>NC_073636.1:56930833-57233863 GCF_029407905.1 Bubalus kerabau
GAAGAATTGATGCTTTTGAACTGTGGTGTTGCAGAAGACTCTTGAGAGTCCCTTGGACTGCAAGGAGATCCAACCAGTCTATCCTAAAGGAGATCAGTCCTGGGTGTTTACTGGAAGGACTGATGTTGAAGCTGAAACTCCAGTACTCTGGCAACCTCATGCAGAGAGCTGACTCATTGGAAAAGACCCTGATGTTGGGAGGGATTGGGGGCAGGAGGAGAAGGGAATGACAGAGGATGAGATGGTTGGATGGCATCACCGACTCAATGGACATGGGTTTGGGTGGACTCCGGGAGTTGGTGATGAACAGGGAGGCCTGGTGTGCTGCAGTTCATGAGGTTGCAAAGAGTCGGACATGACTGAGCAACTGAACTGAACTGAAAATTTACAACACACACATAAACATGCCAGGTTCTGCAGAGAAACATCTAGCCTTAAAGTAAGCCTCTTCCTGACTTCAGCGGTCTGAGGAGTGGGAACAGATGTCTGCAGTCAACACCCTGTCCCCTGAAGTCCCAGTGTTAAACCAGACAGGCTCTAAAACCATAAAGGAGTTAACCAAGACAGACCGCGTATCTAAACATGAATGCATTATAACATCAGAGAGCAGTGTGGGCAGAGATAGATATCTGTTTGTTTTTTCCTGATGCTGGTGACAGTATTTGTTATGTGTGTTTTTTATTGAAGGAGCTTTTCTCATAGATAACCCAATACAAATTATTTGAAAGAAAATGTATTTTGTTATTACTTGGAATAAAAATGGCAATAATGTCGGAATGAAATGCAGATAAAAAATGAGATCATAGAATAAAGGATATGGAATTTGGCGATTTAAGCAAAGCCACTTAAACGAAGGTGATTTGCGAATAGGCTGAAAAAGATGGCTCAACTAATGGGTTTTAACCACCTACTGTGGGCTGGGAAAATTTTAAGTCATCCTTCATTTTAACTGACAATTGTTTAATGCAACTTAGAAAATATTCATTTGGTGGGAAGGTCCCCAGAGAGGGCATTACGATGGGAGGAAACACAAGTGCATAAATTAATCTGGGGCTGACACACCTTCTTCCTTGCCACCTACCTAACCTGGGCAGGAGAGATAATCTCTCCCCAAACATCCTTTGTGCTCAGGTGGTAAGGGCACATGGCAGTTACAGCCAATGAGATATCAATCAAAGTCTTATAGGTGTTAGGACTTCTGAGACAGAAACAGCTAGCACAGACCTTCCCTTATTCTTATTGCCTTGAATGTCGATATGATGACTGGTGCTGTGGCAGCCATATCATCACTATGAAGAGGAGACTGGCAGAGATCTTAGCTCTGACATTGTTGAGCTACTGAACCAGTGCTTAGAACTGCCTATCTCAGGCTTCTCATCTTTTAAGAAAAATAAACCCTTAGTTATTTAAGCCACAGTGAGTACGGCTTCTGTTTCTTTTAGCCAAACTTTTTATTAACTGGTATATTCCTTTTATTGTGTGAAGGGGACACAATGGATATTTGTCCTTCTTGACATTAATAACTACAGAAATATATGTTTTTGTGTTTCTTTTAACACTTAAAGGTAACTATTAATGGCAATAAAAAGCAGGACAAATCTTCACGATCACTTGACTAAATGATTAAAGACAATATAAGCCATGTAGCGAAGAAAACAAGGAAGCATAAATACAGAAAACAGGATGAAGCAAAGAAGATAAAGTATATCATATCTATTATAACAAAAAAGTAAATGGGTTAAACTTTGCATTGTGATAAAATACCTCATATTAGTAAACCCATATCCAAGCATGTCGACAAAAGACAGACCAGCAAAGTGACAAAGAAAAGTTAATGGTAGGAGTACTTACAAAAGTACTTATATATTTAGAGTAAGGTATTTTATGAGGTTAACTGAGAAAATCTTATCGTTGCCTCCTACATGGATGTAGGCATAGAAAGGCATCTAAGGAAATTCAACGTTCATTTTCTGACAAAAACTTCTTAGTAAAATCAAATCAGAAGGAAATTTGCTGTCATGGTAAAGAATAACTATCTTCATGTAATATCACATGGAACAGTAAAATACTTACAGCCTTTCATTTATGTCTATAAAAAGGCAAAAATCCTCACCATCTTTGCACTTATCACTGTTCTATGAAAAGTAATTAAACATTCTAAAATGATCTGTTGTAAAGTTAGAGACAAAGATCGTTATTTTCATACATAAAACTCAAAAAGTCTACCTGGAAAATAAAAGAAAAACATCTAAAAAGTTACTTAGGTATTAGAGAGAGATTACTAAGTGACTTGTTAATAAATAAATCCACATAATAACCAGTGATAAAAATATAATAAAGATTCCATGTATAAGAGCCACAAGATATATCTCAGGGTAATCTTGACAACAAATGTCTAAGACTTCATAAAAATATTTTAAAGCTTTTATTTTAAAGAAATACAAAAGAGGAAGAAATAGAAAGATGTATTATATTCTTGAACAAGAAAGCATGATGTAGCAAAACTATCAAGACTTCTAAAATTGAACTACACATTTCATGAAATTCCCATTGAAATCCCAACATGGGTTTTTCTGAAGCTTGATAAGATGATTCTAAAGTTTATCAAGAAGAATAAATGCATAAGATCAGCCTTAAAGTTAGGAGATGGGAGGAGGGGGAGATAGGGAGGGAAATAGGAAGAGATGGAGAGACATGGAGGGAGGGAAGAAAGGAAGGAGGGAGGGTAAGAGCACAAGTGTGGATTATCTCACAAAACATGAACACTAAATTAAAACAGTCTGCTCCCATCTAGAAACAATCAAAGAGATCGCTGGGACAGAAGAAAAATTTAGAAACAAACCCAGGGATGTGCTGGGTGCTGAGTTGCTTCAGTCATGTCCGATTCTGCAACCTCATGGACTGCAGCCCACCAGGCTCCTCTGTCCGTGGGATTCCCCAGGCAAGAACACTGGAGTGGTTGCCATGCTCTCCTCCAGGGGATCTTCCTGACCCAGGGATCGAACCTGCATCTCTTATGTCTCTGGCATTGGCAGGCACATTCTTTACCACTAGTGCCACCTGGGAAGCCCAGTTAAACCAGAGATAGTTTGTGATAAAAGTGGATAATTCAACAGATGTGATGACCAGGTGATCATTTAGGATAAAACAAAGCTGGATTTCTGGTTCATGACTTACACCTAAGTAAATTCTCTGTGGATTAATGACCACAGTGTTAAAAGGGAAGTGGTGACTCGGAGATAATATTTTTATTAAATTCTTAATACAGAAAGAGATCTCCTAAATAAGAAATCCAGAAAGACCTCCATAAAAGATGTTCAAAAGTTCTGAATAGGTAATCACAAAAGGAAATTCAAATGTTCAAATAGCAGAAACTAAATGAATTCAATACAGCATTTCTCACTTAGAAGCTTGGGAGACATTTTGAAAGCTAAGATGCTTATTCGGTGCTCAAGGAAACATGAAAAGGACAATGTATAGGGCTGGGGAACAAAAATTAACAGAATGCATTATGGACAGAATTTGATGCTATCAACCTCATAGGAAAATATCCTGAGAAATATTCTCGGATGAAGACAAATAAATTAAGAATGAAAACATCAGAGAACTGATAGTTACAATGGTAAATATAGTTACAATGATAGTTACAATGGTAAATACTGGTGAAAAATCTGAAGTGCCAAGAACAAAGGCATGGCGATCTAAATTATGGCAGGTTATGTAGCCATAAAAATTGCAGAGTTTTTAATGGCATGGGAAAATATGATGGACAGACAAAGGCTATGGACCGTTCAGATGTATGATATTGATAAGGAAGAAGAGAAAGAGGGTAGTGGGGAAGAAATAGAGAATCTGGGATAAAGTGACTAAAATGTTCAATGTCTCTACTGAATGGCTGAGCTGACCAGAAAGACTACCAGGACACCACTTGTTCAATCACCCCACAGCTGAATGTACGGTCAGCACAGTGTCTGTGTATCTGTGTCTGTTTTAAGCATCCATTCCCTTCTTCATTCTCTCCTTCCTATATGCATGGGTCAAGTTGTGTGTAACACACGTAGAGATGGAGGCAGACACTTTCTCTCCTCCCACTCCTGGGAGCACACAGGCAGCAGGATGTGACCCCAGCTTCGCCATCTTGGCAGGTGTAGGCAGGCAGGAGCATCGCTCCCCATTGGGCACTGGACACTCGCTGGAATCCAGTTCTTCTCTTTTGGGGATTGAACCTCACCAGGGTCCCCAGGGCAGTGAGCCAGAGTGGAGCCACAGACTTATCATGTTTGGGCAGAAGCCTCGAGGGAGGGATTCTTTCTTCTTCTCGAATGTAGCAGTCCTTGTCTACAAGGACTGCCTTGTCCTTAGGGCTTAAAGAGGGAGGCTAACTCTGCAGCCAGATAATGTGTGTGTATCTGAGGCAATTTGTTTCACTGTGGCTGCTGGCTTGTCAGGTTTATCTGTGGCTCATACCAAACTCAGGGTACTCATACCAAACAACATACACTGAGGATGTGGCCTACCCACAGTTCAGGGAGGCTGAGATGAATCTTCAGAGCCACAGAGCAGCTCCAGATGCCAAGACCTCTCCAACATGGACACTTTGTCCCTCTGCAGGGCTCTGCTAGAGCTGAAGTCCCCCAGGCTCATAGTACATCCATGGTGGAGGCATGCGTTCCTGGTTCTTGAGTTTTGATTCAAGACAAGTCAGTGATATTTGGGGGAAATATTTTTTTAAAGAAGAGTCACAAATCATGTGTGCCCCTGCCCAAAGGTACATATTATCTCACCCCGATAAGTAGACACAAGAGAGTCACTCACATGAGTCTCCCCTGCCTTTTAATTCTGGAAAGCCCCATGCACTTTGCCATTTTGAAACTCCTTTTAACTATTATGGTACAGGCACTGAACAATGAGAGGCCAAAGAAGTCAGGAAACTAAAACGTGATCTCTGCTCTTAAGCGTCCAAAGTCAACCTGGAAAAACAAATACACAAGCAAATATCAGAGCTCTGTGAGTGCAGTGGAAGATGTGAGGGAGGAGCTGTGGGAATTTGGAAAGTGATGCTCAACCCTGCCCCCAGGGAGGTGAGGAAATAAACACTAGAGGCAGTCTTCTGAGCTGTCAATAAGAGTTTTCAAAGGAGGCAGGCTCCTCTCCCCTGAAAGGCTCAGCATGTGCAAACCACAGCAGTGAGAAGGAGCACAGAACTCAGCATCCACGGGACTCTGGCCACCTGGGTGCTTGGGCATCGATTTCTGGCATCTCTTGACACTACCATTAAACTCCAATTTAGTGGCACCTGCAGCTTTTAACCAAGGATTCCTGAAGGCCCTGAAATCAGGTATACAATCAGGTATGTTTTCCTAGTTCACAGCTTTTATCAGATTCTTGGGGGCCATCCCTTCTCCAGTGGTTCTTAGAGTCATGGAAGTGTGGTTAATTCTTGCTTGACTGTGTATTATTTTGTGGAAACCCTTGAAAAAGAGAGAGCCATAGTATCTTACATGAGTAAATTCTAATAAATCTGCAAAATGATTCAGTGAAGAGAATTCACTAAATGAGAAACCTTGATCCAGAGAGAGGCCTTTCCCATATCACAGAGCTACTAAATGTTAGTAGCTTATCAGCACATTACTCTACTATGAAACAGAGGAGTAGCTGTAGAATTGGAGTAGTACGTACATCTTAAACAAGAAATCCAAAGCACAAATGATAAAAGAAAGATAGATGAGTTTAACTATGTTAAACTTCAAAATCTTTTTTTGACAAAAGATACCATAAGCCAGAGTAAAACAAGTTGCAGTCTAAAAAAAAAAGTCTTTGCAATGCATATTACTGACAAAGAAATAGTATCTAGACTACAAAGACCTCTAAAAATTAATAAGAAAAATGCACTGAAGCCAATAGGGAAATTGGCAAGTCACAGAAAGGGAGATGGGAAAAACAGATGGAAAATATCTTTAACTTCCTGAGCAATATGGGAAATGCAAATGAAAACAAGATAGAATTTCTTCACATTCGGATAGGCAAAATTTGTACTTTGATGGTACCTTGCTGGAAAATTTCAAGGAAATGGCAGTTTTATGCCATGCAGGGAGGGGGAAGAGAGGTATTGGAATAGCCCATTTGGAGAGAGAGAGGGACCCCACCAGCTGCATATTCTGAGGGAGCCATTGGGACTTTGTCTGCTTCCTGTCACCATCTCCATGCACACAATTTCTGCACACACTACCTTCCAAAAGCTGTCTTTCTTATTTTGTGTCTGTAGACGTCGTTCAGTCCATGGGAGCCCCATGGAAACTCCCACATGGAACATAACAAGCCATTAAACATGGCTTTGAAGAGGAATGTTTAACCACAGGGGAAAACATGCACCATGTATTGTCAAAAGAAGAGAGTTCAAAGTACTATGTACAATTAGATCCAAACTTTAAGTAAAGAAACACTTCAGCAAAGAGGAAATATGCACGTGCTATACACTAAAAATTCACCGTTTGCTTCTAACTTATTTTATATGCACTCTTTTCCTAGTTATATGTCATTTCAAAAATCTGAAACTTCAAGATGAACAATATAACTTTTGTGATTAAAAATGGTTTTTAAATACATGTTTCAAATAAATAAGCTACTGTTACATATAGTTATACAAATACATAAAATAATACATATACAAATATATAATAAATATATGTATAAATGAATTATAAATATGTATGTTTTAAATATTGGGTTGGACAAAAAGTTCCTTTGGTTTTAAAGTAAAAATAAAGGACACATTCTTCATTTTCACCAAGAACTTTATTGAGCAACATATTCACTATTTTGTTCCACTATCTTCTGCCATTTTTCAGGCAACTTCTTAATTCCATCTTCCCAAAACTTTTTATCACTTTGAGAAAAGAATCATTCCAATACAATATTGTAAAGCTTAAAAATAAAATAAAATTAAAAAAAAAAAGAATCATTCCAGGTGTCTTTTACAGTCTTCCAGGGAATTCCCTTTTTTCCATTAAGAACATTTTGTAAAGACTGAAATAAATGGAAATCTAAAGGTGCAATGTCTGGTGAATACAGCAGATGAAACAGAACATCCCAGTCAAGTAGTAATAGTTTTTGCTTGGTCATCAAAGAAACATGCAGTCTTGGGTTATCCTGATGGAAGATTATGCATTTTCTGTTTACTAATTCTGGATGCTTTTCACCAAGTGCTGCTTTCAGTTGGTCTAATTGGGAGCAGTACCTACTGGAATTAATCCTTTGCTCTTCCAGAAGGAGCTCATAAGAGAGGACTATCTTCCAATCCCACCATATACACAACATTGCCTTCTTTGGATGAAGAGCAGACTTTGGTGTGGTTGGCAGTGGTTCATTTCATTTGCCCCACAGTCTCCTCCATTCCACATTATGGTCTCGTGTCCACTTTTCATCACCTATCACAATTTACTTTAAAAATGGAATGTTTTCATTACATTTCAGTAGAGAATCACATGTGGAAATACTGTCAAGATGGTTTTTGTTGCTTACCTTATGTGGAACCCAAACATCAAAAAGATGAACATAACCAAGCTGGTGAAACTGATTTTCAATACTTGATTTGGATATTTTTAGTATGTCAGCTATCTCACACATGATATAATGTTGATTGTTCTCAATAGATGTCTCAATTTGATCCCTATCACCTTCAACTGGTCTACCTAACTGTGGAGCATCAGTCAGCAAAAAATTTCTAGCATAAAACCTTGCAAACCACTTTTGATACGTTCAGTCAGCCACAGCACCTTCTCCACACAGTGCACATACATTTTTATTTTTGTATTTCAACTGCATTTTTACCTTTCTTGAAATAATAAAGCATAATATACCAAAAATGTTGCTTTTTTCTTCCATGTGCAATATTACAAATGGCTACCCCAAAACTCACCCATTTTGATAAGCTTTTTTTAATGCATGCTGATATGACAGCTGTCACAATACAATCTAACAAAACTGTTTCAAATGATATAAAAGACAACTAAGCACTACTAGACTCATCTTATGGAAAAAAGAAAAAAAAATGAATGAACCTTTTGGCCAACCCAAGACGTATATACACTCTTTCCCCTTTTCCAGGGTCTGTGCTAAATGCTTCACCTGAATGATCTCAAGTTCCACTCCCTGGGTGGGAAGACCAAGGCTGGGCAATAGTAGACAATTTCCCAGAATTAGGAGCACGGTCCCCTGACTCCCACACCTTGCCCTTCATCACCACACTGACTGCCCAACTGAAACTCCCAAACCTGAGTCTGCTGATGATGCAGAAACAGAATCATGTCTCCCAGCTGCCCAGGTTGCACCTCTGGACACAGTGTCACCATGTATGCTCCAAGGATGAAGTCTCAGGTGTGGCATGGACACAAACATGACTCATGTCACTGGGGAAGAGTCACCAGTTCCTCCTGGTTTCATTGAGAAGACATCTCAAGGAAAGTACTCTCCCTAGACTGTTAGCAGAAGAGGCCACACTGAGACTGTGGGGTTAACTGCACATTTACTGTGTGTCTGCTGCTGCTAAGTCGCTTCAGTCGTGTCCAACTCTGTGCGACCCCATAGATGCCAGCCCACCAGGGTCCCCCATCCCTGGGATTCTCCAGGCAAGAACACTGGAGTGGGTTCCCATTTCCTTCTCCAATGCGTGAAAGTGAAGTTGCTCAGTCATGTCTCACTCTTAGTGACCCCATGGACTGCAGCCTACCAGGCTCCTCCATCCATGGGATTTTCCAGGCAAGAGTACTGGAGTGGTATATTCATCACCTCCTAAGACTCCAATGGTCTGAGCTCCAGTGTCGGCTGAGCCTCTGTCTCATTCTCCTGTGGCTGCTGTAACAAAGGACACCAACTCGGCAGCTTAAAACAATAGGACTTTGTTAGTTCACAGTTCCAGAGGCCAGATGTCTGAAATCCAGGTGTGAGAGGGCGTGGTTCCTTCTCAGGGCTCCAAGGTAGATGCTTTCCTTGGTGCTACTCCAGGTTTTATGGCTCCAGGCTTCCTTGGCTTGCAGCTGCATCATACCCATCCCTGCTTCCATCTGCACATGGCCTTCTCTTTCTCTACATGTCTCCACCTTCTCTTCTGTCTATTATCAGTACAGGTGTCCATGGATTCAGGACCCACCTGCATAGTCCAGAATGATCTTATTTTGTGATCCCTAATGACATCTGCAAAACATTTCCCACATCAAGGCATTCATGGGTTCCTGGTAGATATATCTTTTGGTGAGACTGCTATTGACTTACTGCAGCCTCTTACTAGTACTTAGTGATGACAAGTAAGTTACTTAGCCCCCTTCAGCACTGATTCTTTACCTGGAAAATGAGGATAATACTTCCTGGATTATTCTGAGAATTTGTTCAGATCATACCTATATGGTGCTTAACACAGAGCCTGGCACAGTAAGTCTGAAATAAATGTTACTAGAATTGCCATCACCATCATGCTCCTCGTGAATTCAGCAATGTTGGCGTCTCCTGATCCGTAGAGACAAGCTCTGGAGTTCAGAGAGGGTTAGTTTTAAACTAACCCTCTAAAGTTAGTCTAAAGTCTAACTAAAGTCTGTTTTAAACTATTTGGAGTCAACCACCGATTTCGCTGAGTCTGCTGCTGTCCAAGGTCCTTTCCTGGGCCAAGCTGCCATCATACTCACTTCCCCAGACAGCTGCTCTAGTTCAACACCTCATGAGGCAGTAAGGAGGTGCTGGGGGCCCCAGTTTATAAAGAAGGCATGGCATCTTTGGGTGGATAAATCCCCAAGCCAGCCCAGGGCCTCATCAGCCTTACATTCAGGGCTCCTTCCAGCCAAGGGTGGAGTTGCAGAGCTTTGTGGATTGGCCTGCCCACAGCAGGTGACACATCCAAGGTGCCCAGGAGAACTGATGCAGGCAGCACCTGGCCTCCTTCACGCCCAGAGTCTGCCCCAGAGCTCAGAGGTCACCCGCCCCTTACTCTTCACTTTACCTGTGTCCTGTTTGTTCACTGAGAGATCACAGGCCTGGGGGCAGCCTAGAGTGAGCTCTCACAGTCCATCCTCAACAGGGACCTCTCTGTCCCACACGGCCACCTATGCTCATGGCCTCAGTCTGCTGGACTGTGAGACCATGGAGCTTCTGGGCTCCTCCTGCAAACCTTGGCTGGTTCAGACAATAGCTCAGGCCTGTGGACCGGGGACACCACCCAATCACACTCATTACCTCACCAGCGCCTCCCACAAACAGGCCCACATATCCTACCTTCACAAACTCTTAGGCCCAGTCGTTTTATACACACAGGATCCCCCCTCGAAACATCCAGTACAGTCCATGGGATTGCAAAGAGTTGGATATGACTGAGCACTCAAACACTCCACCTGCTCACCGGTCAGCCTCATGAGTGACAATCATGAGGACATTTGGAGATCTGGGACCAAGGAGCACATTTTATCCCTTCCTCTAGCTCCCTTTCCTCCTCTGTATTTGAGATGAAACACAGAAAAATGAAAGATAATAGAACTTCTGACAACAAATGGTCAGAGCGGCCCTTAGTTCACTCTGATGGCAGTAAAAAGGAGATGAAAGTGAAATGATCAAGTGTGGACTGGGGACCTGTGCTTGGTCTCTGTTGCTTCCAGCTCAGCCTCCAGCTCTCTCTGCCCCCACCCCTCAGCCCGGTCAGGTCAGTGATCATCCCCCAGAGATCATGTGTTGCCGAGCCTCAGAGGCAGAGATGAGAAGCTATGCCTCCATGTGGGCAGGCCCCTGGAAAGGCAGGACAGGCACAGCACGTCTGGGCATTGCCGGCACCTGCATGACCAATGATGAAGCATCATAACACACCACAGTCCACAGGGTCACAAAGAGTTGGACGTGACTGAACGATGGAACAACACCTGTTGGTTACTCACTATGTTAGCAATGTGCTAACAGTCTCATGTATGATATTTGAAACAACCTCATGAGGTGGCTCAGAGGGTAAAGTGTCTGCCTGCAATGCAGAGACCCAGGTTCAATCCCTGGGTCGGGAAGATCCCCTGGAGAAGGAAATGGCAACCTACTCCAGTATTCTTGCCTGGAGAACCCCATGGATAGAGGAGCCTGGTGGGCTACAGTCCATGGGGTCGCAAAGAGTCGGACATGACTGAGAGACTTTACTTCACTTCACATGAGGCTGTTACTTGTCTTTTCATCCACATTTGTAGACCAGAAAATATAAGTTCATAGAAATCATAAGGTGTATCAAAATGCCCCATCTATCATTGGTAGAACTGGTGTTAGAATCTAAGGGTGCCCAGCATGCTGACCAGTGCTCTGAGTCGTTGCTGCTGTTGGATCAGAATCACAAGGTCCAGGGGACACCCCATCTAACACTTACTAGATGCAAGTTTCCGATGATCTCTCTCTGTCTCAGCCTGGTTTCCACTCGGTAAGGCTGGAATTCAATACAGAACTGTTTTCAGGGTCATATACAATTTTTGTAAATACTGCCGCAATGCTAAAATTTGCATTGTTATTAAAGATGATAAATCACCAGTCCCAACCGCCTTAGGACAGTTTTCTGTAGAAACAGACTTCACGACAGGAATGGACATTTCCTGCAAAAAGCCTCATGCTGGAGAGTCCCAAAGAGTGTGAAGAGTTCCCTTTATAAGCAGATTTCCTTTCCCCGATGCTTGAAAGATATAGGCAGTTTGGGTCTGAGGCCTCTCTGACCCCAGAAGCATCTCCCTGTTCCTCTGCATTATACTCTCTGGTGTGGAGGGCAAGGGACCACTGGAAATAACTGGGAGTGTGAGAGCTTGGGTGTGTGGTTATGACACGCTCTGAACTTTCTCTTCTATGCTGGTCACCAAGGCACCTCAACCACAGTAAGCTCATCAATCAGAGGCAATTCTGCCCTCTCCCTCCAGGGAGGGACATTTGGCGATGTCTGGAGGGACATTTGGCGATGTCTGCAGACACTTCTCATTATCACAACTGGGGGTGCAGCTAGCACTGGCGTGTAGTCTGCAGATGTTGCTCCCAGACATGCAACAAAGCATCTAAGGGCTTTCTCATAGCTCAGCTGGTAAAGAATCCACCTGCAATACAGGAAAACCCAGTTTAATTCCTGGGTCGGGACGATCCACTGGAGAAGGGAACGGCTACTCACTCCAGTATTCTTGGGTTTCCCCGGTGGCTCAGATGGTAAAGAAACCGCCTACACTGTGGGAGACCTGGGTTTGATCCCTGGGTTGGGAAGATCCCTTGGAGAAGGGGACAGCTACCCCTCCAGTATTCTGGCCTGGAGAATCCCATGGACCGTATAATCTATGGGGTTGCAAAGAGTTGGACACAACTGAGCGTCTTTCACTTTCTCTTTCACTGTTGTGTCACTGATGGGAAATGGACAGGATTTGAATGCCCATGGCTGATGGGTAGCAAAAACCACAAGGGAGCCCTGATCTCCCTGAGGCACTGGCTTGTTGCTGGCCCTGGAGCCCCAACCCAATTTTCAGATTCAAGATGTC
This sequence comes from Bubalus kerabau, assembly GCF_029407905.1. Lineage (NCBI taxonomy): Eukaryota > Metazoa > Chordata > Mammalia > Artiodactyla > Bovidae > Bubalus > Bubalus kerabau. The sequence goes on from NC_073636.1 coordinate 56,943,346, forward strand.
CAAATGATGAGCTTCAAAACACCCCATCCCACCCCATTTCCTGGGACAGATTACATGACCTAGAAAAATCCCACCCAGTGTGAGAAATCAGACATTTTCAGGAGCCAAAAAAAAAAAAAAAAAAAAGGCCTGTTTTTCACTGTTGCTGCTTTAGTGTTTATAGAGAACTTGGGAGGAAAATATTATCAGTCACAAAACATCACAAGAAACTCACAGTGTTAATGCACTGCACCAGCCTGATGCTGGTTGAATAAAATGCTCAAGAAGTGGAACATTTCATGGGAGGTGTAGGCAGGTCCTGAGTCATTTTTCTTCATCATCTGGTCATGTTTCCCTGGGGCAGGAAGGGAGGGGGCATCTTTCTTTGAAGCTATTCATCTTCTTTCACCTAGAAGATCATGTTTTGTAGCTGTGAAGCCTAAACACACCATTTCATAATTTCAGCAAGAAGCTTTCTGGAAATAGTAGTCATGGTATTGATTAATCTGTACATTCAAATAGAACAGAGCCTCCAATATGGAATACTGTTATCTAGGCAGTCACTGCAGATGGATTCATACACCAGCCAGACATGTCTTGGGTGATAATGAAGTCCCAACCTGTTGTTTTCTCCATATCTCTGTCTTCTGGCTTGAAAGGTTGGCACATAAAGGCATGCAGAATTCTATCACTATTAAAATTCATCAAACCCAAACTCAGACCCTCACCTCTGGCATGCAGTATGCTTGGCACTGGGGGTTGGCAGGAAGACAGTGAAAGATGAGGAAGAATTAGGTAGCTTGCTAGGCTTCCTGCCCTCAATATCCTCAGAGACCTCAAAGGAGAAAGAAGGCAGCACCAAGCATGGAAGGTTATGCAAGAACACAAAAAGAATCGCCACACAGACTCAGTGCACACACATTTCCAAAAGATCTCGTTTCTCCACAGTTGATCTTTGTTTTCTGTAGACACTCTGCATCCATCACACACCACTCCCATCCTTTGTAACTGTAACTCCATTTCTTCTGGGTGACTTGCCCCTCTCCTGATGGCCTTGTCTTTGTAAAGCAAAGTTCCCATCAGTCTCCAGCCGACAGGGAGACATGAGACTCAAGTTAGACCAGAAAACCTGCCTCCTGGACACTGGAAATGGAACAGTGAGCCTAAGGAACAGCTCACAGATGTCCTTTCAGTGACTATTCACTGAGCACCCATTCTGTGTCAGACACTGTGCTGGGTGCTGAGGGTGCACGGGGAAGGAGACCAGCAGACCCCTGGCCTCAGGAACCCGAGACTGCCATAGGGTGGCGGGGGTTGGGGAGGTGACATAGAAACAAGCAAAATGGCATGCCATTTGCCTCCAGGTGGTGATAAGTATTGTGAAAGAGGAGGAGGAGAAAGGGGAGAGGGAGGGGGAGAAAAGGGGAGGAGGAGAAGGTGTAAGAAGGGAACAGGAGTTTACAGATCCCTTCAGGGACAGCCTCCTGCAGGGGCGGGGCATGTTACACTCTTCATTCCTCTGTTCGCTTTCTGTTGAGACTTAGGGGTGGTTCCAACCCCCTAGGTCAGGGGCAGCAAATATTGTCAGTAAAGGGACTGATGGTAAATATTTTCAGCTCTGGGTGGCCTGTAGCCTCTGTCAGAACTCTGCCCTTATGAACACAGCTGTGGGCAACACATCAGTGAATGGGTATGGCTCTGTTCCAATAACAGTTTATTTATAAAACAGATGGCACGTAGGATCTGGCCTGCAGACCAGAGTCAGCCGACCTCAGCTCTTGATCTCAGGATCTGTGCTTGTTCCTACCTTTTCAGAGTCAGTTCTCCAGTTGCAGCTCCTATTAACCTAGGGCAGTCCCTGATTTCTTCAAATAAACCAACCTAACATGACACATCAGCTTTCCCTTGCTTGCAAACAAGTGAACCTCATGGATCTAGAAGGTGCTTCTCATTGAGAAAGGGCAGGTGTTACATCTGTGTTATTAACAAATAGCAAAAGGCACAAAGGGTGCATGGTGTCATCAAGTCCTCTCACCACATTTTATAGGTTGTTACACTGGGGATCAGAGAGGGCAAGATGTCTGCCGAAGAATACCAAACCCCAAACAAGGGCCAGAATTCAAGTCTATTGCTTCCCCAGTTCAGTACCCTTATCGTGGGTCCATTTCAAGTGGAAATAACAGAAAATCCAACCAATTTTAATAAAAGGGGGTTAATTTTACCTACACTATAAGAAGTTTGAGAAGGTAGTTGCTGACATCATTTCAAGGGTCTAATGGTGTTAGGGCTGCAGTCTCCACAATTTCCCCTGGCCTTCCTTCATGAGTACAAAATGGCTGCCACAGTTCCAGACATCACACAGATGTTCAAGGCAAGAGGGAGAAGGAAAGGGTAGTATCTAAATAAATCCTTTCTCTCCCCAAAGCCAAAGTTTTCCAGCAACCACTCAGAGCATGTGTGCTTTTATATGGCCACTCTTAAATGTCTAGGACACTGAGAAAGTGGATATTTCAATTTTCAATTGCTGAAGTGAAAACAGAAAAGGGAGAAAGGGGTTAGGAATTGATGTTAGATTTGTCGACTCAAAGCATTAGCCTCAATTTCCTTTCCACAACTCATCAGTTCAACAAATACAAAATTATGGACTGCTCCCTGCAAGGGTGGTGCTGATTCAGAAACACCAGAAGGGGTTCCAAAATCTAGTGCATTGGATAGTTCACTTAGGGAACTTTGTAAAATACATATTCCCAGATTTCACTCAAAAGCTATTATTGTTCAGTCACCAAGTCATGTCTGACTCTTCACAATCCTGTGAACTGCAGCACACCAGGCTTCCCTGTCCCTCATCATCTCACTCAAAAGCAATAGGATCAGAATTCTAGAAATAGGGCCCAAGAATCTGAATTTAGATGAAATCTTTTATCATAAATTTACAGCTGTCCCTCTGATCCCAGTCTCTAGCCTTCTGTTTCCTCTCTAGGGACCCTTTTTGTGACAGTCACATGTGGATCCTTCCAGAAATCATCTGGGCATAATCAGCATGTCTGTATATCTCTCTGATATTTTCATAACCAGAAGCCACTAATACATTGCATAACACTGTGATTTGTCACCTAACTTTGAGGTCTAGACACCTCAATACAGTGTCAAGGACAGCTGTCTGGACGCCCACCAGGCAGTGTGTGAAGCACTGACACAGGTTCACCCATGTGACCCTCTCAGTAACCCCAGAAGGCAGGGTTTTGATTCAACACCCTTGTTGACTTCGCTGGTAGCTCATACGGTAAAGAATTCGCCTGTAATGCAGGAGACCCAGGTTCTATCCCTGGGTCAGGAAGACCACCTGGAGAAGGAAACGGCTACCTACTTCAGTGTTCTTGCCTGGGAAATCCTATGGACTGAGGAGCCTGGGCTACAGTCCATGGGGTCGCAAAAAGTCAGACGCAACTAAACATTTTCATTTTTCTTTCCTTGAACAGACGTGGACACTGAGTCTTGCAAAAGTACAGGAGAACCCATCATGGAGTCCACATTTGGGTCAGTGCTTGGAAACCAGGTGTGAACTGAAGCAAAGCTAATTTTAAAATCCACCTGAAAGTTAATTTCTTTTCCTTACCAAATTCCTACCATCTTTTCCTTTTAATTTCTTTCCCCTTACTCTATCATGAAAGTTGAGTCAGGTAAAGGACTTCATTTATATACTTAAATAAGAACTCCATTTAATCGTGCTACCCTGTGCTGATTTTAAAGGCAGATATGAAGGATGTAGATTTCCAAAACTCAACACTCATTTTGAATATTGATTATATGCCAGGCACTGGAATACACAATTCCTAAAACCTTCTCTGCTCTCAGGGACTCACAGTGAACCATAGGGAGAGGTGGGGGACAGTACACACAGATGGTTATAATACAATGCAGGAGTGGGGAATGGGGGCGAGGCAAGAGCTTAGCCATGTAAAGAGGTAGCCACTGCAGCAGCGGGTGTAGGGACAAGACACCTGGGAGGGCCAGTAAAGGCCTCACAGGAAGGATTCTGCAGAGCTGAAGGGTGATTAAGAGCTTGCAAGGTGATCTGAAAGGGATAAAGACATCCCATGAAATTAGAAACACATGTGCAGAACTCAGACTCACATAAACATGGAGCACATTCAAATGACCACAAGGAGCCAGAGATCTAAGTAGACTCACCTCTGCTTGCCATGTCCAGGCCCCTGGCAGGCATTACTAATCAATCACATTCTGAGCTTCAGGGAGCTCTGACTCAGGATGGAACTCCTCCAGATGGGGCTCCAAGCAGCCTCCACCACGAGAGCTGGAACCAGAGAAGGAAGAAAGTCGGGGCCACACTGTGGAGTTAGGGCAGAGGGAAGTCACTGCTCAAGCTTTCATCAGAGCTTTAGAGACTATCTGGAGCCAATGGAGAGAATAACTTAAAGTAAGGGGGGAAGTAGGGGAAATGGAGGACGAGGAGGACAAGCAGAAAAGACTCATCTGAGCCAGGCCATCCTGATGAGAGCTGACAGGGACCAGACACGGCAGAGAGGGGAGCTGAGGCCAGGACCCACTTCCCAGGTAGAAAGGGAAGGATTTAGAGTGACTGGAAAAGGGGGAGGAGTCAGACAAGAAGGCCCTTAACTGGGACACCGAACTGGGAAGGAGCAGGTTAGAACCATGTCTTCCAGCCTCCATCCCAGCCTTAGAGGCAGAGCAAGGCCAAAGCTGGGAGTGTGGGCTCTAGCTTCCAGCAGACCCACCACCCCCAGCCGCTCGACCTTGGGCAGAACCAGTGGTGCAGGAGAACACAAGCTCTAGGGTGGGGTGGGGTGTGTCTGCATCCCAACCTTGGTCTGGCTGTGAGGCCTCATCGAGGCTGTCCAACTCCCCAAGCTCTGATTGCAGACAGGGCTGTTGGTGTGGGAAGTAAATGAGAAACTCTGTGAAGCACCAATGGATATGTCCCAAGATTCATGGGCCACAAACAAGGAGGGATGTCTCCATCATATTCCTACTGATTCACGCCTCTGGCTTTATCACCAGGGTGCCTCCAATACACTATTACCTGGGTTCACCCCTACCCCATTCCTTCCTGCTTTGCTGAACTCTTGCCTCCAGAATCTCAGGTTTGCTTCTGCCTAAGATTCAACACTCACAGAGTCCTTTGCTTGGAACTTTGACTCCCAGGACACCACTTTGCTATAGACCTTCTACTATTCAGGGGCATGACCTCAAGCCCTTCATTCCCTGACGTGGGTCCGGGGTCCTCCGGTGGGGCCAGCTCCCTCTACCCAGGCCCAGGTCACTGCAGTTCACATTCTAGCACACCACTCCAAGATCAAGTCTTTAAGTTTCCACCTTTGCTATCTATTGCTACTGCTTCTGCTGCTAAGTCGCTTCAGTCATGTCCGAATCTGTGCAACCCCATAGACGGCAGCCCACAAGGCTCCCCCATCCCTGGGATTCTCCAGGCAAGAACACTGGAGTGGGTTGCCATTTCCTTCTCCAATGCATGAAAGTGAAAAGTGAAAGTGAAGTCGCTGAGTCTTGTCCAACTCTTAGCGACCCCATGGACTGCGGCCCACCAGGCTCCTCCGTCCATGAGATTTTCCAGGCAAGAGTGCTGGAGTGGGGTGCCATTGCCTTCTTCATCAAAAGGGTATGCTACTGCTACTGCTAAGTCGCTTCAGTCGTGTCCGACTCTGTGCAACCCCAGAGACAGCAGCCCCGTCCCTGGGATTCTCCAGGCAAAAACACTGGAGTGGGTTGCCATTGCCTTCTCCTTGCTATCTATTACTCTGCACTAAAAACACGTCTGGAACATAGACCCATCCCAGACGTGTGTGCAGGGGCCTCTTCTTAGCCACCATCAACTCTGCAAACACCAGCTCACATCTGTCAGATTTTCTTTCGTTTAAGACATGCAGGAATATCAAGCACATTTTCATGGTACCCAGCATGGTACCCTTGCTTTCTCATGTGTGTACTAAGGCTCTAGTAACAACAAAAAAAGCCTCTTTTCCAGTGGAATGAGAAATTTACAAATAAACATGGTAACTTTTAACACAGCCTCTTGGCAGATATATATAGAGCCCTGTTTCTGGTTCTCATGGACAAGAGAAGCCTCAGAGACAGGAAAAGGCCAGGATCGTCCATTTAGAGACATCCAGGAAAACAGCAGCCTGCTTGGGAGTGCATTCTCTGGTTGGGTTTATTACTCCTAAATTATTCAGAGCCTTGACTGGGATTCATCAAGGTCGCCGCATCCCTGAACCTTTTGTGCAGAGAGGACCCAGCGGTGCATTTCATTTCTAAAAGGATGCATGAAATAATTCTCTAACAGCAAAACAGCCTCTGCTGATCCCCAGTGTCGTCTTGGGCTTCCCTAGTGGCTCAGATGGTAAAGAATCCACCTTCAATGCAGGATACCCCGGGGTTTAGATTCCTGGGTCAGGAAGATCCCCTGGAGAAGAGAACAGCAACTCACTCCAGTATTCTTGCCTAGAGAATTCCATGGACAGAGAAGTCTGTGGGCTACAGTCTATGAGGTAGCAAAGAGTCAGACACCACTGAGTGATTAACACTTTCACTTCCAGCCCTTTCTGCTCTCTCTCATCCTCAGCAGAATGAGTGAGGCTCATCAGAGCTCTGAATCCTGAACCGATAGCAATGCCTGGGGGCTGTTTCAAGCTGAACAAGGGCTATCCAAGGCACAAATGGGCCACAGTGAATTAACGCTGATCATCTTTTCTCTGTTTGTTGCTGACATTCACATTCCCTCTTAAGCGTGTTCTGAGCTGTGCCCAGGCTAGGAAGCCTGATTGCCCAAAGCGCCCTCCCACTTTACTCCCTGATTGCCACCTGGGTGGAGAGGCACTCTGATTTATGATCAACCAGGGTCTATCTCCCAGGACCTGGAGGAGACACACCCAGAAGCCCCGAAGTATGTTCTCTTCCTCACGAGACCCCTGCATCCCTTCCCAATACACCAGATCTTCTGGGATTTAGTGTCAGCGTGCGTGGGACTACAGAGGTGAATGCGACCTGGAACACTTCATTCTGCAAGATTATCATACAGTGCTCCATTTGTTCCCTTGGGATCAAGAGGATTTTTTTTTTTTTTTCCTTCTTTTTTTCTTTCTTTCAAGAGGAAGAGAATTTTTAAAAATATTAAGCCAAAACCTAAATTATTTCTTCTCTCCTGACACACTAAGTGGATGCCCATCGTTGGAAATTCTCAAAGACTTATTTTCAAAGGGTGAAACTCCAAAGATTTCAAAAAAGATGGTCAAATATAATCTTTTCTTTTTTCCTTCTGAAGAACAGTGGATCACAAAGTTATCTGAGTTTTACAGCCAGGAAAGTAAGGAAATGGAGGTCTGGCTGTCTGGGCACAAACATTAAAAACCCTGCAGTCCTCCTGTGTGCGTAGCTTAATTTCTTTTTGTTTTGTAATTATGGTGCTTTCCCAGGGGCAAGGGAGATGCAGAGCGAGGCAAGGGCGCCACCTGTAGGAGAAATTTCACATCCCAGGTCCGTACAACCCCAGACATTCGGGGTTCAGAGGCTCCGGGGCCAACGCCCTTCACCATACCCCTGGAAAAGCCAAGACAGGACCCCCTCATCGAAAGAATGATCAGTGGCAATGATGTTCCAGGGAGACTTAGCGAGATCTATCAGATTTTTAATTGCCCATTCCCTTTGATCTAGCAATTACTCCAATTCTAGGATTTATCCTGTATAAATATCAGCTCATATGCAGAGATAAAAGTCCAATATTCACTGCAGCATTCATTTCATAGTGAAATATAAAAGCAATCTAAACACTTATTAATAGGGGCTGGTTAAATAATTAGGGGCCTCCGTAATTAATAGGGACTGATTAAATAATTGGGCACAGACCTGACAAAGAACAAGGGAACTACACAAGAGTGGTTTTCCACTCTTGAAAATGTCAAGCTGCAAAAAGCAATTTTGCCAACATTCTTCAGAATGTGGCCTTTTTGCAAAGATACAGGTTCACAGAAAGTGTAACACTTAAAACTGAACTGTCAGCATATACATATGAAGGATCTGGAAGAACATCTTCCTAACAGTGATGATCATGGGAAGGGATTCTACTCTCCACATTTCTGTGTTGACTGAGTTTCATTACAAATACAACTGGGTACTAACAACAAACTCGGTACTACCGCAAACAGGTCCTAATGCTGGTTTTATTTTACATGTTGATGGAGGACATACTTCAACTCAGCCTCAGCCCTGAATACTGGTGTGGCTGAGAATGAGTGGGATTCTGGCTGCAAACACGCCTCCCTGGGGCCTGGGGAGATGCGGCTCTGTCATCTCCTGGCATCTGATGTCAGCAATGAGAAGTTGAATTCCCATCCGAATTTTGTTTCTTAGAAGAAACACCATTCTTCTTTCCAGAAGCTCAGTATTGGGCACACCCTTGGTTTTCTAAAGTGTCAGCGGGTGGGCCTACTTCCTCCAGTTCCCTATGCAGTGGGTCCTTTCACTATGATGACATGTCTTTCTGCAACTCTGGGATGTTTCCACGATTTCTTTTTTTGTTTTCTTTTTACATTTCTTTCTCACTAATCCCCTTTTTCTCTTTTTCCAGGATCTTTAACTAGATGTCAAACTCAGGTTCATCCTCCACATCTCTTCACTTTTCTCATTATCGTGCCTGTCTTTGCAAAGAACCCCTTGACCTTGACCAGTAGCCACGGCTGTTCTGCTTCTCAGCCCAGGGACAGCATTTCCTATTTCAGGAGCAGTGCTCTGCCTGGGGAGGTCGCACTGCAGACTCCGGGTCTCTCTGAACCTCTCCAGGTGCCCTGAGATTCCTTCTCTCCCCTCTGCTGTTACGCATTTCTTGACCTTTTGGCTCTCTGGCTTGCTGCATCTGGAGTAAAGCGTGCCTGGTGCTACCTCTCCTCGCGTGTTTGTTGAAGCAGGGGTATTTGTGCACCTTTCTGGGACACCTCCTCCCCCAGTATCTGAGCTCCTGTGGTGTGTGTGGGGTGGGGGGAGGGTCTGCTGGGACAGGTGACATCTCTTGCTTCCTGGGTGCGGGGCGACACATCCCTCCCAAGACCACTAATTCCTAAGAGCCCTCACCAACTCCCCTGGCCTCAGAAATGCCAGTCTACCTAACACAGTGGGAAGAGGGGAAGGGCCTCCTCACCAGTTAATTAATAAGACCCCCCCAAAAAAATTTTTTTAATTAAAAAATAAAAAATAAGACCCCCAATTAGTCCCCATGAACCTTCCCTCCCCACACCCCTGCATCTCAGATCTTTAACTCAGAACTCAGGATCTACTGCTTATTTTTACCTTCTCAGTTCCTTCCTCTGTGTTGGCTCTAGTTTTTGCTCCCCATAAGGCTGATTCTACTTGCTTTCTGTATTTCAAGATGTTCTGACCCTCTGCTGTCACTTAATTCTGTTTGTATTTCTTTTATTATCTTTTTGGCCTTTCTGCAAGGTATGGGATGAGAATTGACGTGTAAGGAAAATAAGGATGCCAAGGTAAGGAAGGTGAGAAAACATAGTCTTCATCACCAACTGCAAAGTGTGGTGTCCCTGGTCAGCTTCCCAAGAGGGGTTAAAGAGCATGCATGACTTGTTCCATGGAACCTCTCAGCTTAACTTTGCTTCTTAGCATTATTGAATTTCAGGAAATAAGTTATTCTCAGTAAATACAAATGATAAATATCAAGTCATAAAACCTTTTTTCTATATAAAATTTGGCAATAATTGCACCTGTCAAAAGAAACATACTCCAGGTGAACTAACTAATCTTTTCCTCTTTTCTTCTTTTTCATTTCATCAGCAATAAATGGTAAGAAAGAATATCTGGATCTTAAGTTTATGAAACCTTGCTGAACAAAGTAGTTCTGTTTTTCTTCTGTGGTTTTTTTGTTTGTTTTTTTTTTATTCTCTGCCCTCACCTACTTACTTGCATGCTTTCTGTCTTGCGCATTAGAATTTAAGTTCCTTGTGCACAAAGACTTGCATTTTGCTCTTGGCTATCGATCGGCCCTTAGTCTAAAATCCTACTGGCCATTAACAGTGTACAACAGTTATTTAATGGAACAAAAAGGGGAGTCTCCCTCATACCTGATAAGCAAATTCCATTTCCAGATGATTCACTGGGAGAAAAAGTACAGCAAAATCATTCCTCAAAAGTTCAATATAAAATCACCATATAATCTGGCAGTTTTACTGCTACATAAACACCTCAAAGAACTGAAAGCCAGGCTGATAGACACGTGTACACTGATATTCATGGTTGCCTTGTTCACAACAGCCAAAGGCAGGAACAACCCAAATATCCATCAGTAAACTCACAGATAAACAAAATGTGGTGCACACATACACTGGAATATTACTAAGCCCTGAAAAAAGATGGGGTTCTGACACACGCTACAACATGGATGGCCTTTGCAGACATGCTAAGTGGAATAAATGACTTAAACTGTGACCCTCCAAAAGGACAGACATTGTTTGGTTCCTCTTATGTGAGGTTCCTGGAGTCATCAAGATAAAAGAGACAAAAGTAGAATGGTCATTGCCAAGGGTTAAGCTGAGCAGAGGGAACAGAAGCTACTGATTAAGAGGCCCAGAATTCCTGCTTGGGATGGTGAAAAAGTCTAGAAATAGTGGTTATAATTGTACAGTATTGTGAACATACTTAATGCAATATGTGCATGTGGGTGCTAAGTTGCTTCAGTCGTGCCTAACTCTCTGTGGCCATATGGACTGTAGCCTGCCAGGCTCTTCTGTCTATAGGATTCTCCAAGCAAGAACACTAGAGTGGGTTGCCATGCCCTCCTCTTTCAATCTTCCTGACCCAGGGATTGAACCCACACCTCCTGTGGCTCCTGCATTCTAGGCAGATTCTTTATGACTGAGCCATCATGGAAGCAAACTTAATGTAGTATACATTTATAAATATGTATATATATATGTGTGTATATACATATATATCAGTTTTTCTATTTGTCTTAATTTTATGAAATTAGATGAATTTATCCTGAGATTCATATTAGATGAATCAGCACTGGTAGGAGTCTTTTACCATCTGTTTAACTTAAAATCTTAACAAAATTTCTGATTTAACATTCTTTGTTGGTTTTATAAAAATGAGTTCTGATAATTATATACATAAGCCAATGATGTCTGATTTATTATGCAAGCAAGAGAAAATACGTCAGATGCTAAATTCTTATTTTTTCCAATGTCATTTGTGAATATTACTCAAAGTTTTTACCTATATATTACTTCTGTTCCCTCAAAGATGAAAAACAAAATCACTTCTACAAATGTTTGTCAAAATTAGGAGCACTTTAACAAATAGCTCTCAACTATAGCACCTTCTAACATGTCATTAAATATTCTCCTTTGAATATAATTTAAAACTTTTCAGTTACATCAGGAAATTTTCTAATATATTTCCATAAATTACAATAAATAATGTCCTTTTAAACTTCTGAGGGGTTTTCAACTAATGTGTGATATGAGTAATTCAAGTTCATCTCACTGGGGGTCTCCAGTTCTTCCCACCAGCCATTCTCATTAGGGACAGAAGGCAGTGCCACCAGAGGTATTTCAAAGGATTCCAAAGCTGTGTGTTTTTGTGGTCATCATGGGTGGAAAGGAGGTGGGAGAGGAAGGTTTGAAAGCCTGATTTAATGCTGCCGTGGGTCCAGGTCTCCTTCGAAAAACCTCCTCGGAGCAATTACAAAACCATTTGCAGCAACAGGCACACAATAAATACTATTTGACTGAAGACCCCAGGGTTCCCCAAAAGCCTGATACCATCACTGATGGTAGAAGAGAGATTTTAGGTGCTACAAGGACAAACACTTGTTTAATTATCATACAGATTAAAAAAATAATGACAGCAAGGTTTTCCATCATGGTTGAATGACATAGTCTACTGTTGGTAATAACAGAAAAAAAAATTTTTTTTAATAAATATACTTAAGATGGTTCTAGCTACAGAAATAAATAATAGGTATTTATTTATACCTATTAGGTATAGGATTTGGAAAAACTCCACAGGTGGCCCACAAATTTCTGGATGGGGCAGCCCTAAACTAAGTGAACGTTAAGCTTCCTTGTTTGCCTTCAGAAGCTGGAGGCTGGGAGGACGGAGAAGGGGGTGCTGCCGGGCTGGTCCTGAGACCTCTGCGGGGCACCAGGAGTCTGATTCTGGTGTGTGGAAAGCAGTAGAGGCTGGAGTCAGCGGTGGTGCCCAGGGGTGCGGGCAGAAACGGCAAACAGGAAGGAGCAAGTCCCTTCCTCCTACAGCTCTGCAGCCCCCCACCGGTCAGGGCTCAAAGGAAGCAGGGGGCAGAGGGGAAGAGGAGCTTACAGAGCCCCACTGCAGGACAAAGCCAAGTGCAGACAGCAGGCTGGGAGCCCAGACAGTAGCTTAATACCGATGGGATAGGGCAGCCAGTACTCACAGGGCGCTCTGAATGAAATGACCTCAGATTGCCTCCTCACCCTCTCCCTTCTCCCCTGCTGCTCACCCAGTACCCATGCCAGCTGATATTCCTCATCCCTTCATGGACCTCGCTCTGTCATCCCAGCTCTTCCTTGAATTCCTTCAGCACCTGAAGCTGGGTACCACCAGTTTATCACTGCTCCGTGTCTGCTGTTCCCAGTCTCTCTTTCCAACACAGCTCCAGGCTTCCTGCCTTGGACCAGCCTTCTACATGCTCCAAGTTGCTCAAGCCACCAAGCAAAGCTGTAGACCTCCAGTGAACCATCCTGAATGAACATCTGAAGTTGATACAATTCAAAGCTAGAGCTCATAAACCTTGTGGGAAAAAAGGGCAATGTCAAGCTATTATGAGAATTCTCTGATGAGGCAGCTGTCCTAGGAGATTCTCTCTGAATCTGGGGTGAACATCTGAGCCACACCTCTGCCCAGCTGTCGGCCTCAGCTGGGTCACTGGTCCTGGCTGTGCTTCACTTCCCAGTCTGTGAAATGGGCTAACAATGGGGTCCGGCTGCTGTCAGGTGTTGTGAGGATGAGGAGAGGTCGTCGGGGGAACGGTTAGCACCGCACTGGCTGAGCACATGCTCAGGAAGTGTTCAACACAGGAAAAGCAACAGGGCATCAAACACGAAAGTCTCCCCACAACCCCAGGGAAATCAGGAGAAAGACATCAAATTCCAACCAAAGGCATTCTGCAAAAGCTCTCTTCAGCTGCCAAGATAATCAAAAGCAAGGAAAGCCTGGAAGACGGTCATAGCCCAGATGAACCAAAGGAAACATGGGGATTAAAAACCTTGAGTCCTGGGGATTCCTTGGTAGTCCAGTGGTTAGGACTCTGTGCTTTCACTGCTGAGGTTCCTGGGTTTGATCCCTGGTTGGGAAATTAAAATCTCACATGCCACACAGCAAAACCAATAATAATAATAATAATAATAAATTTAAAGGTAAAACAAAAAAACAAAAAATGAGTCCTGGATAGGGCTCTAGAACAGGAAAAGGACGACTCTTTGCAACCCCATGAACTGTACCCTGCAAGGCTCCTCTGACCATGGGATTTTCCAGGCAAGAATACTGGAACAGATTGCCATTTCCTCCTCCAGGGCATCTTCCTGACTCAGGTATCCAAGCTTCCTCTCTTGTGCCCCCTGCACTGGCAGGCAGATTCTTTACCACCAGCATCCCTCAAGTGTCTGAGTACACAGTGAAGTCTGAATAAAGTATCAGTTCAGTTCAGTTCACTTGCTCAGTCGTGTCCAACTCTTTGTGACCCCAAGGACTGCAGCACCCCAGGCCTCCCTGTCCATCACCAACTCCTGAAGTTTACTCAACTCATGTCCATTGAGTCGGTGATGCCATCCAACCATCTCATCTCTGTTGCCCCCTTCTCCTGCCTTCAATCTTTCCCAGCATCAAGGTCTTTTCAAATGAGTCAGCTCTCTGCATCAGGTGGCCAAAGTATTGGAGTTTCAGTTTCAGCATCAGTCCTTCCAATGAACATTTAGGACTGATTTCCTTTAGGATTGACTGGTTGGATCTGCTTACAGTCTAAGGGATTCTCAAGAGTCTTCTCCAACACCACGGCTCAAAAGCATCAATTCTTCAGCACTCAGCTTTCTTTATAGTCCAACTCTCACATCCATACATGACTACTGGAAAAACCATAGCCTTGACTAGATGGACCTTTGTTGACAAAGTAATGGCTCTGATTTTTAATATGGTGTCTAGGTTGTCTAAAGTATGGACTTCAGTAAATGATAATTATCCATATTGACCCATTAGCAAATATATCATACTGATGTAGCTTGTTACCAACAGGAGAAACTGGATTTGGGGTGCATGAGAGCTCTTCATAGCACCTTAGTAGTTTTCCTGTAAATAGATACTATTCTAAAATTTAAAGTTTATCAAGAAAGAAAAGAAACCAAACCCTTCTCTCCCAATGACCCACAGCTGGCATAAAACGAAGCTCTAGTTCAGACCCATTTATCAGTTATCAGGGAGCCCATTCCATCCAGGCTGGGCCACACCTGCTATTATTAAGACAATTACAGGGCTGGAGGAGGAAAAGCTGGGACTGCAGTCATTCCATCTGGGATTCAGGTCTGCAAGGGCATGTATGTGAAAGATCATGATGGAGAAAGGACCTGGGAGGAGAGTGCAACCTGCTGTTTGGGTTTGGGGGACGCAGAGCCTACTTGTCTACAGAGCCCTTGAGCTCAACCCCTTGTGAGTCCGGAGTAAGTCAGGTCCCTGCAGCAGCCAGGCCCTGGTTTTAGAGAGGCTTGAGGGCAGGCAGGCTTGTCATGATGGCAGTTACCTGCCCGGATCAACTGTATGCCTTGGCAGGAGGCTTCCATACAGGGTCCCATCCCCTCATCCCCCCCTCCTCAGGATTCCACAGGCACTGCAGGGAGCCCCGTTTATATGGGCCCCCTCTGCCCAAGATAGTCACAGGCTCTCAGGGGCTGAAAGCTGCCTCAGCCTGGGATTCCAATGTTGGGGTGTGGCAGATCTCATAGGGACTTCCCCCTATTTCACCCAGACTTTGTGGCACCTTGTCTCTCAGAGGAGCTCTGGTGTCAGAGAGTCGGCTTCTCAAGCCAGTGGGGTAGAAGGCAGTCAGGATCCATGCCTCTTTCCAGCAGTCTGCCACCTTGCCATATAGACCACAGTTTGACATCAGCTGTTTTCCTAAGTCATTTTTTTTTTTTTTTTTTTAACTTCCAAAGGTTTATTAAGCACCAACCTCAGGGACATTCCAGTTGGATAGGCAGTCGGAAGAACTTTATGTTGGTCCTCGCTTCTCCTGAAGGCTAAGCACCATTCATCTTTCATTCTCAGCCTGAACATAGGGGGTGGGCCTGTCACCTCCAAGCACACACTCCCCTTCTTCTGGATCACCTCCTCATCTTGTCTGAAGATCCTACCTCCTCCACTCTCAGACTGTGTTTTTGGAGGGAGCTGATCCACACTTCAGTTCCAGGAACAGGTCCCACGTTCCACATCCAATCATGGCAATTAGCTCAGAGATGGACACAATCCAGTCCAGTGAAATGGTACTCTAGGGGGCTGCCAGATTTGTGCTCTTTTCCTGGTGAGGATGCTAAGTTGGTAGGATGTGAGCCTGGAGCTGCTGGCAGCCAGCTCTGCCGTGACTTGGAGAGAACCCACTGTATGAGGCCTCTTAGAAATGAAACCAACATCACGCATGAGAGAAAGAAAAGCCTAATGGCCCCCAGGTCAACTGGGCCTTCAGCCCATTAATTCCTCTTTTCTTTGCCTAATCCTGTTTGAGCTGGATTTTGTTTGTTTTACCTAAAAAGTCCTGCCAAATGTGCTTACTTTGATGGTATTGTCAAAACTGAAGCAAGATTGGTGCAATAACCAAAATATGTCATTGTATGTCATAATAACATACATGGTATGATGGTATGTCCAGAGAAGGCAATGGCACCCCACTCCAGTACTCTTGCCTAGAAAATCTCATGGATGGAGGAGCCTGGTGGGCTGCAGTCCATGGGGTCGCTAAGAGTTGGACACAACTGAGTGACTTCACTTTCACTTTTCACTTTCATGCATTGGAGGAGGAAATGGCAACCCACTCCAGTGTTCTTGCCTGGAGACTCTCAGGGACGGGGAGCCTGGTGGGCTGCCATCTATGGGATCGCACAGAGTCGGACACGACTGAAGCAACTTAGCGGCGGCAGCAGCAGCATGATGGTATGTCACACTGTACCATCCTGCTTGAAAACAAACGGACTCACTAACCTGTCATTCTTTTAAGGAAGCATGATGCATTAGGGAAATACTTCCTTTCAGTAAAGTGGTGAGAGCTCTCAGCTGAAAGCCTTCTGCCCTGGGCATCAGTGCCCCAGCTCTGTTCCCATTATGGCGGTGCCTATGTGTGTGTGCTCAGTTACTCAACTGTGTACAACTCTTTGTGACCCCATGGACTGTAACCTGCCAGGCTCCTCTGTCCATGGGATTTGCTGGGGAAGGTCCTCCAGGGGATCTTCCCGACCCAGGGATCGAACCTGCATCTCCTACATTGCAGGCATTTTCTTTACCACTGAGCCACTGGAGGGCCCAAGTGCTAATTGAAAATCTAGGAAAGGAGCATCTCCAAAACACATATTCCTTGAAACAAAAGATATGTGGTCAATAAGTTTGAAGAACACTGGTTCTTCATTGGTTGATTAAGTTTACTCTGTGCAGGGCTCCTAAGAGACTTTAATAATATATGGATGCATGCAACTCTCCAAGAGGGTGAAATGGCTCTCTTATATGAGCACAGAACAATTCTTTTTTAATAAAATATACACAGGGACTTTTTTCTTCTTAGAAGACTTTCTTGAAGTCCTATGTCTTACTACTCTAAGCTAGGTGCAACCCTCACCCACCCCCACAAGAACTGTTGGAATCTCAGTGGGGAGGGGAGCATAGCAGACATGGGTTACCCAAACTCATTCTCTTTGGGGGCTTTTCTCTGAGAACATCTTCCCTGCAAAAGTTTGGGCATCTCATGGTGAGCAAAAGCATCCTATTTTTGGTGATTTCAAAGCCTTATAAGAATTAAAAGCAGCTGCTCCCAATCAAATATCTTGGTCTTTTTGGTGGATATAAATATGCACAGTGATGTTATATCCCCTTAAATATTCACAGTTCACCTCCCTGCAGCAAAGTCAGGGGGCAAATGTCTCCAGCAGACTCCCCCCTACAAATAGCCTTTTCTTAGGACTCAAAGGAATCATTTGGAATCTTCTTATTTGAAGCCCTTTCCTTTTGAAATATCTTTGAACTTGTTTCATCTCTTTTTACCTTTCTTTTTGATAAGCCTGTACCTTCTTAAAGTTTCAGAGACAGCCCAATTTTCAGGGTAAACTCTTGGGCAAATTTTAAGGCAATTTCCGCATGAAGGAGCTTTGTCTGATCTGACTCATCCGACAAGGACCCGTTCATTTCCACTAACTTTTTCATGGATTTTTACCTGGTTTGAAACAAAGAATGGCATGGAAATTAAATGTGACAGGAGGGGAAATAGATAATTCTGAATTTTCTTCACTCTGCGTGCATGTGTGCTAAGTCACTTCAATCCTGTCTGACTCTTTGCAACCCTACGAACCATAGTCCACCAGACTCCTCTGTCCATGGGGATTCTCCAGACAAGAATACTGAACTGGGTTGCCATTTCCTTATTCAAGGCATCTTCCTAACCCAGGGATTAAACAATGTAGGTCTCCTACATTACAGGTGGATTCTTTATCATTTGAGCCATGTTTACTGACCCTAGGTGACTTACCTAATTTCTTTGTGCCTCAGTTTCCTCATCTGCAAAATGCAGCAAATAATCTTATTTTATCTCACAGGCTTGTTTTGAGGATTAAGGAGTTAACATATAAAATATAAGGAAACCTGATATCATGGTGCAAACAGTCATTCAATAAGTATTAGCAATTGTATTTTTTTCTAAATTTATTTTATTTTATTATTTTTAGCAGCACTGGGCCTTCATTGCTTTTGCATGGGCTTTCTCTGGTTGCAGCGAGCAGGGGCTACTCTTCGTTGCCGTGCACAGGCTTCTCATTGTCATGGCTTCTCTTGTTGTGGAGCACAGGCTCTATAGCGCAGGTTCAGTAGCTGTGGCTCACAGGCTCAGTTGCTCCACAGTACGTGGAATCTTCCCAGGCCAGGGATTAAACCCATGTCCCCTGCGTTGGCAAGTGGATTCTTACCCACTGGGCCACCAGGGAAGTCCAGTAATTTTATTCCTTTTATGGCTGTATATTATCTTCATTCCTATGGTCCCCTTCAGCCTATAAATTCCCCCTGGCTCAGGCTGTGGCCACTGGTTTACAGACCAAACACTGATTCTGCCAGCTCACTGAGAGGACATCCCGCTTCTACAGCTGAAGTAAAAGACCCAAATGCCAACCATTCTGCTTACGGTAACTCAGCTCTGTAGTTCAGTGGCTAAGGACCCAGGCTGGAAGTGTAGCTTCCCTGGGTTCAAACCCCAGCTCTGCCATTTGATCGCTTTGGATAGAAGGAGCCATGCTCACACATCTAACCATGCTCTGGATCCTCAAACACAGCTAATCAGACCTCCTTGGATTGAAGTGAGGATCAGCACAAGGCGATGCATATAAAAACGTCCACAGGAAGCCTGGTATCAAGGTAATTGGAAAATTTGCCTCTGCATCACCAAGCCTGCCCCTCACCACAGACATAAGTCAAATCATATTCAGAATACCACTTGTCTGATTTAACAGTGAGAAGTCAGTCCTACTGAGAATTGAAGGCTTACAGCCCTGGGACTCCTGCACTATCTCCCTGTAGACAGACCAATGAGGGCGGTGGGGGGAAGAAGGGTGTTGGGGGAAGAGCATCAAAAACAATCAGCAACTAACCTGGGGAGCCTGAAATAGAAACAAGTAGAGTTGGGAGCACTGAATCACTGATTCTATCAGGCTGAGAAGAAGATGCATCAGCCTCACGTGACAGGTTTTGCTGCTCTGGGCAGAGGTGGCTTGGATGGCTCAGCTCCCTGTATCCCTGAAGAGGCTCTGAATCCATCTCCCAGCATCTGCTAGTAGTACCCCTACTTGGCTGTGCTTCCCTGACAGACCAACCCTTCCTAGAACAGCACAAGCTCGCCTTAGATATGCTAATAGATTCAGTCGGGGCCCCAGAAGAGTCAGTCTCCTGTCTGCCTCCTCAACTGGCTTTGCCTCTCAATTCTAGGGAATTCAGTGATGTTCTATTTCTCCAAAGCCAACGTATGCCAGTATTTCTAAGTCCTGGAGGACTGGAGAGTGCCTCAATTCAGCCTCCAAACACTTAGCACACTGTAAGTGTGCTTGGATCACTTCAACTTCTAAAGCTGTGTGTGTAATTGAACTTGATTTTTAGAAATTATATCATGTTTCTGCTTGGAGAAACAGCAGCAGCTCCCACTCTGGGATGCCCTTTAATGTGGCACTCACTGTGTTAAGCATTTTACACAGTGTATCTTATTCGATCCTAAAGGTAAACCCATGTGGAATACTGCTCAGCAATAAGAATGAACAAATTATTAATGTATGCAAAACCCTGGATGGGTTTCAAGGGAGTTATGTTGAGTGATAAAAGTCAATCTTTAAAGATTACATAGCATATGATTCCATTTACATAACATTCCTGAAATGACAAAACTATAGAGATAGAAAGCAGATTAGGGGTTGCTAGGGGAAGAGAGGTGTCTGTGGTCCATAAGAGAGGCATAAGAGTCCTTGTGATAGAGATTCTTTATCTTGACTGTGGTGAAGGTCACAGGAATCCACACAGGATGACACGCATATACACAAATGGGCTCACATGAAGTTGATGAAGTATGAATCAAGTTCACCGATTGAATCCACATCTATATCCTCATTTTAATGTTATACTGTAGGTTTTCAAGATGTTACTGGGGAAGAGCTGAATATATAGGATTTCCTTGTGTTATTTCTCACAGCCGCATGTGAATCTACACTATTACCAGGGAGTCGCTGTACACAGTAGTGTTTCAGAGCCAGAGAGCATCAGTTTGAATCCTTACCTTACCTTGAATACTTACCTCCTGTCTGTGCAACCTGTTACTTAACCTTCCGCAGCCTCAGATGGTCAGGGGCACAAGAAGGGAAAGGTGATGCCTATCCCAGGGAGTACTTTTTTGGTTTGTTTATTTTTTATTTGTTTACATTAAACAGGATCACTTTCTGTCCTGTTACAACAACAGAACTTTTGACTTAAATATAGAATATTACTTTATGATAGGGTATCAGGTGACTAAGATGATAAAATCTATCATCTGGTTAAAGGTATAAAGGACTCGTCTGCAGCAAGAAAAATCATTTAGTGAAAAACTAGGTAAAATACACACATATAAAAGCTGAATTTTACAAAACTGTGATTTTTTGGCCAAGATTAAAGAGAGAACTACCAAACAATGTGTTTTGCCCAGAGAAAAGGAAAACATGTTTGGATGAGGCCAATCTACCACACTGCTCCCCATGAATTTCTGCCGGTTTGCAAAGAGTATGGACACAGGCTGAGAAGGCCAGCAGAGAGCCCAAGCTGGAGGTGGGAGCCAGGCAGAGCTCTGGGTGGTGTCAGAGGGCTGCAAAATAAGCTGGTATTCTAGGATGCCAAGGTTCTCAGGACATGTAGACCCAAGACCTTGAAGAGAAGTTGGACGTAGAGACACAAGTTCATATTCTATTTTTCCCTGGAGATGTTTCCTGATGGCTAAGTGGGGAATACTGAAAGGCTAAGAAAACAAGCAGAAAACTCTACAACGTGTCAGAGAAATAGCATCACTTTCAGCTCATGGTTCTAATAAAGTAAAACTGGAGCTCAGGGCTCCTTAGGAAAAGGAGCAAAGGAAGGAAGAGACCAAGCCTTGAAATGATAAAAGAAATTCTAACTGGCTTAAGGTGTTCTCCCTCTAATGTATCTGCCTGCTATGAGAAGATACTTTAAATAAAATCATATTCTGGAAGAATATAGTATCATAGAGAGGCTCTACTCCATTATTCAAACAAAAGTTTAAAAAATATCATGTATACTACGAAATAAGACACAGAGAAAAAGCAGACAATGGAAACAGATCTATAGATGATCCATTTATTAACACTGTAAATTATGGATTTTAAAATAACTATGATTAATGTGTTCAAACCACTGAGAATATAGGACAAAGAGAAAAACTTAAAGCAACCAGAAAAAAATAGATCATATGATTTCAAAGGAGTAACAATAAGTCTGACGAGCAGGATTGTTTTAAGAACCTAGGTTCTTAAAACAAAGGGAAGAGTTGCCCAGAACTAAAGCATTGCCCTCAAGGAGCAAAGAGTTAAGTATGATAGCTAATTTCTCAACAGAAACAGTGGATTCCAGTTGAAAAAGGAACACTATCTGTAAAGTGGTTAAAGAAACTAATATCCAACCTAGAATTCTCTGTCCAGTGAAACTATCATTCAAAAGTGAGGACTAAAGAAAGATCTTCTCAAACAAACAAAAATCTGTGAACTATGAAAGTGCTATCTATAGGTATCATAAAATCCCACTCAAAAGCACAGACTCAGGAATAAAAATAAATATGTAAATAAATGGGTCAGTCTCAAGAATTATTAATGGTACAGAATAATAATAATACAGTCTAGTGGTGCTTAAAATATATTTAAAAATAAAATATACCAATCACAAATGTGAAAGGTTAAGTGAAGTGTTCTATGGTAACTGATTCATCTTGGAAGTGGTGAAAGTGATTATTATATTAGACAGATACACAGTAAGGACTCAGGTTTACATGTTATAACATCTAGTTTAGTACTAAAACAATAGCAATGGAGTGCATGACAAGCTAAAAGGGAGCATATATATAAAAAATATGGGTTAACATAAAAGAAATCAGGAAAGGGGAGAAAAGTAGGTAAAATGATGGAAGAGAAAACAAATAATTAAACTGAAGATATAAATTTAATTATGTCAGTACTTACATAAGGTAAGTTGACTAAATTCTCCAGTTAAAAAAATGTCTGATTGGGTTTTTTTTTTTAATCTGTGCTGTGGAAGAGATTCACTTTCAACACAAGGATACAGACAAGCTGAATATCAAAGCACAGAAAAGGTATACATACACGCACTAATCAGAAAACTGGAGGTTTACTCTACCAATACCAAGCAAAGTCAATTGTAAAGAAAAAAGCATTACTAGAAATAAAAAGAGATCTCTTGCAGTGGTGAAAGAATCTATCAGGAAAATGTAACTATTTGAAATTTGCAAGTACCTAATTAACATATATTCAAAATATATACAGCATACATTGATAGAAATAAAAAAGGGATCAGAAAATCTACAATTGCTTTGATAGATTCTAACATGCCTCTCTCGGAGAAGGCACTGGCACCCCACTCCAGTACTCTTGCCTGGAAAATCTCATGGATGGAGGAGCCTCGTAGGCTGCGGTCTATGGAGTCGCACAGAGTCGGACATGACTGAAGTGACTTAGCAGCAGCAGCAGCAGCAACATACCTCTCTCAGGAAATAAAACAATAAGCAGACAAAATGCCAAAAAGGATACAAAAGCTTTTTTCACTATGATTAACAAACTTGACCTAATTTACATGAACACTGCACCCTACAACTGCAGAATTTGCATACTTTTCAAATACACATGAAATATTACATATATATGTATGTATATACACACACAAACATACATACATACATAGAAACATATATCAAAATGTGTGTCATGCACCTAAGCCATGCTTAGAAGACAATTCATCCTTTTGAATATACATATAAGAAAGAAAAGAGCTGAAACATCAATGGTCTGAACCTCGAATTCTGTACTCTGCGAAAATGTCCTTCAAAACTGAAGAAGAAATAAAGACTTTCTCAGTCAAACAAAATTGAGGGAATTTGTTGCTAGTAGACCTGCCTTGCAAGAAATGTTCAAAGAAGTTATTCAGAGAGATGGAAAAATTTTATAGATCAGAAACTCAGATCGATATAAAAAAGGAAGAGTACTGAAAAAGAAATATGTGAAAAATAAAAACCTTTATTTTTCTTATTCTTAATTGATCCAAAGAGATAACAGTTTGTTCAAAGTAATAATAGCAACAATGTACTAATTATGCATATATTTGTATGTATTTTACATAATATATGAATATATGCTTATGTATACTTATACACAAGTGAAATAAATGACACCAATGAACAAAGGATGGGAAGGAGAATTAGGTTTATCTTTGTCATTATAAATCACTTGTACTATTTATGAAGGGATAAAGTGTTATTTGAAAGTGGACCTGCTTTAGTTATAAATGTATACTACAAATTCTAAGACAACCACTCTAGGAAGTATAACTAATATTTTAATAAATGAAAGAAATGGAATCTTATAAAATGCTCAATTAAAACCACAAAATACGAAAAAAAATAATAATGAAGAAAAAGATAGGAACAAAGGAAAAGGGTAATATATAGAAAACAGTAGAAAGTATGTGAAAGTGTTAGTCATTCAGTTATGTCTGACTCTTTGAGACCCCAGGGAGTATAGCCACCAGGCTCCTCTATCCATGGAATTATCCAGGCAAGAATACTGGAGTGGGTAGCCATTCCCTTCTCCAGTGGAACTTCCTGACCCAGGGATCAAACCCAGGTCTTCCACATTGCAGGTAGATTCTTTACCATCTAAGCCACCAGGGAAGCCCAGTAATAAGCATGGTAGATATTAATCCAACTATGTCAATAATCACTTTGAACATCAATGGTCTAAATGCACCAATTAAAAGACAGATTGTCAGAGTGGATCAAAATACAGACCCAATATTATACTGTCTGCAAGAAATCCACTTTAGATATAAAGAAAAATATACCTTGCTAATAGTAACCAAAGAAAGTAAGAGCAACTATAGTAATTTCAGACACAGCAGATTTTGAAACAAGGAAAGTCATCAGGGATAACTCAGTAGTGAAGTACTGAACACTTTCCACCAAGACTGGAAATAAAGCTATGATAGTCATTATTCAAAACTGCACTGAAGGTCCTGACCAAGGAAATAAGAATAAATAAATAATTACAACAATAATTGCAAAAGAAAAAATTGTCATATTCAATACTGATATATAGAAATTTTTTTTTAATTAACAAGCTAATAGAATTAAGAGAATTCAGTATCACTGCCCCATATGTGTCAACATAAAAAAGCAATTACATTTTATATGTGAGTGATGAGTAACTAGAAATCAAAATGGAAAATAGTGGAAATATTTACAGTACCATTGTTGTCATTCAGTAAATCACTCGTCTTTGACTCTTTGTGACCCCATGGACTGCAGCACACCAGGCTTCCTTGTCCTTCACCATCTCCTGAAGCTTGCTCAAACTCATATGCATTGAGTTGGTGATGCCATCGAACCATCTCATCCACTGTTGTCCCCTTATACCTTCAATCTTTCCCAGCATCAGGGTCTTTTCTAATGAGTCGGCTCTTCACATTAGGTAGCCAAAGAAGTGGAGCTTCAGCTTCATTATCAGTTGTTCCAGTGAATATTCAGGATTGATTTCCTTTAGGATTGACTGGTTTGATCTCCTTGCAGTCCAAGGGACTCTCAGGAGTCTTGTCCAATATCACAATTCAAAAGCATCAATTCTTTCACACTCAGCCTTCTTTATGGTCTAGCTCTCACATCCATATATGACTACTGGAAAAACCATAGCTTTGACTAGATGGATCTTTGTTGGCAAAGTAATGTCTCTGCTTTTTAATATGCTGTCTAGGTTCGTCATAGTTTATGTTCTAAGGAGCAAGCATCTTTTAATTACATGGCTGCAGTCACCATCTGCAGTGATTTTGGAGCCCAAGAAAATAAAGTCTGTCACTGTTTCCATTGTTTCCCTATCTATTTGCCATGAAATGATGGGACCAGATGCCATGATTTTAGTTTTTTGAATGTTGAGTTTTAAGCCAGCTTTTTCACTCTCCTCTTTCAACTTCATCAAGAGGCTCTTTAGTTCCTCTTCTATATCAATAGAAGTATCAAATATCCAGTAATAAATCTAATAAAAGAGATGCAAGATATCTATGGAGAAAAATACAAAAAATTAACAAAATTTTAAAAATTTAAAGAGCTAGATAAATAGGGTATATAACATTCATGGATTTTAAGACTGTTATTGGAAAGATGTCAATTTTCCCAAACCAATATAGGTCTTATGCAATCACATAAAAATTCCAGGTGGTTTTTTTTTTTTTTTTTAAACTGATGAGCTGTGTCAAAGATGTGTGTGGTGAAATGGGGAGGAAGATGGGAGGGAGTTTCAAAAGAGAGGGGGTATATGTATACCTTGGAGAAGGCAATGCCACCCCACTCCAGTACTCTTGCCTGGAAAATACCATGGACAGAGGAGCCTGGTAGGCTGCAGTCCATGGGGTCGCTAAGAGTCGGACATGACTGATTGACTTCCCTTTCACTTTTCAGTTTCATGCATTGGAGAAGGAAATGGCAACCCACTCCAGTGTTCTTGCTTGGAGAATTCCAGGGACGGGGGAGCCTGGTGGGCTGCTGTCTATGGGATCGCAGAGTCGGACACGACTGAAGCGACTTAGCAGCAGCAGCAGCAGCATATGTATACCTATGGCTGATTCATGTTGAGGTTTGACAGAAAACAGCAAAATTCTGTAAAGCAATTATCTTTCAGTAAAAAATAAATGAATTTTTTAAAAAAAGATGTATGTGGGAGAAAAGCAAAAGAAGGGTCAGGGCAGGCTTAAAAGGATTCAGGAAACTGGAGGCTTGCAGGACCAAAAGTGGGGACACTGTGACGCTAAGTAAGCAGTCAAGACACAATAACACTACCTGGGGGGCCCAGGTTTCACCATCTCGGCACTGCTGGCATTGGGGGTGGATGAGTCTTCACTATGGAGCTGTCCTGTGTGATGTAGGATGTTCTACAGAAGTCCTGGCTGCTAGTCATTAGATGCCAGTAGTACACACACATGACAACAAAAAAAAGTCTTCAGAAATTGCAAAATGTCCCTGGAGGGGGCAAAATCACCCTAGTTGAGAACGGTTGGAATAGACAAATAGAGCCCATAAAACTCTACAGAGAATGAGAAACAGGCCACACATCTGTGGTTCCACAATTCATGACAAAGGCATTGTTCACACTACAGATACAGTACCACACACTACATCTGCCTCACAGACAAAATCCAATTCCAAATGATCTGTAGATCAAATTGTTAAAGGTGATAATTAAAACAAAGCTTCTAGATGGGAATATAACAGAATATCTTCACGGCCTGAGGCCAGATAATAATTTCTTGAATAGGACACATACCAGCACAAACCACGAAGGGGGAAAGTTGATTTACTGGACTTGATTAAGGTAAGAACTTCTGTTCAGCAAATGGCGCATTATGGAGTAAAAAGGCAAACCACAGCACTGGAGAAGATATCTCTAATACAAATATTTGACAAGGACTACTGACCAGAATAAAGAACTCAAACAATAAGGAAAGGCAGACAACCCAGTAATTGGCAAAGGAGTTGGACACTTCTCCAAAGAGAATATTCACATGGCAATAATACAAGAACAGGGACCCAACCTCATTAGTCAGCAGAAAAATGCAAACTAAAATCACATGAGATACTATTGCAATTCTATGCACGTGGCTAAAATGGGAAAGTCGGACACTGCCTGGTATTGAAGAGGATCTACTGAAACAATCCCATGATGCTGGGGGATGTGTGTACTGGCACAGGCACTTTGGAAACTGTTTGGCAACACTCATCAAAGCTGGACACTTCCTAAGCTCTTGTGTAGGAGCTGATTTCTACCCAGATCATTTTTACAAGCCAGGGCCCCCCTTTCCTAACTTCTGTGATCACTGGCTCCTGAGAAGTCACACCGTTTCCAGAGAATGATTGTACTGACAGGGGCTGCCTCATCTGAAAATGCCCATCGTGGTGTGCTCACCCTCAGGGTGGGGGCCAACAGTAAATGCCTGGCCGATGAAAAGTCACTGAAGTCCTCAGGGAGTGACTCTGCAGCACCATTCACCCCCAGAGACCCATGGAATCAGGCCTCCATGGGTTCCAGCCTGCCATGGGCTGGCTTGGCTCCCTCTCCTCCTCCTCTTTCCCTCACCACCCTATAGGCTGCTCCAGGGAGTGCTGCTTCTGTAAATCACCTGCCTGGCAGTATTCTTCCCAGGCTCTGCTTTGGGCCACATGACCCTAGCTGCTCAGCAGTACTCCGCAGAACTGTGCACCTACGTGCACCCAGGACACAAGCAAGGATGTTCATGGCAAAGCCAGTTATAACAGGACTTCCCTGGTGGCTCAGACGGTAAAGTGTCTGCCTACAATGCGGGAGACTTGGGTTCAATCCCTGGGTCGGGAAGATCTCCTGGAGAAGGAAATGGCAACCACTCCAGTATTCTTGCCTGGAAAATCGCACGGGCAGAGGAGCCTGGTAGGCTACAGTCCTTGGGGTCGCAAAGAGTCAGACACGACTGAGCGACTTTACTTTCACTTTCCAGATATGCATCAACAACATAGTAGATAAGCCGGTTTCTTCTTGTGGTGGAATATTACACTGCAATGAAAGGGAACACACAACTACACCAACACGTGTGCCTCCCTAAACAAACCGATGAGGGAAAGAAGTCATGCACTTATGTTTATATGAAGTTCAAGACAATCAGAGTGAACCGTAATGACAGGACGTCTGAGAAGGGTCACTTCTTGAGAGAGTAGTAATTGTGGGAGGTGCTTCTGAGATGCTGATAATACCGTCTTTCTTGCTCTAGGGAGGAACACATTTGTTAACTCCACAAGTATCATTTATAGACACTCATGTACATATGATACATTGTAATAAAATCCACTTTTAAAAAGACATCATTTCGAAAAAAAAAAGACATCACATCCTTATATAGTCAGTAATAAATCATACAAATGCACTGCAGGTTTACTTTTCCCATCTCAGTCACTCATCCAGCAGTCAGTGAACACCCACCAGGCACCAGGCACTATTCTGGACTCTGGGGACAAAGCTGTGAATAAGATTACAACCCAGGAAAGGGTCTTACCTGGAATCCAACACTCGTCCATCCACCTGGGAAGCCTCTGAAGCACAGAGAGAAGTGTTTATTCAAAAATACATGCACAGGGGTAATCTTTTGAGATAATAACTTGTGACAGAATAGAAACAGGAGCTGCTGAAAGACTGCCTTTCTGGCTCATTTCCTAAAGAAAATCTGCAGCCACCGTCCAGAACATTAGCAGTGAGGACCCCAGAATGAAGAAGGGAAGGTCTCCCCTGATGACTCCTCAACCTCCAGAACTTTTGTGCCTCAAAAGGACAGCAAATGGTCTCCAAAATGGTTGTGAATGAGTTTCCTCCAGACTGCCAGGTTTTGCCTCAGACTCATATTCAATTCAGTTGGAAGAAAATAAAGAAATATGACACTTCTCAGATCCCCACATTTGCATGTAGGAATCCTCTCTGCACCCAGGGCAGCAGTATTACCAGTAAGAGAGCAGGAGGACATGTGGGGAGGGACACCTGCACCCATTAGCTGAGAGGGGGAGAGTGAGGGTAGCTGGGAGTGAGCATGGCTTCTTTTGTTCAGTCTTCCAACTGCATTTTCCTGACC
Organism: Bubalus kerabau; assembly: GCF_029407905.1. Taxonomy (NCBI): domain Eukaryota; kingdom Metazoa; phylum Chordata; class Mammalia; order Artiodactyla; family Bovidae; genus Bubalus; species Bubalus kerabau. The sequence goes on from NC_073636.1 coordinate 56,972,038, forward strand.
TACAAAATTTCAGATTCCTAAGGGTCCACCTAATATTCACTCAGCATTAAGCACACACTCCTGTCAGTCAGCAGAGAGCTCCGTGGGGCCCCCTCAACCAGCCACCTCTGATGAGACTGAGTGACTTTCATTTTTCAAGTGTGTTTGTGTGTGTACGTGTGTATACATATACATACACCTATTGGTTCCTTTTCTCTGGAGAAGCCAAAAAGCCCGACAATGGCCCTAATACACAGGGTTATTAATTGGGATTATCTAAATAAGTCCTCTGCTCTACTTCCCCTGTAGTTGAAAAGTCAAAATGTATATTCATTAAAATTAGGTTCTCAGAGTGCCTCCTGCTGTGTTGATGTCAGGGGGGTTTATCTATACTTCCCAATGCCTGAATAAAATCATTTTAATCACGGGTTTTGCATATCTTTCTTAAGGAAGACTAACTTAATGCTCATGCAATTCAAATTGCCATTCAGCTGTCTGTAATTTCAGTGACAACTGTCCCCATCATGCGTTCCTGCAACACTAATCAAAGACCTCGGCATGAGGCCAAAGGATGGGAAGATGATCCTCCAAGCGGCAAGTTTAAGGATTCTGTACAGCAGTCAGTTCCAGCTGAACACAAGAGGATCTAGTTAGCTGAGTACACATTAACCCAACCCCAGTTGCAAGGTTACAGAGGGAAGAGAGAGTTGTCATAAAAAAACACTCCCCTATAAGTGACTGTCAGAATATTAGCCTTTCAAACATCCCAGCCCACTTACCTCCAGCTCCTGCCCTCACCACTGCACCAATGTCTTCATCAGCCAGTTCTTTCCATGAACAGATGTGGGCGTTATCTGAAAGGACAGGACAAATTGGTTTCAAAGGAAACGTGAAAATCTTACAAATGATGCAGGATTTTACAAAGTCGATCATGTGATTTTGGAAAACATAATCTCTTGCGGAGGCATTCACAAATGAGGACATGGCAGAGTCAAGAACTGAAAAGAAAATTTACAAGAATGATGACAACACAGGTATTTTAAAAGAAAAATTGCTTAAATTAAGAAAAGTTCTTGGCAGAGGGGTCATAGCGACTTTACTTATAATGGGCAATTAAAACAACCCAAACGTCTGTCAGGAAGTGTAAATAAATTGTGGTGTATTCATAGCATGAAATAGTACACAGTAAGTATCTAAGAGTTAACTGCAAAGAACAGCAATCTGTAGGAACACTGCAGATGCTGTGTTGAGTGAAAAGACAGATGTGAAAGAACACTAACAGTGATTCCATTTACATGACATTCGGAAGCAGGAAGAACTTAGCTGGGGTCAGGAAAGTCCTCTGGGTAGGGAGGAGTTGCTGACTGTGAACAGCACAAGGGAAAACTCTGGAATGATCTGAATGTTCTACATCTGGATCTGGATGTAGCCAGATAGAAAAGGTCATCAAACTGAATTCCTAAGACGTATGCACTTTAGTATAAGCAATACTTCAATCAAAAAATTGTAAGTGTGTTCTTGTGCAATGGATGAAGCCGCTGAATGACTCTTCAGAAATGCCCTCTTCCTGACGGTTCTTTGAGAGCAAGCACAAAGTGAAGGAGAGTGTGCAGTCATCCAGCCTTGTTAGGAAAATTACGCTCCCAAAAAGCAACACTTGCCGATCACAAAAAGATGAATACTGTATGACTCCACTTATCTGAGGTACCAGGAGCAGACAAATTCATAGAGACAGAAGGCTGAGGGAGGGGAGGAATGAGGGATTAGGGTTTAATCGGGACAGAGTTTCAGTTTGAGAAGAACTGGATTCTGGAGATGGATGGTGATAACGGTAGCACGGCAATATGAATGTACTTAACGCTACTAAACGGTACACTGAAAAATGGTTGAAGTGGTCAATTTCATGTCAGGTATGTTTTATCACAACAACAAAAAAAAAAACTGGGAAAAATCAACCCCTGACTCTTTCTCCATGTTAAAGTTAGTTTATAGTTGTGATTATTATCTAAATTGTGAATATAAGGCAAAATTATCTTCATAATTTTCATTTCATTATTTAAGATGAAACTTCATTTCAATCAAGTTTTTGTGTTTGTTTTTAGTTTTTTTAAGCACTTCATAACAAATATCCATTAACCATTGTCAGTGAAGTCACTGATGAGGCCTTTTGCCAGAAGCCAATATTCTAGGATTACAAGGTGCTGCAGGGACAGAAGCCACAGTGTGAGGGACCTGCCAAGTTAATTCAGATTTCTTTTTTTCTTAAAATGTATTTTAACTATCCCCTCCAAAAAACTCACAGAAGGAAGAGAAACATGCCTTCTTATAAGTCGTACAAAACAAATCAGAACACAAGTTAAACTGTGTGCAGGCCTTAGAATAAAATTCTCCACAAATTTTGTGCAAAATTTAATCTTCTTAAACATGTTTCACTGGCTCAGTAAGAAGGCTGAAACTCTGCACTGCAAATTTTGAAGATTCAGAGGTTTCTGCATTCTACTTTTATAAAATCATACAAGTGAGCACACTGGGAAGCCTTTCTCGAACACATTCAGGCAAAACTGGGAAGCATGTTGCAGGGCACGTGCCAGTACTGTGTTGAAGTATGTCTCTGTGCATGATGCACTGCACATCTATGTTGTAGGTGAAACAGCGGCAATGCTCATGACCTCGATACTAGTCAGAATTTGTTCAGTGGACACTCTGTGCCAGCCCCATTGCTTTCATTATATCATCTAAATCCTCCAAACAATCCCACGAGTTAGATGATATTATGATCCCATTTTACCAAGGGAGAAACTGGTAAATGGATTTTGGCGTTTTATAACGTTTTCTTTACTGAGGGATGAAATAACTGGCTCAAGATCCCATAGATAGTGGGAGAGCAAAAAAACAGAAGCACCAGCAGAATCTGGTCTAAACCACTAACCTGTGCCATTCTGCGGGATACGTCATCTTGAGGTCCAACTGCAGGAGAGATATTTTAGCACCTGCTATTTTAGGGTGCTCCCTGGAAAGGAATGAGAGCTGTGATCGCTATTGTTGGCAGGGCTGGCTTCATGGGGTGCAACTTGCACAGCCACACTGGACCCCTCACCTTGGTTTACTTCTCTGCTGTCACTGTCTTGATAATGATACAAACTTAAAAAAAAAAAACTTTACTGGAATATAATTGATGAACAATGTCCTGTTAATTTCTGCTGTACAGCAAAGTGATTCAGATTCACATGTATAAGCTTTTTCACATCTTAATAACTTTTGCCCAAGGGTCTACACTTGATTTTGCACAGGGCGCCACAAAGCATGTACCCATCTTGATTAATGGTCATTCCTGTTTGACATCCGTCCCTGCTGCTCCTTTTTCATCTCAATGATTTGCTTAATTAAAGAGATCGAAAGGTGAGGGACTGAAAACATTTACAGGTCACACCTATATACCTGTGAGAAGCAAAATAATCTTAACATCCCACAAACAAAACAAAATTCATAAGAAAATGTGACGCTGAGCTTGACATAAGATGCAAATGCCTTCTCCACCCACCTGAACCCCACTTCCCATCTTCGGAGTGACTCTGACTTCCCCTCGTGCTCTAGCCTGCCCACCCCAGTCCTGTTTAACTGCAGCTCTCATGGAGGAGGTCACCGAGAGGACATGATCACCGGCTGCCCCTCAAGCTGCTGAGGACATGCAGAGGTTCCTCACCCTTGGTGTCCTTGGAATGTGGTCATTGCCCTCCAGGCTCACAGTGGGAGTCATTTTCAAGGAGCAGAACCATGTGGCCTGATTGAACCCCATTAAAGCTTCCACATAAACTTTAAGATTCTGACAGGCAGCACACAGACTCCTCTGACTTCCCAGACAAGTCCTAAGCAAGCTCCCTTGCTTGTTAACCCCACCACTACTTATCCTGAGCAGTGGCCTCCATTTTCCCTCGATCAGGGTCCTCCAGAGTGGAGCCAGCCTCCAACTTCCCATGAGAGCACCTGGGAACACCAGCCAACAAGATCTGTCCACTCCTGAGATGGACCAAACATTCTACAAGATGGTGGAGCAGAAGGACGTGCGCTCATCTTCTCCTATGAGAACTCCAAAATTACAACTCACTGTTGAACAATTCTCGACAGGAGAATGTTGGGTCCCACCAAAAAAAGATACCCCACGTCCAAGGGCAAAGGAGAAGCCCAGAAAGATGGTAGGAGGGGTGAAATTGCATTTAGAAGCAAACCCCATACCCACCAGAGATGCTTGGAGAGCTCAAACAAAACCTTGTGCACACCAGGAGATCCCACAGAGACTGAACCAGACCTGCCTTTGAGTGTTTCAGTGTCTCCTGCAGAGATATGGGTCAACAGTGGCCTGCTGTAGGGCAGGGGCTCTGAGTACAGCAGACCTAGGTATGGCATAAGCCCTCTTGGAGGAGGTCACCATTAACCCCACCATAGAGCCACCAGAACTTACACAGGACTGGAGAAACAGAATTTTGGAAGGCACAAACAAAACCTTGTGTGCACCAGGACCCAGGAGAAGAGAGCAGTGACCCCGCAAGAGACTGACCCAGACTTGCCCATGAGTGTCCAAGAGTCTCCAGTGCAGGCGTGGGTCGGTGGTGGCCTGCTGCATGGTCAGGGGCACTGAACACGGCAGTGCATGCATGGGACCTTTTGAAGGAGTTAGACATTATCTTCATTACCTCCACCATAGTTTGGTCAAACAACAGGGAGTGCACACAGTCTTGCCCATCAACATAAAATTGGATTAAAGATGTACTGAGCATGGCCCCAGCCATCAGAACAAGACCCAGTTTCCCCCTCAGTCAGTCTCTCCCAGTCTTTCCCATCAGGAAGCTTCCATAAGCCTCTTTTCCTTCTCCATCAGAGGGCAGACAGAATGAAAACCACAATCACAGAAAACCAATCAAACTGATCACAGGGATCACAGCCTTGTCTAACTGAATGAAACTATGAGCCATGCCATGTAGAGCCACCCAAGACGGACAGGTCATGGTGGAGAGTTCTGACAAAATGTGGTCTATGGGAGAACGGAATGGCAAACCACTTCAGTATTCTTGCCTTGAGAACCCCATGAACAGTATGAAAAGGCAAAAAGATAGGACACTGAACTCACCAGGTTGGTAGGTGCCCAATATGCTATTGGAGAACAGTGGAGAAATAACTCCAGGAAGAATGAGGAGATGGAGCCAAAGCAAAAACAACACCCAGTTGTGGATGTGACTGGGGATGGAAGTAAAGTCTGATGCTGTAAAGAACAATACTGCATAAGAACCTGGAATGTTAGGTCCATGAATCAAGGTAAATTGGAAGCAGTCAAACAGGAGATGGCAAGAGAGAACATTGACATTTTAGGAATCAGTGAACTCAAATGGACTGGAATAGGTGAATTTAACTCAGATGACCATTATATCTACTGCTGTGGGCAAGACTACCTTAGAATAAATGGAGTAACCCTCATAGTCAACAAAAGAGTCTGAAATGCAGTACTTGGATGCAATCTCAAAAACGACAAAATGATCTCTGTTTGTTTCCAAGGCAAACCATTCCATATCACAGTAATCCAAGTCTATGCCCCAATCAGTAATGCTGAAGTTGAATGGTTCTATGAAGATCTACAAGACCTTCTAGAACTAATACCCGAAACAGATGTCCTTTTCATTATAGGGGACTGGATTGCAAAAGTAGGAAATCAAGAGATACCTGGAGTAACAAGAAAACTTGGCCTTGGAGTACAAAACGAAGCAGATGAAATGCTAACAGAGTTTTGCCAAGAGAACGCACTGGTCATAGCAAACACTCTCTTCCAAGAACACAAGAGAAGACTCTATGCATGGACATCACCAGATGGTCAATACCAAAATCAGATTGATTATATTCTTTGCCCCCAAAGATGGAGAAGCTCTATACAGTCAGCAAAAACAAGACCGGGAGCTGACTGTGGCTCAGATCATGAACTCCTTATTGCAAAAGTCAGACTTAAATTGAAGAAAGTAGGGAAAAACACTAGACCATTCAGGTATGATCTAAATCAAACCCCTTACAATTATACAGTGGAAGTGACAAATAGATTCAAGGTATCAGATCTGATAGACAGAGTGCCTGAAGAATGATGGAAGGAGCTTTGTGACATTGTACAGGAGGCAGTGATCAAGACCATCCCCAAGAAAAAGAATGCAAAAAGGCAAAATGGTTGTCTGAGAAGGCTTTACAAATACCTGAGGAAAAAAGAAAAGCTAAAGGCAAAGGAAAAAAGGAAAGATATACCCATTTGAATGCAGAGTTCCAAATAGCAAGAAGAGATAAGAAAGCCCTCTTCAGTGATCAATGAACTAGAGGAAAACAATAGAATGGGAAAGACTAGAGATCGCTTCAAGAAATTTAGATATAACAAGGAAACATTTCATGCAAAGATGGGCACAATAAAGAACAGAAATGGTATGGACCTAACAGAAGCAGAAGATATTAAAAAGAAGTGGCAAGAATACATAGAAGAACAACAAAAAAGATACTAAAGACCCAAATAACCATGATAGTGTGATCACTCACCTAGAGCCAGACATCCTGGAATGTGAAGTCAAGTGGGCCTTAGGAAGCATCACTAAGAACAAAGCTAGTGGAGGTGATGGAATTCCAGTTGAGCTATTTCAAATCCTAAAAGGCAATGCTGTGAAAGTGCTGCACTTAATATGCCAGCAAATTTGGAAAACTCAGCAGTGGCCACAGGACTGGAAAAGGTCAGGTTTCATTCCAATCCCAAATAAAGGCAATGCCAATATATGTTCAAACTACCACACAATTGCACTCATCCCACATACTAGCAAAGTAATGCTTAAAATTCTCCAAGCCAGGCTTCAACACTATGTGAACCATGAACTTTCAGATGCTCAAACTGGATTTAAAAAAGGCAGAGGAACCAAAGATCAAATTGCCAACATCCGTTGGATCACAGAAAAAGCAACAGAGTTCAGAAAAACACCTATTTCTGCTTTATTGACTACACTAAAGCCTTTGACTGTGTGGATCACAACAAACTGTGGAAAATTCTTAAAGAGATGGGAATACCAGACTACCTTACCAGCCTCCTGAGAAATCTGTATGCAGGTCAAGAAGAAACTTTCCTGGTGGCTCAGACGGTAAAGCATCTGCCCACAATGTGGGAGACCTGAGTTTGATCCCTGGGTAGGGAAGATCCCCTGGAGAAGGAAATGGCAACCCACTCCAGTACTCTTGCCTGGAAAATTCCATAGACGGAGGGGCCTGGCAGGCTACAGTCCATAGGGTCACAAAGAGTAGGACATGACTGAGCGACTTCACTCACTTTACCAGCATCCTGAGAAATCTGTATGCAGGTCAAGAAGCAACAGTTAGAACTGGAACTGGACATAGAACAACAGACTGGTTCCAAATTGGGAAAGGAGTACGTCAAGGCTGTATATTGTCACCCTGCTTATTTAACTTATATGCAGAGTGCATCATGTGAAATGCTGGGCTTGATGAAGCACAAGCTGGAATCAAGATTGCCAGGAGAAATATCAATAACCTCAGATACGCAGATGACGCCCCCCCTTATGACAGAAAGCGAAGAGTTAAAGAGCCTCTTGTGAAAGTGAAAGAGGAGAGTGAAAAAGTTGGCTTAAAACTCAACATTCAGAAAACTAAGATCATGCATCCAGTCCCATCAATTCATGGCAAATAGAAGGAGAAACCATGGAAACAGTGACAGACTTTATTCTGGGGGGCTCCCAAATCACTGCCAATGGTGACTGCGCCATGAAATTAAAAGACACTTGCTTCTTGGAAGGAAAATTATGACCAACCTAGACAGCATATTAAAAAGCAGAGACATTACTTTGCCAACAAAGGTCTGTCTAGTCAAGGCTATGGGTTTTCCAGCAGTCATGTATGGATATGAGAGTTGGGCTATAAAGAAAGCTGAGCACCGAAGAATTGATGGTTTTGAACTCTGGTATTGGAGAAGACTCTTGAGAGTCCCTTGGACTGCAAGGAGATTAAACCAGTTAATCCTAAAGGAAATCAGTCCTGAATATTCATTGGAAGGGCTGATGTTGAAGCTGAAACTCCAATAGTTTGGCCACCTGATGCGAAGAACTGACTCATTTGAAAAGACCCTGATGCTGGGAAAGATTGAAGGTGGGAGGACAAGGGGACAACAGAGGATGAGATGGTTGGATGGCATCACGGACTGGATGGACATGAGTTTGAGAAAGCTCTGAGAGTTACTGATGGACAGGGAAGCCTGGCATGCTGCAGTCCGTGGGGTCACAAAGAGTCTGACACCACGAAGCAACTGAACTGAACTGAGAGGGACCTTGAGAGTAGCCAATCAGTTCAGCTCATTTCTGGACACGTGATCCAACTTAACCAGTCAGAGCGACTCTCTCCCTGAAGCTCAAACCACTAGCTTGACAAGAGTTGGTGAGTACGTGAGAAGCTGGGGCCTCCTGGTCATCAGGACCCAAAGCAGGCTTGAAGAAGGGACCAAGAAAGGCCTAAAGACCCTGAAGTGCTGGGCGACCGACCACTGCCTGCTGCCCACAAGTTCCTCCTCTCCCAGCTGGCCCCCAGCCCCTGCCCAGCGTGCATCAGCCTACCTGACCTGTGTGTAGCCGGGGCCTACTCTGAGGTGGGCTGTGGGGGAAACATGCTCTTCCCGGTTATGAAGATCGAGGTAAAGTACCTCATTGCATATTTATGCCGGTTATGTGTTGAAGTGGTAGTATTTGGACATATGGGTTAATAAAAGATGGGATTAAATTAATTTCACCTCTTGGTGTTTGTGTTTGCAAGAGGCTGCTGGGAAAAGTAAATGGCGCCCAGGGCTGCTGCCCTCTTTTCCCCTGAGGAGCCTCGCTCCAGGGAAATGGTGAGGAAAGCAGTTTCCAGGGTGATCTGTGATGTGCTGGTCCAGTCAGTACAGTCTGTACAGGGGAGGGGTCACCCTTCATAGCAACACCAGGGCAAGAAGGGTCTGCTCGCCTCAGTAATAAGTCAGTGGATTTGATCATGGGAAGTGTAAACCAGATTGTAAAACTCCCTCTTTTCTTAATTAATTTATTTATTTTAATTGGAGGCTAATTACTTTACAATATTGTGGTGGGTTTTGCCATATATTGACATGAATAAGCCGTGGGTATACATGTGTTCCCCATCCTGAACCCCCTCCCACCTCCCTCCCCATCCGATCCCTCAGGGTCATCCCAGTGCACCAGCCCTGAGCACCCAGTCTCATGCATTGAACCTGAACTGGCAATCTATTTCACATATAATAGTATACATGTTTCAATGCTATTCTCTCAAATCATCCCCACCCTCTCCTCACACAGAATCCAAAAGTCTGTTCTTTACATCTGTGTTTCTTTTGTTGTCTCACATATAGGGTCATCATTACCATCTTTCTAAATTCCATATATATGCGTTAATATACTATATTGGTATTTTTCTTCCTGACTTACTTCACTCTGTATAATAAGCTCCAGTTTCATCCACCTCATTAGAACTGATTCAAATGCATTCTTTTTAATAGCTGAGTAAAACTCCCTCTTTAACTTCGACCGCTTTGTAAGGGAAAGGGGTGCCTTTCTGACTCCAGGGTCTGGGTGGGTTCCCTGGAGGCCTCAGAGCAACCTTGGCAGAGCTGCAGGTGCTCTGAGAGGCTGGAGTTCCAGAGCCCACCTGAGGAAGGGGCAGGAAATAGTGAGTCAGAGGGTCCCTGGGGCAAGAATGGGATGGGGGCTCAAAGGGTATTATTAAAGGAGCAGTGTTACCTATGCTTCCATTTGAAGTTGTGTCTTAATTTTTTCACCTTTTTTCCAATGCAAGAGTACCCCCTCCCCAGTTTAAAAAAAGAAGCGTTTGCTATGTTCACATACAGTATGTGTGAATAAGATCCATTTATGGGACTGGTAAAGGAGTTCATTTTTTCTATCGGAATCAACATGGAGCAAAATAGCCCACATTCAAGAAAGCCACCCTACCCTCCCATGCCCCCCATGCAAAGGCACCAGGAGGAGGAGCCCCCACTGTTGACCAACCCACTCACCTCTCTCTACCCAAAGGAGAACAGAAGGATTTTTTTTCTTTTGCAGAATATGCAGTAGAGGGTCTGGCACTGACCTTACACTCATCTCAGAGGACTAGGATGTCCCAGAAAGCATCAGAAACATAATAGTGAAAGTGCCGTAATAATGGCAAAATAATGCTCTGAGAATTATTCAGTAATTTCCAACTACAATAGCTCTTCCTTCAGAAGTGCTGCAGATTGGCGTCTATTTTGCTCTAGAGAGAATGTTCCTTATTAGGGCAAAGTAAAAAGGAAAGCAACAATACCCAAAAAGAGACAGAAAATGAAAAGCCACAAGCTTCTGCCAGTGTAGAGAAGGCAATTTTGCTGGTCCAAGAACAACTAGGCTGTATGGAGTACTCCATAAACAGCCGGCTGTGGACTCGTGTGTTTTATCCCCCTCATTACAACATCAGTGTGTGCTGCTGAAAAAGGCCAATTTCTATAGCAAAGAATCATTCCCCAGAGAATCATCTGGGCCTTATTGCTGCTGAAAATGCTTTGGAAACAGCATTGGTTTTTTTCTTCCAGATTCTTTAGACCTGTGCCCAAGATGTGACCTGAGCTGATTCTCACAGATGCCATATAAAGAACACTTTTACTTAATCTAGTCCAGATTCACAGTGCTTTACACAAAAGCTATGTCCTTGAGAGGAGTTAAATATGCTGTCTCTTTTCAACTCACCTGGTAATCTACTGTTTAAACTAACTACCCATCAGCCCTAGTAACAACATCTAGGAGACGCATGTTACATTCCAGGCTCTGCTCTGCAGTCTGCAAACCGATTTATCTTTATAACAATACTATCGGGTAGGCTTTTTTTGTTGTTGTTGTTGTTATCCTCATTTTACACATGAAGAATGGAGGCATAGAGGTTACTACTTTTCCAAGATGGAAGAGCAGGTAGAAGAAAAGCCAGGTCAACTGACTCGTAACTGCAGGCTTTGTAACCCACACTATGCCACTTCCCAATACACGTGCCGTATGTTAGTCACCTATAAGTCCTTTTGGAATATTCACTTGTTCATTCATTCATTTATTCACTTAACCAGGATTAGGTGCTTCCAGCTGCCAAGTATATAAAGATAAATGAAATCAGGCCCTTTACTTCAAGAAATTCACCATCTGGCTGAGAATCATCTTGAAATGCGAAGGATCAAATCCTCATTTGTTTCCTCAATTTGAAACATTTTCTGTGCTGGGTTTACCATATTAGGTTTTTGTGTTTTATTTGTTCGGTTTTTCCGAGCTTAAAGGTGAAAGACCTTCAATTATGGTCTGTAATTTTTGTCGTTGTTCCGTTTTTTCTTGTTATGTTTTGGATTCAGGACCCACTTTTCTGCACATCTCCCATCTGCATCTGTCTACTGACAATATGCACATCCCAAGCACGCAAGTAGAAGCTCCATCGAGCCAGTTGTGTTGCATTATCATATATATCATACATATATCATATAACAATCAGTGTGTTTCGCTGATTTTCAACTTTCATGGTAGCTATGCATGTACACCAAACATTTCAACGAGGCTCTTCAGGCTACAGGAAGTTTTAGTTAGCCTGTAGAGTATGTTATTTTGAATGGAATTAATGTTTTAAAATTAGCAGATTTTATATAAAAATCCCGATTTCTGGTTTCCCTTTAAAAATTAGAAAATCTGAGCTTTGAGCCAAACTTCAACAAGAGCCAATGCCAAACAGTGGCCATCTTCTTCAGTAGGGCATGTTCAATGCCTCATGCCCCCCTCAACAGTCCCTAGTGCTCCTGTCATTAATACTATGTATTCATTTGTCATCAAGTATCTCACCTACACTGTTGTAGTCTTACAGTGTGAGAGTATTTCTGTATTTCTGTCTTTAATCAACGGTGGCAAATAAAAATCATGCTAAAAGGGCATGTGATTATTAGACTAGACTTCCTTGCTCATTTGCTTTGCCTGATCTTTACAAATATGGCTCTGACATGGGGCAGACAAATTCCATTCCAAATCAGACTAACAGGAGGATATGTAATCAAGTTCTTCAGTGGAGTATAAGACTATGTGACTGAAAACCCCACTTATTCCACATGTATCAGTTATCTGTTGCTAAAGCTCAGTGGCTTAAAACAACCATTTATTTGGCTTTTGAATCTGTGAGTCTGCAATTTGGGTTAGACTCGGGTAAGTAGCCCTTACACTGCTCTAACTTGGACTCATTCTTGCACCTGTGGCCAGGGGACTAACTCACATGGCTGCAGGTTGGCTGGCTATAGGCTGAGACTGTGAAGGTGAGTGGGCTTTGTGTCTCCCACCCAGCAGGCTATCCTAGGCTTGTTCCTGTGGTGGTGGTGGTGGTAGGGCTCTTCTATTAGTCCGCTCAGGTTATTGTAACAGAAAAACCACAAACATGTAGCCTAAACAAGAGAAATTTATTTTCTCATGGTTCTGGAGATTGGAAGTCCAAGATCAAGGTGCTAGAAAAATTGATTTCTGAGACCTCCCTCCCTCACTTACAGACAGATACCTTCTCTCATGGCCTTTTCTCTGAATATTTCTGCTGTCATTTACTCTTCTTGTAAGGAAACCAGCCAGTCCTTTGGATTAGGACTCCATCCTTATAACCTCAGTTAACCATAATTTCCTCCTTAAAAGCCTCATCTCTGAATATAGTCACATTTAGTGTTAGAGCTTCAACCTATGAATTTTGGGGCATACACAATTTAGTCCATAAATAACCAGTCCTAAGAATAACCAGAAGGCAAGCTCCCTGTGCAACATTTACTGTTTTCTCATTGGCCAAAATAAATCCTGTGGCCAAGCCCTGAGTTACTGTGGGTACTGGGGGGCATGAAATGAGGGACCATGACAGGAACAACCCATCAGATGTGAGGCCAGTCCTCTTGAACTGTTACACACTTGAAATAGACATGTTTTAAGTGGATGCAGTTGTTTGCAGCTCAGTATCCAACATCTGATTCCAGTCAGCTGACTTTCTGAGCAGATGATGGACATCTCTTCCCCTTCCAATGGTCAGTTAATGGGTGGTCATGGACCCACTGATGCACAAAACGGAAATATCTGCTGAGAGTACTTATTGGAAAGATTTGGGGGAAGAGAAAGTCCCCGTTCTCCTGGATTGTGTTGATACTTGAGCTGCTATAGCCACCATGCACTCTTCTTGAGGATGAAACTGTCACTGGGAAAGGAGCCCCAAGGAATGCACCAGAGATGAAGGCACCAGAGCCTGATGTCCACACCTAGCTCTCTCACTCATCCTTGGGCTTCTTGTTGCCATCACACATGCCCTTTTGGTTTGGAGTGGCCTGAGTCATGGTGTTCTGTCACTTAGAACCTATTACATGCCAACCACTACAGATACTAACAGGATTGGTCAACCCATTTGCAGAGCCACAGAGAGCAAACAGGCTTCCCCAGGGGTCCAGGATCCCTTTCTCATACTGGCTTGTGTATAGGCTCCTATCTCAGGTTCCTCCTCTGTAAAAGTAGGAAATGTCTATCCTATAAGGCCCAAGCATGAATTTGTGATCAGATGAGATAATGCATGGGAAAATAAACTATATAAACTGTCAAACCAATGTAAAGAAAAAACAGCATCTTTAAGGGTGAAAGGATTGACAGCTTATAGCTAGAATTAAGTCATATCAACAATCCATCCATTTAGTCAAGTCCCTAAGAGGACTTGTCAGACATGTTTACTGTTACATGTAACAGACCAAAATCACCACCTACTGTACAACAGACTTCCTCCTATAATTAACTTTTCTATTAAATCAAGACAGTCTTAGCATAGTGTATGAGCTAAGAGTGCTTAAAGGGTGGGACCAGTGGGCAAAACCAAATCTGTATCAGGACAATTTCAGTTGCAAGGAACCAACACCAAACTTGCCCTGACTTGGAAAATAAAGGACAGTATTGGCTCAACTTGGAAGAGTCTGATAGTACAACATCTACCAGAAGACTTTGGGTGAGGTGTGATTCAGTGGCTCAGTGATGCCGCCAAGAACCCAGCCTCCCTCTCTCTGTGCCGTCTGCCTTTCATGATCTCGCCATCACAGTCACACGTGTTTGACCAGTAATTACCAGATGCACAATCGAGGAAGATCACACATGTAGTCATTGATTGCACTTTGCTGCAAGAAAGCATGAATTTGTTCAATACAAACACTGAACATATATACTGGGAGCCTCCAAAACTGGATGAGACATCAGACTACTTTCATCACAGAGAGGACCTATTTCTACTGATGCTTCAAGCCATGGTCAGCCCAGAAACCATTTGCTTGAAACTCTCTTACTGATATGCAGTTTGCTTTAGTTTTGGTAAATACACATTTGGAAACTTGCTTTCATTGAGATGGGCTGAAATGCCCACGCATCAGATCTCCAGCTCCCCCACCCACACATATACACATGCAGATATCTGTGAACTTGAGGTGATAGCAACAGGGACCAACTGTAAATATATCCCACGGAGATTTAAGGGAGTAAGTAAAAGAAGGAAAACCTTGTTTACATTAATTTATTATCACCCACTGCGGTTGGTATGCTCATTAGAATCTGGCATTTATAAAGAACTATAAATTGGCCCTGGTCTTTTCATTCTTTTGATGAGTGATTCTCCTCTACCAGCCATAGAAGTTAAGACATCTCATCCTTATACCTGTGTAAATATTTTTGTACTGATTTCTATGCTGAAGGTTGACAGTGAGCTTGGTGTATGGGAACCAGAGGCAGCTAAGTACTAACAAGTGTAAGCCACATCCCCAGGGTTCTGAACAGTCGTGGTCTGGTCTTTCTGAACCCAACTGAATATGTATTTCTGTATATAAGCAAGCCAAATACCAAGTGGAAAGCATATTTGATATGCAGAGATATCAGCAAACCTCAGTCTCTAGTCAAGCAGAAAGAAACAGCAATTAAAGAGTGTTCTGATGGTATATAATATCCACCAAGGCAAACTCACCCATTTCAGAGATTCATGCCTATATTCCTTAGGACTAAGGAACTTTGGAACAAAAATCTTAAAATCAAATGCTATTCTTATTCTATTCATGCTACCAGAAGAGACCCCTACATATGTTGTCTACAAGAGACCCACCTCAAAACAGGGGACACATACAGACTGAAAGTGAAGGGCTGGAAAAAGATTTTCCATGCAAATAGGGACCAAAAGAAAGCAGGAGTAGCAATACTCATATCAGATAAAATAGACTTTAAAACAAAGACTGTGAAAAGAGACAAAGATGGTCACTACATAATGATCAAAGGATCAATCCAAGAAGAAGATATAACAATTATAAATATATATGCACCCAACACGGGAGCACCGCAGTATGTAAGACAAATGCTAACAAGTATGAAAGAAGAAATTAACAATAACACAATAATAGTGGGAGACTTTAATACCCCACTCACACCTATGGATAGATCAACTAAACAGAAAATTAACAAGGAAACACAAACTTTAAACGATACAATAGACCAGTTAGACCTAATTGATATCTATAGGACATTTCATCCCAAAACAATGAATTTCACCTTCTTCTCAAGCACACATGGAACCTTCTCCAGGATAGATCACATCCTGGGCCATAAAGCTAGCCTTGGTAAATTCAAAAAAATAGAAATCATTCCAAGCATCTTTTCTGACCACAATGCAGTAAGATTAGATCTCAATTACAGGAGAAAAACTATTAAAAAATCCAACATATGGAGGCTGAACAACACGCTGCTGAATAACCAACAAATCACAGAAGAAATCAAAAAAGAAATCAAAATTTGCATAGAAACAAATGAAAATGAAAACACAACAACCCAAAACCTGTGGGACACGGTAAAAGCAGTCCTAAGGGGAAACTTCATAGCAATACAGGCACACCTCAAGAAACAAGAAAAAACTCAAATAAATAACCTACCTCTACACCTAAAGCAACTAGAAAAGGAAGAAATGAAGAACCCCAGGGTTAGTAGAAGGAAAGAAATCTTAAAACTTAGAGCAGAAATAAATGCAAAAGAAACAAAAGAGACCATAGCAAAAATCAACAAAACCAAAAGCTGGTTCTTTGAAAGGATAAATAAAATTGACAAACCATTAGCCAGACTCATCAAGAAACAAAGGGAGAAAAATCAAGTCAATAAAATTAGAAATGAAAATGGAGAGATCACAACAGACAACACAGAAATACAAAGGATCATAAGAGACTACTATCAACAATTATATGCCAATAAAATGGACAACGAGGAAGAAATGGACAAATTCTTAGAAAAGTACAACTTTCCAAAACTCGACCAGGAAGAAATAGAAAATCTTAACAGACCCATCACAAGCACGGAAATTGAAACTGTAATCAAAAATCTTCCAGCAAACAAAAGCCCAGGTCCAGACGGCTTCACAGCTGAATTCTACCAAAAAATTAGAGAAGAGCTAACACCTATCCTGCTCAAACTCTTCCAGAAAATTGCAGAGGATGGTAAACTTCCAAACTCATTCTATGAGGCCACCATCACCCTAATACCAAAACCTGACAAAGATCCCACAAAAAAAGAAAACTACAGGCCAATATCACTGATGAACATAGATGCAAAAATCCTTAACAAAATTCTAGCAATCAGAATCCAACAACACATTAAAAAGATCATACACCATGACCAAGTGGGCTTTATCCCAGGGATGCAAGGATTCTTCAATATCCGCAAATCAATCAATGTAATACACCACATTAACAAATTGAAAAATAAAAACCATATGATTATCTAAATAGATGCAGAGAAAGCCTTTGACAGAATTCAACATCCATTTATGATAAAAACTCTCCAGAAAGCAGGAATAGAAGGAACATACCTCAACATAATCAAAGCTATATATGACAAACCCACAGCAAACATTATCCTCAATGGTGAAAAATTGAAAGCATTTCCTCTAAAGTCAGGAACAAGACAAGGGTGCCCACTTTCACCATTACTATTCAACATAGTTTTGGAAGTTTTGGCCACAGCAATCAGAGCAGAAAAAGAAATAAAAGGAATCCAAATTGGAAAAGAAGAAGTAAAGCTCTCACTGTTTGCAGATGACATGATCCTCTACATAGAAAACCCTAAAGACTCCACCAGAAAATTACTAGAACTAATCAATGACTATAGTAAAGTTGCAGGATATAAAATCAACACACAGAAATCACTTGCATTCCTATACACTAATAATGAGAAAACAGAAAGAGAAATTAAGGAAACAATTCCATTCACCATTGCAACGGAAAGAATAAAATACTTAGGAATATATCTACCTAAAGAATCTAAAGACCTATATATAGAAAACTATAAAACACTGGTGAAAGAAATCAAAGAGGACACTAACAGATGGAGAAATATACCATGTTCATGGATTGGAAGAATCAATATAGTGAAAATGAGTATACTACCCAAAGCAACCTATAGATTCGATGCAATCCCTATCAAGCTACCAACAGCATTCTTCACAGAGCTAGAACAAATAATTTCACAATTTGTATGGAAAAACAAAAAACCTCAAATAGCCAAAGCGATCTTGAGAAAGAAGAATGGAACTGGAGGAATCAACCTACCCGACTTCAGGCTCTACTACAAAGCCACAGTTATCAAGACAGTATGGTACTGGCACAAAGACAGAAATATAGATCAATGGAACAAAATAGAAAGCCCAGAGATAAATCCACGCACATATGGACACCTTATCTTCGACAAAGGAGGCAAGAATATACAATGGATTAAAGACAATCTCTTTAACAAGTGGTGCTGGGAACTCTGGTCAACCACTTGTAAAAGAATGAAACTAGAACACTTTCTAACACCATACACAAAAATAAACTCAAAATGGATTAAAGATCTCAACGTAAGACCAGAAACTATAAAACTCCTAGAGGAGAACATAGGCAAAACACTCTCTGACATACATCACAGCAGGATCCTCTATGACCCACCTCCCAGAATATTGGAAATAAAAGCAAAAATAAACAAATGGGACCTAATTAAACTTAAAAGCTTCTGCACATCAAAGGAAACTATTAGCAAGGTGAAAAGACAACCTTCAGAATGGGAGAAGATAATAGCAAATGAAGCAACTGACAAACAACTAATCTCGAGAATATACAAGCAACTCCTACAGCTCAACTCCAGAAAAATAAATGACCCAATCAAAAAATGGGCCAAAGAACTAAATAGACATTTCTCCAAAGAAGACATACAGATGGCTAACAAACACATGAAAAGATGCTCAACATCACTCATTATCAGAGAAATGCAAATCAAAACCACTATGAGGTACCATTTCACACCAGTCAGAATGGCTGCGATCCCAAAGTCTACAAGTAGTAAATGCTGGAGAGGGTGTGGAGAAAAGGGAACCCTCTTCCACTGTTGGTGGGAATGCAAACTAGTACAGCCACTATGGAGAACAGTGTGGAGATTCCTTAAAAAACTGGAAATAGACCTGCCTTATGATCCAGCAATCTCACTGCTGGGCATACACACTGAGGAAACCAGAAGGGAAAGAGACACGTGTACCCCAATGTTCATCGCAGCACTGTTTATAATAGCCAGGACATGGAAGCAACCTAGATGTCCATCAGCAGATGAATGGATAAGCAAGCTGTGGTACATATACACAATGGAGTATTATTCAGCCATTAAAAAGAATACATTTGAATCAGTTCTAATGAGGTGGATGAAACTGGAGCCTATTATACAGAGTGAAGTAAGCCAGAAAGAAAAACACCAATACAATATACTAACGCATATATATGGAATTTAGAAAGATGGTAACAATAACCCTGTGTACGAGACAGCAAAAGAGACACTGATGTATAGAACAGTCTTATGGACTCTGTGGGAGAGGGAGAGGGCGGGAAGATTTGGGAGAATGGCATTGAAACATGTAAAATGTCATGTATGAAATGAGTTGCCAGTCCAGGTTCGATGCACGATACTGGATGCTAGGGGCTGGTGCACTGGGACGACCCAGAGGGATGGTATGGGGAGGGAGGAGGGAGGAGGGTTCAGGATGGGGAACACATGTATACCTGTGGCGGATTCATTTTGATATTTGGCAAAACTAATACAGTTATGTAAAGTTTAAAAATAAAATAAAATTTTAAAAAAAAAAGGAATAAAACCCTATTTCTATAAACACATATAGCTCCTGACTTCATAACTTCATCCCTCTCCCTCATTTTATTTGAATTATTCTGAGTCACCCATAGCAAGCAAATCATAATATAGTTGGGCTGATACCATATATATGCATTTGTATCCTCATTATTTGGATATCCTGAGATCAATTTCCAATGCAGCTATATGTGTGTGGAGCATGTCCCCCAACACCATCAAGCAGTCCTCTGGGACCCCAGATGGGTGTTCTACAATTTAACCAAATTCTGACACTTTCTACCCAGAGATAGCCTCAGATTCCACAGATAATGGCTCAGTTCTTCAGAACTGCACTACCATCCCCACTTTAGACACCAGCCCCAAACCTGTGCTTCTGTAAATTGAAGATTCCAACATCTCCCTCCTCAGGTTCAAGTAATTTGCAGAACTCAGAGAAGCATTTTACTTATTAGATTACCAGTATGTTGCAAAAGACATTAAAGGATATGAATCAACAGCAGGGTGAAGAAGTTCACAGGCAAGGCGTGGGGGAAGGGCTCAGGGCTTCCTTGTCCTTTGAAGCACCATCCACACTTCATCTCCATGTGTTTACCAACCATCCCACACCTTGCGCCTTTCTGAACTTTCTGCTAGTCAACTCAGTCACATCACAAAAGGCACCTTTATTGTTCTCATCACTTAGGAATGACCTAAATCAAATCCCTTATGATTATACAGTGGAAGTGAGAAATAGATTTAAGGGCCTAGATCTGATAGATAGAGTGCCTGATGAACTATGGAATGAGGTTCGTGACATTGTATAGGAGACAGGGATCAAGACCATCCCCATGGAACAGAAATGCAAAAAAGCAAAATGGCTGTCTGGGGAGGCCTTACAAATAGCTGTGAAAAGAAGAGAAGTGAAAAGCAAAGGAGAAAAGGAAAGATATAAGCATCTGAATGCAGAGTTCCAAAGAATAGCAAGAAGAGATAAGAAAGGCTTCTTCAGTGATCAATGCAAAGAAATAGAGGAAAACAACAGAATGGGAAAGACTAGGGATCTCTTCAAGAAAATGAGAGATACCAAGGGAACATTTCATGCAAAGATGGGCTCGATAAAGGATAGAAATGGTATGGACCTAACAGAAGCAGAAGATATTAAGAAGAGGTGGCAAGAATACACAGAAGAACTGTACAAAAAAGATCTTCACGACCCAGATAATCACAATGGTGTGATCACTGACCTAGAGCCAGACATCCTGGAATGTGAAGTCAAGTGGGCCTTAGGAAGCATCACTATGAACAAAGCTAGTGGAGGTGATAGAATTCCAGTTGAGCTATTCCAAATCCTGAAAGATGATGCTGTGAAAGTGCTGCACTCAATATGCCAGCAAATTTGGAAAACTCAGCAGTGGCCACGGGACTGGAAAAGGTCAGTTTTCATTCCAATCCCAAATAAAGGCAATGCCAAAGAATGCTCAAACTACTGCACAATTGCACTCATCTCACATGCTAGTAAAGTAATGCTCAAAATTCTCCAAGCCAGGCTTCAGCAATAGGCGCACTGTGAACTTCCTGATGTTCAAGCTGGTTTTACAAAAGGCAGAGGAACCAGAGATCAAATTGCCAACATCCTCTGGATCATCGAAAAAGCAAGAGAGTTCCAGAAAAGCATCTATTTCTGCTTTATTGACTATGCCAAAGCCTTTGACTGTGTGGATCACAATCAACTGTGGAAAATTCTGAGAGATGGGAATACCAAGACCACCTGATCTGCCTCTTGAGAAACCTGTATGCAGGTTAGGAAGCAACAGTTAGAACTGGACATGGAACAACAGACTGGTTCCAAATAGGAAAAGGAGTACCTCAAGGCTGTATATTGTCACCCTGTTTATTTAACTTATATGCAGAGTACATCATGAGAAACGCTGGACTGGAAGAAACACAAGCTGGATCAAGATTGCCGGGAGAAATATCAATAACCTCAGATATGCAGATGATACCACCCTTATGGCAGAAAGTGAAGAGGAACTCAAAAGCCTCTTGATGAAAGAGAAAGAGGAGAGTGAAAAAGTTGGCTTAAAGCCCAACATTCAGAAAATGAAGATCGTGGCATCCGGTCCCATCACTTCATGGGAGATAGATGGGGAAACTGTGGAAACAGTGTCAGACTTTATTTTTCTGGGCTCCAAAATCACTGCAGATGGTGACTGCAGCCATGAAATTAAAAGATGCTTACTCCTTGGAAGGAAAGTTATGACCAACCTAGACAGCATATTCAAAAGCAGAGACATTACTTTGCCAACAAAGGTTCATCTAGTCAAGGCTATGGTTTTTCCTGTGGTCATGTATGGATGTGAGAGTTGGACTGTGAAGAAGGCTGAGTGCCGAAGAATTGATGCTTTTGAACTGTGGTGTTGGAGAAGACTCTTGAGAGTCCCTTGGACTGCAAGGAGATCCAACCAGTCCATTCTGAAGGAGATGAGCCCTGGGATTTCTTTGGAAGGAATGATGCTAAAGCTGAAACTCCAGTACTTTGGCCACCTCATGCGAAGAATTGACTCATTGGAAAAGACTCTGATGCTGGGAGGGATTGGGGGCAAGAGGAGAAGGGGACGACAGGATGAGATGGCTGGATGGCATCACTGACTCGATGGACGTGAGTCTCAATGAACTCCGGGAGTTGGTGAGGGACAGGGAGGCCTGGTGTGCTGTGATTGATGGGGTCACAAAGAGTTGGACACGACTGAGCGACTGATCTGATCTGATCACTTAGGAAATTTCAAGGGTTTTAGGAGGAGCTCTTTGCCATAAATGACACAAATACATATCTTTTATGAAACATTTTATTATATATTGTTATAAATCATAATATCACATCAATACACATTTGTATATTTGTTTCTCCGATGCACAGCAGATCATGTAGTATGCAGTCAGTGCTCAATACATGTGGCCTAAATTTTTATGAACTTTAAACTACCCACATGTACAGACCCTAGCCTATTTGAACTGCTGCTGCTGCTGCTATGTCACTTCAGTCATGTCTGACTCTGTGCGACCCCATAGACAGCAGCCCACCAGGCTCCCCTGTCCCTGGGATTCTCCAGGCAAGAACACTGGAGTGGGTTGCCATTTCCTTCTCCAATGCATGAAAGTGAAAAGTGAAAGTGAAGTCGCTCAGTCGTGTCCAACTCTTAGTGACCCCATGGACTGCAGCTTTTCAGGCTCCTCCATCCATGGGATTTTCCAGGCAAGAGTACTGGAGTGGGGTGCCATTGCCTTCTCCAGCCTATTTGAACACTCATCCCTAAATATCACTGAGATGCGAACTTTCCTGGATAGCTGAGCATGTTTGTGACTATGCCACGCCACTGTTTGACCAACCAGGAAGTTATAGGATAGAATTTTTCATGTTCTCCAATAAAATTATTCCATCCATTGTGTGACCTTCAACAATGCTAAAGCAAAATAAATAAGCAACTGTTAAGTACTGCCCTTCAGAGAAGATAACTAAAAGGGATTTACATTACCATTCCTAAACTCTCAAAAAACAAGTTTCCTTTTTCATAAGACATTTTAAAAAGTAGAGTTCTACCAGTAAACATCTGACAATTACTGCCTTTGCATCCTTAGAGGGAAAAATGAGACCAAAAGTTAGATGTTCTGCCTTCTCGTCAAATTCCTCCTCCTTCTACCCCTGAATACAGACAAGCAAAGCTTCCAAAGTTGGCCTTCTTGCCATTCCTTTAATCTGGAAAGACCAGGCCAGCCTCATCATATGGTGATTTTTTTACCTCTAATACCAGTAGAGAGAAGGCAATGGCACCCCACTCCAGTACTCTTGCCTGGAAAATCCCATGGATGGAGGAGCCTGGTAGGCAGCAGTCCATGGGGTGGCACAGAGTCGGACACGACTGAGCGACTTCACTTTCACTTTTCACTCTCATGCATTGGAGAAGGAAATGGCAACCCACTCCAGTGTTCTTGCCTGGAGAATCCCAGGGACGGGGAAGCCTGGTGGGCTGCTGTCTATGCGGTCACACAGAGTCGGACAGGACTGAAGTGACTTAGCAGCAGCAGCAGCAATACCAATAGATGTCTACTGACATTTTTGGCTGCCAGACACCCATTTCCACTTTTCCAAGTAGCAGAGTGTGAGTTCCCATCAAAGAACCACCCTCCCCAGTTTGATGTATGTAGGCATTGAATCCACAGTATGGCCCCAGAGGTGGACGTAGGACCCAAGCTTGGCCAATGGGCAGCATGCCTCTGGCCACATGGTATATGTGGGGGTGCCAGTGTGAGGGAAGCGTCTTCCCAGTTGGGTTGCTGAACTGGTGGGATGTGGCTGAAGCTCCTGTTGACCACGTTTACCACCAAGTGGAAAGAGCCTGCCAGAGAAGGAAGCCAATGCGAAAGGCAGCAGGACCTAGACCGAGATCTGGGAGAGACAGATTCCTGAAGGTTGCATACCTGGCCAACCACGCGCAAGGAGCTGGCCTCTGGCTTTCCATCCAGTGATGCAATATATTCCCTTTTAAAAATCTAACCTATTTATTGAGCTGAGTTTCAATAGCAGGTAACTGGAAGACTTCTGTAGAAAAAAAAAAAAAAAAGACAGTATCTGTAGGAAGTCCAGAGAAAGGTCTTTTAAGGAAAATAAATCAATTAAGCTTTGTAAACAAGCTAATTAGATCAGGGATACAGTTTGGGCTATTTCAGTACAATCCTTTTTAACAAACTCAGTTTAATCTGATGTCTTACAGCTATAGACACTATGGAGGTATTTATCAGCATTGTTCTGAAAGCACCATCCCCATTCTAATATTAGCTTGGTCCTATATCATGCATTTAGGTACGCATGAGGATCTATGTCTTCGTTAACCAATAGCTCTCTCAAGTTCCTGGTCTAAAGCATTCCATTAATATTTCCCTGCAATGACAGATGAAAGTGTTGAGAACATTATAGTGCAATTAGTGGTTGGCTCAAGAAAATAGAATTATTCTTTGCTGCCTTCATATAATTGATTCAGATACTTAATATTATCTCCAGTGGTTCTGAGGCTCTTTCCTCATACTGCTGCTCTAAAGTATGAAAGGTGTTTGTTGTACTTTTTTCATCTTTGAAGAGGCCTCTCAGTAGTAGTAATATCTAGTTGCTGGTATATCCCATGTTGGATATAAGTTGCTTTGGATCAACTTCAATTAATTCAAAGTAATTCAATTATTCTGAGATGATGAATTTGGAGAAGAAAAGAGAAATACAGTTAGTCCAGATTACCTTATATATCCAAGGGAATTACAAAATGAGAAAATGGTAAATACATTTCTGGCAAGAATCAATAAAATAATAGAAGAACATTTCTGAGCATTAAAAATATGAAAGTCTCATGTTGAGTCTTCTAAATGAAAGTGTTCCAGGGACCTAAAAAAATTAATGAAAGTATAAACAAAGCCTACATCTGTTAGTCATTCTAGGGAGCTTGTTTTTCTCCTGCAAATATTTAGCATATGTCTCCAAAAGATAAACATTTTTTAAAATAATTACAATATCATTATCACATGTAACAAGCGACAGTAATTTCCTACTATCTCCAAATATCCAGTAAGTGTATAAATCCCCAGACAGCCTCTTTTTAAAATCTTTTTTTTTAAACAGATGGCTTATTCAAATTATGATCCACACAAGGCCATACCTTGAAATCTCTTTATGTATAGTGTTTCCCTTCTCTCTTTTTAATTTCTTTGCAATTAATTTGTTAATGACATCATAGGATTTTCCATATTCTTAATTTTGCTTATCGTATCCCTGTAGTGCCATTATATTTATTTGTCCATCCTCTGTCTTCAAGTTCAGTATGTTGACAAAAAATAATCTTGTACATGTTGTCACATATTTCCATCAGGAGGTACACAATGTCTGGCTGTTTCATTTTTGATCCCAGCAGTCACTGGAGGTGATTCAAGACTGCATTTGAGGTTGAAAAATTATGATTTCTACTCTGTCATTCTGTCTTCATTCTTGAGTTGGAATTTATCAGTATGAAGCAGAAACTTTCTCAAGTAAACCATTTGGCTATCCTGAGGTACTTTTTCAAATTAGAGGCATGAAAATTGCTCAGTCAATTCAGTTCAGTTCAGTCGCTCAGCCGTGTCCAACTCTTTGTGACCTCATGAACAGCAACACGCCAGGCCTCCCTGTCCATTACCAACTCCTGGAGCCTACCCAAACTCATGTCCATTGAGTCAGTGATGCCATCCAACCATCTCATCCTGTGTCATCCCCTTCTCCTGCCCTCAATCTTTCCCAGCATCAGGGTCTTTTCAAATGAGTCAGCTCTTCGCATCAAGTGGCCAAAGTATTGGAGTTTCAGCTTCAACATCAGTCCTTCCAATGAACACCAACGACTGATCTCCTTTAGGATGGACTGGTTGGATCTCCTCGCAGTCCAAGGGACTCTCAAGAATCTTCTCCAGCACCACAGTTCAAAAGCATCAATTCTTCGGCGCTCAGCCTTCTTCACAGTCCAACTCTCACATCCATACATTGCCACTGGAAAAACCATAGCCTTGACTAGATGGACCTTTGTTGGCAAAGTAATGTCTCTACTTTTTAATATGCTGTCTAGTTTGGTCATAACTTTCCTTCCAAGGAGTAAGCATCTTTTAATTTCATGGCTGCAATCACCGTCTGCAGTGATTTTGGAGCCCAAAAAAATAGTCTCTCACTGTTTCCACAGTTTCCCCATCTATTTCCCATGAAGTGATGGGACTGAATGGCATGATCTTAGTTTTCTGAATGTTGAGCTTTAAGCCAACTTTTTCACTCTCCTCTTTCACTTTCACAAGAGGCTCTTTAGTTCTTAACTTTCTGCCGTAGGGGTGGTGTCATCTGCATATCTGAGGGTTATTGATATTTCTTCCGGCAATCTTGATTACAGCTTGTGCTTCCTCCAGCCCAGAGTTTCTCATGATGTACTCTGCATATAAATTAAATAAGCAGGGTGACAATATACAGCCTTGATGAACTCCTTTTGCTATTTGGAACCGGTCTGTTGTTCCATGTCCAGTTCTAACTGTTGCTTCCTGACCGGCGTACAGGTTTCTCAAGAGGCAGGTTAGGTGGTCTGGTATTCCCATCTCTCAGAATTTTCCACAGTTTATTGTGATCCACACAGTCAAAGGCTTTGACATAGTCAATAAAGCAGAAATAGATGTTTTTCTGGAACTCTCTTGCTTTTTCGATGATCCAGAGGATGTTGGCAATTTGATCTCTGGTTCCTCTGCCTTTTCTAAAACCAGCTTGAACATCAGGAAGTTCACGGTTCACATATTGCTGAAGCCTGGCTTGGAGAATTTTGAGCGTTACTTTACTAGCATGTGAGATGAGTGCAATTGTGCAGTAGTTTGAGCATTCTTTGGCATTGCCTTTCTTTGGGATTGGAAAGAAAACTGACCTTTTTCCAGTCCTGTGGCCACTGCTGAGTTTTCCAAATTTGCTGGCATATTGAGTGCAGCACTTTCACATCATCTTTTAGGATTTGAAATAGCTCAACTGGAATTCCATCACTTCCACTAGCTTTGTCTGTAGTGATGCTTCCAAAGGCCCACTTGACTTCAGGATAGGTCCATCCTTCAGAAGGACCCAAGTCAATGTTGTTTTATGCAGGTACTTTAACACAGCCCGTGTGTTTCAATCCACCGCTGTCTTGATTCTTAATAGATGCTCCAAGTGTGCTCTCTCTGACTAGGGAGACTGATCAAGTTGCTGACCCAAGTGCTCTCTCTTTTGTTTCCTTTGGTGAGATAAGATGATGCAGTATCTTCTTGTACACACCCTGCCCCAAATCTGGTATCAGCCTCAGTCTCTAAGGAGGTCTGATTTGTTTCAGTGATAAGCGTTGCTCATTGTTCACAGTCTGCATGCTAGGAGTGTCCATTGTTACTAGATTACTCATGGTTTTTAGGCTTGTGCAGTGGCCAGATACAGGAAATGTATTTTAAAAGAAGATATATCAAGAGTCTGTAGTGATATTTCCAATTCAAAATAGGGTTGTAGTGTTTTTAAGCTCCTTTGTTTTTCTTTTTCTCTCGAGCTAAATAACTTGTTTACTGATGACATGAACACAATTTGTTGTTTTTTTCTATAATTTACTTAAGTAGCTTCCAAAGAGAACTACCAATGTAATAGCTAACGATACAATTACTGAAGAGAAAAGCTATTCTTTTTGTCCTTATTATATATCCCACTAAGATGTACAGCCAAATTACTGTGCTTTACAGTCACTTAAATTAATTCCTCTCTGTGTGGGTTAAATCAGCAACTCAACTCATAGGGTAATTTCTTTCATTTTGGTTATGATTTTAAGAAAGGGTCACATTAAAAGCAAAATCTCACCAAACCACAGATAATGACTTCTTCAACTTTTTAACATGTATGCTTCTTGTTTGTGTACATGAATGTTATGACGAAAATGGAATCACAGTTAGGCTTTGTATTTGCTTTATTCATTCCAGAGTATATCATAAACCTCTTCTCATGTCATTAAAATATTCCTAAATCGCTATTTTAGCACCTTCCTGGTATTTTATCAGTTAGATGAATTTACAGCTCTCTCAGCTAATCCTCTATTGTTGACCATTTAAGTTGTTTACAATTTTTCACAGTTTTAAACAACACTGTGATAAGTATCTTCTGGAACAAATATGTGCAAATATTCCAAAATTACTGCTTTAGATAAATTCCTATGAATGCATTTGCAAAACCAAGAAATTTAAAAATAAAACAATCACTTTAAGACTTTTGTTTCACACAGCTAAATCGTTCTTCTGAAGTATTTGAGAGTTCTCAAATCCCTAAACTCTCACCAACACTAGACATTATCATTCATTTTTTAATTTGTCTACTTTGAAAGGTAATATAGCATGTGATTGTTGATTCTGTAGACATTTATTTAAATGGATCCCTGTAGGTATTCATTTATTCTCTCTTTCATTCAACAAAACTGTAATTCAGCATTTACCTTTTGCCACACCCTGGGCACAGGACTTCCATCATAGACCAGTCCCTCCCCTCATGGGGTTCTGAGTCCAGAGGAAAGGACAGATGTTTGAATAAGTAAGGTGGGAAGGAGAAATGCAAGCTATCAAGAAGGTGCATGATAAAGAGACCAGCCTAGATGGGGTGGAGGGTGTGGTCAGGAAGATTTATAGAAGTTCATACTGAGACTGAAAGGATGGGTAAGTGATAACTACGAGATAGGCAGTGCTGCAAAGGAAGAACCGCTCAAAGAAAGGAAATCACACCGCAAAGCCCTGAGCTATGACTCAGGTCTTCCTTAATGTGCAGAGGCCCCACTCATGAAAGAGGATCCAGAAGCCCAGGGACCCACCCTCTGCATGCCTGCTCTAAGCAGGATCCAGTTTGTGTGTAGAAGAAGAAAGAGCAAGACTTCAGCATTTTGTCCCAAACTCCTGTCCTGAGCACAGGCCTCAGGTCTCCATCCTCCTTGCCAGCATTAGCAACAGGTGCCTCTTCATCAGCCCCTAGCATTCTCCCAGCCAAACCATGTGATGGAGGTGCTCTATAGCAGCTGTACATCATGGGCAGATTAGAAAGAGAAATCTTTATAATTATACAGACTTGCTGTTACTTAAATATTTACCAACATTAAACACCAAAGGGCTGTGCAAACGATCCAGGGATTCATATTGTTCTAAGCTAATATTCTTTGTACAATATTATGCAAATCGCATAAACTTTATTTTGTTGTTGTTGCTGCAAGCAGTGTATCCCAAGGCAGCCATTCACTAAGTTGAAACAGATAAAGTTTTAATAATAAATAGTGATGATGAATAAGTCACAAAGTTTGTTCAATGCTAATGTACTCGCTCACTCTAGGGTAGTTTATTAGATAAACAAGTAACATTTCCTGATTTGCTTTTGCTCAAGTGGCATCGTTTTCCTGGAAATGTTTGTGCAATAAATTATTTCAACCCATTAGGTGTTAACGAACAAATCATAGTCACTTGCAATCTGTCGTGAATTGCTGAGAATTGAGATTTAAACACTGAAATTATACATTAATTTTACTTTACAAAAACAAAGCTGGTTAAGAGAAATTAAACTTGGTTGAAATGCGAACAAAACAGTAAGTCTGATGCTGAATATTTTAAGCCTGCAAAGGAGGCTGTGAATGGCTTCATTAATATTCAGAACACTTGGGCGTTGTGACAGCGACAAAATGCAAATAACCACGCCATGCCTTGGGAATATCCATTAGCAGCAACACGGCTGGGCCATCGATGTGTTGGCCCACAAGATGCCTATGTGGGTTCAGCGTGGATCAGGGTCCCACACACATGTGGTAGTCAGAACAGGCTGACCTGCCTCTTGGCATTCACTGGGTAGAATTGATTCTGTGCAACAAGGTATCATCTGTCTGTGTTCCTAACAAGCTGCTTCCATTTAGAGTGATTAGAAAATAGCTCAGAAAATAGCAGCTGGAAACAATGTAATTGTGCATCAGAGGGCCAATGGTGAAAGGAAACTGCTGGCCTTCTAAATAACACAAGTCCCCACAGCTACAGAAGAGGAGGAGGTAAACCCATATGGTCTGAAATCGATTTCCAAGACAGGAATTTTTAAATTTCTAGCATGAATTTTATTGAAGAAAATCTTACAGAAATAGGCACAAAACTGTAAGTTTCACAAAGCATGCACAGCGTGAGTAACCAACACCCCCAAGTGCCAGCTTTACAACACCCCAGAGCTCCCTTGTGCTCTGTCTCTCACCCTGAGGATTCACCCCGACATCAGAGGTTAGTGCTGGAGCCATCTACCTTTCACATCTGGATTCTTTACATCAGCATGACATCTTTGAGATTTTTCTACATTGTTGCTTATATCAATAACCTCAAATATGAAGATGACACCACCTTTATGGCAGAAAGTGAAGAACTAAAGAGCCTCTTGATGAAAGTGAAAGAGGAGAGTGAAAAAGTTGGCTTAAAGCTCAACATTCAGAAAACTAAAAGATCATGGCATCTGGTCCCATCACTTCATGGCAAATAGATGGGGAAACAGTGGAAACAGTGGCTGACTTTGTTTTTCTGGGCTCCAAAATCATCGCAGATGGTGATTGCAGCCATGAAATTAAAAGATGCTTGCTCCTTGGAAGGAAAATTATGACCAACCTAGACAGCATATTAAAAAGAAGAGACATTACTTTGCCAACAAAGGTCTGTCTAGTCAAGGCTATGGTTTTTCCAGTAATCATATATGGATGTGAGAATTGGACTATTTTGAACCGTCGTGTTGGAGAAGACTCTTGACAGGCCCTTAAACTCCAAGGAGATCCAACCAGTTCATCCTAAAGGAGATCAGTCCTGGGTGTTCATTGGAGGGACTGATGCTGAAGCTGAAACTCCAATACTTTGGCCACCTGATGCAAAGAGCTGACTCATTGGAAAAGACCCTGATGCTGGGAAAGATTGAGGGCAGGAGGAGAAGGGGACGACAGAGGATGAGATGGTTGGATGGCATCACCAACACAATGGACATGGGTTTGGGTGAACTCTGGGAGTTGGTGATGGACAGGGAGGCCTGGCGTGCTGTGGTTCATGGGGTTGCAAAGAGTCGGACATGACTGAGTGACTGAACAGGAACTGGAACTGTGTGTGCTCATTAATGGATAATATTCTTTGCATAAATACACTGTTGCTGCTGCTGCTTAGTCACTTCAGTTGTGTCCGACTCTTTGTGACCCCTTGGACTGTAGCCCACCAGGCTCCTCTGTCCATGGAATTCTCCAGGCAAGAATACTGGAGTGGGTTGCCTTGCCCTCCTCCAGGGGATCTTCCCAATGCAGGGTCTGAACCCAGGTCTCCTGCATTGCAGGCAGATAATTTACCACTGAGCCACCAGGGAAGCCCACATAAATATATTACAAATTCTTTTATTCTTTTTCCCATTGACAGTCATCTGGGTTCTTTTCACTTTTAACTATTACAAATAGTACTGCTTTAAATAGTCTCATATACATCTATGATGAATTTGAAAATGTGTCTTTTCAAAGCCATCACAGCCTGGTACAGATCAGGGTATCACAGTGCACTTACACAGATCTGGGGATGTAGGTTAAAGGGTTGAGGGTCAGTGTACATGCACCACACACACACACATTAGTCACTAGTGATGTTCCCAAAGACCCCGTTTGAAATGTATAAGGTAATAGCCATGTTATGGGACATTGCTACTGCTACTGCTAAGTCACTTCAGTCGTGTCCGACTCTGTGCGACCCCATAGACGGCAGTACACCAGGCTCCGCCGTCCCTGGGATTCTCCAGGCAAGAACTCTGAAGTGGGTTGCCATTTCCTTCTCCAATGCATGAAAGTGAAAAGTGAAAGTGAAGTCACTCAGTCATGTCTGACTCTTCGAGACCTCATGGACTGCAGCCTACCAGGCTCCTCCGTCCATAGGATTTTCCAGGCAAGAGTACTGGAGTGAGGTGCCATTGCCTTCTTTGGTTAAGGGACATGGGGACCTTAATTATCACTATTTATATTTTTGTACTATTCTGAATTTTACCAAGGATATGGAGTAAGTTAAAAATTAAACAGAGGGGTGTAAATATAATGAATCCAGAGCCAAAATGGCTCTAACTGAACATGTGGTCATTGTTAAAATATTTCGTCTTCCTTCAGCTGTGCATTCTAGCTCTTTTCCAAGGCTGTCTCATTTGCTTCTCACAATAATAGATTGGGAGAAAGCAGTTGTTGGCCATTTCTATAGACCATACGTGTGCCATGATTTCATTTTAATTCTCATACTCAACATTGAAAATGGGCTTTAATAAATAACCCCACTACATGAGTGAGGAAACCAAAGCACAGAGAGGTTGGTGGGGTTATCTGGGATCACATGGCTGGTAAACAGTTTTTGGACCCTTTGGCAAGTGCTCTTTCTACTCAAGAATGCCTAGAAGAGCTTGGAAAACACTGGTTTCAAAATGAAGAAAGGAGAAGCAAAGTGAAGGACAAAGAAACTGTGAAGTTACCCTCCCCACGTAGTTAAAGGGGCAATCCTGGAGTAAACATAGAGGCTTCCTGCCCCCTCCTCCCAAAGTGCAGGCCATGTCCTTAATGACCACTGAATGTCAGTGCTTCTGAATTGCATGTCTCAGACCACAGATAGCAAACTTTTTCTATAAAGGGCCTGACAGTAATTATTTTAAGTGTACAGGCCACGTAGCCTCAGTCAAACTTCTCTACTCTGCCTCACTGAAGCATAATGTGGCTGAAAGTGGCTGTAGATAATAACATAAGTGGAAGGATATGGCTGTGTTCCAGTAGTACTTCATTTAGGACATGGAAATCTGAATTTCATACCATTTCCATGAGTCGTGAAATATTTTTTTCAGCTATTTAAAAATTTAAAAATACAATTTTTAAGCCATTTAAAAATTCAGGAGTCATTCTTATTCTTAGCTCATGGGTTGTACAAAAACACTGGGCCAGATGTGGACCATTGGTTTCAGCTTGCCAACTTTTACTTTAAACACATAAAGAAATAGATTAAGAAGCAGTCACTGAACAAAAGCTTATCAAGTTGAGGTTAAAATTCATTTAGATGCAAAATGGGAATCAAACTTAAATCAGCTAAATCAAAATAGGAAATTCATAAACTTATAGCTGAGAAGCCCAAGGGGTTGGTATTCAGACATGATTGGTTTAGGGGTTTGGGTAACATAAAGAAGACTGAGCACCAAAGAAGTAATCCTTTTGAATTGTGGTTCTGGAGAAGACTCTGAGAGTCCCTTGGGCTGCAAGGAGACCAAACCAGTCAATCCTAAAGGAAATCAACCCTGAATATGCATTGGAAGGACTTACGCTGAAATTCCAATAGTTTGGCCACCTAATGCAAAGAGCCAACTCATTGGAAAAGACCCTGATGCTGGGAAAGATTGAGGGCAAGAGGAGAAGGGGATGACAGAGGACGAGATGTTTGTATGGCATCATTGACTCAATGGACATGAGTTAAAGCAAGCTCAGGAAGATAGTGAAAGACAGGGAAGCCCGGCATGCTGCAATCCATGGGGTTGCAAAGAGCTGGACATGATTTAGCTACTGAACAACAACAACAACAACAAGCTTTTCTCTCTCCCCTTCCCTCCATCTCCTTTTTTCTCCTCCTTCCCTTCCTCTTCTTCCTTCTTTTCCCCCTTTTCCTCAGGTGAAAAGACATTAGATACAATGCAGCACTAGAAAGAATATAAGCTGACATCTCAACAGAAATTATGGAGGCCCAAAACAGTAGAGCAACATGTTTTTATTGATGTATGATATTATACAAGTTACAGATGTGAATCACAGTTATAATGATTCACAATTTTTAAAGGTTATACTTCATTTAGCATTATGAAATATTGGCTACATTCCCCATGTTGTACAATATATCCTTTTAACTTATTTTATACTTAATAGTTTGTTCCTCTTAATTTCTTACCCCTATATTGCCCTTCCTACCTTCCCTCTCCCTACCCAGGTAACGGCTAGTTTGTTCTCTGTGAGTCTGCTTCTTTTTTTTTTTTCACTAGTTTGTTGTATTTTTCAGATTTCACATTTAAGCGATAGCATATAGTATTTGTCTCTGTCTGACATTTCACTTGGCATAATGTCCTCCAAATTCATCCATGTTACTGCAAATAGCAAATTCCAATTATTTTTTATGCCTAAGGAGTATCCCATTGTGTATATATACCACATCTTTATCCATTCATCTGTTGATGGACACTTAGGTTGAATCCATATCTTGGAAATTGTAACTAACGCTGCCGTGAACACTGGGGTACTTGTATCTTTTTGAATTAGTATTTTGGGTTTTTAAAATATATATCCAAGAGTAGAATTGCTGGATCATATGATAGTTCTATTTTTAGTTTTTTCAGAAACCTCCACAGTGGCTGTACCAATTTACATTCCCACCAACAATATGAGAGGGTCATCTTTTGTGTTCTTTATGATGAAAGCCATTCTAACAGGTTTGAGGTGATACCTCACTGTGAGTTTGACTTGCATTTCCCTGATAATTAGCAATGTTGAGCATCTTTTCATTTGCCTCTTGGTCATCTGCATTTCCTTTTTGGAAAAATGTCTATTCAGTTCTGCCTATTTTCAAATCAGATTGTTTATTTCTTTGATGTTGAGTTGTATGAGTTAATTATATATGTTGGATATTAACCCCTTATCAAATATTTTCTCCCATTTAGTAGGTTGTCTTTTCATTTTGTTGATGATTTCCCTTGCTGTGCAAAGGCTTCTAAGTTTACTTAGGTGTCGTTTGTTTATTTTTGCTTTTATTTCCTTCACTTTAGGAAACAGAGCCAAAAAAAAAAAATTGCTGTGATTTATGTCAAAGAGTGTTCTGCCTATGTTTTCCTCTAGGAGTTTTATAGTATCTGGTCTTATATTTTGGTCTTTAGTCTATTTTGAGTTTATTTTTGTATACAGTGTTAGAGAATGTCCTAATTTCATTCTTTTACATATAGCTTTCCAGTTTTTAAAGGTATAAGAAAAATGAATAACATCTGTTCAAACTAGAGTGCTCTGTACAGTTAAAATATACTCCAAAATTAAAAAACATAGATAATTTTTTAGACAGACAAAATCAGGGAATTCATATCCAACAGACTCAAAAAATGTTCAGGCTTATAGGAAATGACACCCACCCTTAACTGTTTAAAGTAAAATAATAAAGTATTGAAAGGTTTATAACATCATAGAAGTAAAAATATATGACAGTGCGAATACCAAGTATTGCGGGGAATAGATGGGATCACATGGTTATAAGAGGTTCACATTGTTCATGGAGTAAAATATTATTTGAAGCTGTCTGTGCTAATTTAAAGATGAATATTGTAATATCTAAACCAACAGCTAAAATAAATACAAAAGATAGAGCTAAAAAAGGAGAAGATAAAAAGAATACTATAAAAATATTCAGTTAAACCAAGAGAAGATAGGAAAGTAGGAAGAGAGCAATGAAGAATAAATGGAGCAAATAGGAAAAAATGACAGAACAGTCAGCTTAACTTCAGCTATAGTGACAACTACATGAAAAGTCAGAAGACTAACCCTTCCATGTAGAAGACAGACATTGTCACATTTGGGGAAAAAACATTGAGACTCAATTGTTTACTGTTTACTAGAAACAGGAGGTGGGAGCGGGGTTTAGCATGGGGAACACATGTACACCCATGGCAGATTCATGTCAATGTATGGTGAAATTGATACAATATTATAAAGTACAATAAATAAATAAAACTGAAAAAAAATAAAGTTAATGTAGAAAAATGGAGGGAAAAAAAAACAAAATATAGACATATAAGTTGAAAGTAAATTGGTATTAAAAAATCAAGCAAAAAAGTAACTTAAGAAAATTACATTAATATCAAAAAAACACTTTAAGACGAGTAATATTGCTGGGGACAGTGAGGGCTATTTAATAATTATTCAAGTGTCATGCATGAAAAAGATATTATAATCCTAAATGTTATGCAAATAACAAGAGATTGAGAAAATGTAAGTAGCAATTGGCAGAGACATGAGCAAAATAGACCAATCCACAGTCTTAGTTGGAGGTTTTAATGTGCTCTCTCAGCAATTACTAGAAAACTGAAGAACAAACCTATAAGAACATAAAACATTCACGCAGCACTACCAATCGCTGTGGTGTTCAAGGACACCCTGAGCATTTACCAAGGCAGAGTAACGACGGGCCACGAAAACAAGTCTGTGTAATTTCAAAGGGCTGAGACATACAGAACATGTTCTCTACCAAAATAGCATGAACTAATAAAATAGTGACATCTAGAAGACCTCAAAATGGTTGGAAATTAAGCAGAAGACCTCCAAATAATGCATAAATCATAGGGGGAAATAGAAAGCAGATTAGTAGAATGATAAGGTAAAAAAGTACCAAATTATATGAATAGAACACACATCAGTGAAATAGAATGAAGGTCCAGAAATAGACCACTCCATTGATTTTTGAGAAAGGGACCAAGTTAATTCAATGGGGAGAGGAAAGTATTTTCAATAAGTAATGCCGAAACAACTGTATAGCTGTATGGGGCCGGGGATAGGGGGAGGCTGGGGAGGCAGGGAGTGGACCCTTGACCCCATCTTGCTGCATACCAAAATAATAATAATAGATTCTATACCTAAAGGTAAAAGCTGGAACCATATACTTTGTAGAAGAAAACAATACTTTCACAACCGTGAGACAGGTCAAGATTTTTAGATGAGATGTGTAAAAAGCAAAAATTAAAAGTATATTTTAAAAAGACGAAGACGCCAATTAAAATAGTGGGGGAACAACTTGAATAGGCAATCCACAAAAGCGAATGAACAACTAATAAGCACATGAAAGATGTTTAACATCTTTAGTCATTAAGAAAATTCAGATTAAAGCGAGATACTTTTTCACATCTGCCGACAGGACTGAAATCAAAATAAATGCCTGACAGTCGCTCACTGTGGCAAAGCCGTGGAGCGACTGAAAGTCTCATGCCTTGCTGGTGGGCGTGTAGCATGGCACTTTGAAGAACTGTTCAAAGTTTTGTATAAAGTTGTATGTACAACTCTTCTGTGACCCAACAATTCTGCCCCTAGGTATTTACCCAAGAAATAAGAAGTACGTGTCCAGAAAAAGACTTGTACAGGAATGTTCCTAATGGCCTTAGCTATAGTAGCCCGTAACTGGAAACAAGGCAAGTGTTCATTAGCAGGTGAACGCATGAACAATAGTGGCGTGTGCAAAAAATGAAATGCTAATTGTCAATAAAAAGGAATGAACTGCTGCTAGTACAAAACAACACGGCTGAATCACACACACACACAAAATGGACATGAAAGAATACATTATGTGTGAGTCCATTTATGTGAGCTTTTAGAATAAAACTAAGCTGATCTATATGGACAGAAATCAGAAAGTTCTTGCCTTTTAACGGATCAACTGGAAAGGGGACTATGGAACTTTGGCTGGGGTAGGGGTGATGAAAATATTCTAGATCATGTGTGTTTAGGGTGATGAGTACATGAATACATACAGCTGACAAAAATCATTGAACTAAAGCTTAAGCCCTGGGTATAGTTGTAAAGTAATTCTTGATTATAAAAATACTTTTAATTGTCTATCCCCTTGGGGCTAAGTGGGTAGAATTTAAGACAGAGGTCACAGAAATGATGGGAGAAGACAAGGTAAGAGACTGCTGCTGCTGCTAAGTCGCTTCAGTCGTGTCCGACTCTGTGCGACCCCATAGACGGCAGCCTACCAGGCTCCCCCATCCCTGGGATTCTCCAGGCAAGAATACTGGAGTGGGTTGCCATTTCCTTCTCCGATGCGTGAAATTGAAAAGTGAAAGTGAAGTCGCTCAGTCGTGTCTGACTCTTAGCGACCCCATGGACTACAGCCCACCAGGCTCCTCCGTCCATGGGATTTTCCAGGCAAGAGTGCTGGAGTGGGTGCCATCGCCTTCTCCGAGGAGACTGCTACAGTGCTTCAAACCATTCAACAAGGCAAACTGTGATGTTCAGCTTGTCATCCTCATTACCATTTACAGTAAGCTCAGTGTCTCTGATGAAATCAAGGGAAAGGAAGTCCACCACTGCTAGAAAAGAAACCCTTCAAACCCTGAGGTCTACTCCTCAGCCCTTTCCTGGGCAGTGATGCCCTAAGGCAGCCTCTCCCACCCTGTCCCATTTGTTACATTACAGCCGTTTGCTTGGCTCATCCCACTTGTGATCACTAAAAGTTCACTTCCTGCAGTCCCCTCTTTGTAATTGTTTCTTCCTCCAGTGTCTTCCTTGAATTTGAGAAATTATCATTCTCTTAATACTCTGAAACATAGTATATTTCCCACTTCTACTTCAGAGGAAAAGTGGAAGAGTGGTGAGGTCCCTGTCTCTGGGAGTTTTCAAGCAGAGAGTAGATAATGATATGCCCAGGGACTTAAAGTCAGACCAGCCAGCATGGTCTGTATAACTCACACAATCCACAATTTTAGGATAAGTCTGTGATAAATGTTAATGCAGTCTAGTAAATAAAAAATATGGATTGATTTATGCTTAATTTAATTAGCTAAACTTAATTTTCCTCTGTATGCATTTTGTCAGACTAGAGGATAGAATTTCATGCATATTCATTCTGTGCAAGAAATTCTACAATTTCTTTGATCATCTGCTAATTTTGCTGCTGTAACAATTAGCTGCTGCTCAGCCGCCCTGGCTTCCAGGCAGAATCTGATGCTGAGTTTAATTACTAAACCCAAGACCAAGGCAAAGTGAAATACCCACTGAGTCCTAGTCCAATTTGAGTTCATTTCATGTGAAATCTATTGATTGCAGGTTGGACTTTGCTCCTGGAATGAAACATCACACGTTGTGTGGCATTTAAATATTTCTTTTTTCTTCAATTCTCCTCTCACAGCCTTTCACAATTGTCATGGTTAATTACTTCAGCAGCCACAGCATTCTAGCTAACAGGGTGGTCCCAACGACCCTCTCCAATGGTCCTCTCACATAAGCCACTCCACCTCCTGTGTGGGTTTTTAAGGGCAGTTCAGTTCAGCTGATAGTCCCTTTCAACCCTCAGACTAAGACATCTGGGACTCTTGTTGAGACAGCACGGTGGATGGTTCTTGCTTGAAAGCTTCCACCTGAGGTCCACTGTCCAATGCCACTTAAAAGATTGTTTTAAATCTTCTCAGGTAATTTAGATTAATGTAGTGGGCTTCCCTGATGGCTCAGAGGGTAAAGAAACTGCCTGCAATGCGGGAGACCTGGGTTCGATCCCTGGGTTAGGAAGATCCCCTGGAGGAGGGCATGGTGACCCACTCCAGTATTCTTGCCTGGAGAATCTCTGTGGACAGCAGAGTCTGGTGGGCTACAGTCCATGGGGTCGCAAAGAGTCGGACACAACTGAGTGACTAAGCACACAGCACAGATGTGAGAAGCAGAAACCAGACTTTATTTTACTTTTCGTTCTACTCACAGCCAGATCTAATGACCATAGGTGATGGTCTTGACTGGAGTTCAATACTAATCCAGCTTAATGGATTTCTCTCATTTGCTTCACTTTTTAATTCATGCTCTTGTTTAAATATCAGAAAGAACGTGTAAATGGCTTGATGCCATTGAGTTGCAGCATCACCCCATCCCTGTCAGCAAGGAGGGTCTGTTTCCACTTTGTTTTCCTTCCTGCTGGCCACCTCCCACATTATGATAAGTGAGAGCCAATCCTGACTCATTTCCTGAGCAAATTGTGGCCAACGGGGAATAGGCAGCACAGAGAATTTTAGGAGATGTTCTGTTTTTGGATAACTTGCAAATATGCCTGAAGAAAGAGAGGTCAAATTATCTTCATTTTTTAAAGCAAAAGGAATTGGGAACATACATGGGTGATCTCACAAAAAATGTCCTAGTTTAGAAATCAAAGTATCCTCCTAATTAATGTCAGAAGGATCACCTTGATGCCAGTCATCCAGATTATCGGAATCCCCCACAGATCTACTTTTGGGCACGTGGGCTTTATAAGATTTCTGCCCTGGAAAGCCAAGCGAAGGGAAGTGAACAGGTGCTTTAACTATTTACAAAGTGAGGTCATAT
The DNA here is from genome assembly GCF_029407905.1 of Bubalus kerabau. NCBI lineage: Eukaryota > Metazoa > Chordata > Mammalia > Artiodactyla > Bovidae > Bubalus > Bubalus kerabau. The sequence continues at coordinate 57,011,903 of NC_073636.1, forward strand.
GTCTGGGCAGTGAGTGTGTGTGCCTGCCCCCACTGAACACTAAGCATTTAGGGGGCCCGTGTGATCTCCACACTTGGCATGTCATCCAGTGAAGCCAGATAGAAAGTATTTCTCAGTGGTGGAGAGGGTGACCAAAACACATGCAACAGGTGTGGAATGGAGGGAAGATCTACAGTTCACCACGGCTTCTGCATATCTGTTTTCAGTCTGTGAGTGAGCTCAGCTCCTAAACACAGGAGGTCATCTGATTTGGAGCATCTTCCTCCCAGAGTTGGCCACTGTGCTAAGAAAAAGCTATTTAATTAAGAATTATCCTCATGGTCTTGGAGTTCAGGACATGGGGCCTGGCACCAGTTGGCCATTATTGCAAACATTAAGTGCTTACAAATATCCAACCCAAGGTGAGGATGTGACCAAGAAGGCCATACTCTCCAGACTTTCATTTCAGCAGAGCGAACAACAGCAGAGACTGCCATCAGAGGTCTTGCTCTAGTTGATGCCCCAGGCATCCTGGGATAAGAGGCCTGGTCCCTGCTCCCTCCCACGGCAGGTTTCTGAACTTCCCACTCTCTCTCCACCAACACCCTCGCTCTCCATCCTGGTCTCTGCCTTTCTGCTAGCTGCCTTCTGGATTTTGTATGTTCCACCTTACTTGCTTTCTTTTTTTCTCTCTTGCTCATTATATCTTTACCTGTTTTTCTCTCTCACTACCTGTTTTTATCTTTCTCTGTTAATTATGAAACAGATCCACAAAGCACCTTCTTCACACAGAAAACTAAGCGTTCAGGTTGCTTTGAATGTTCTCCTCCTAAAATGAAATAGAAATGTGGATGCCCTGATGCCCTGCCTACCACTTCAGAGGGTTCCTGGGAGGATCTACTAAGATCAAGTGGGTGTTTGGAATAATGTCCAAACTTTTGCAAATATAGGAAGTATTAACACTAAACTGGATCCACATTCTCAAATTCTTTTTTTCAGTAAGCATGTATTGTTCTCTATTTTAGCCTAGCACTACTCTCACAGGGCAGGGAGTGGGAGGATCATGGGAGGCAAATGAGGCCTGGAAGAGCCACTATGAGACATGAAAGAGCCACTGTCCCTGCCCTCCTAAGACCGATCTAGTCAGACCATAAGCAAAACAGCCAGAGATTGTGATGGATGCTGTGAAGGAAGACTTGAAGTGCTAGGCTGAGGAAGACAATGGGTACTTCATATTGGGTGGTCTCTTAGTCCATTCAGCTGTCATTCAAAATACCATAGGCTGAGTGGCTTAAACAAAGTAAAGTTATTTTCTTACAGTTCTAGAGGCTTTGAAGTCCAAGATCAGGGTGCCAGCAGAGTTGGTTCCTGATGAGATCTGTTTCTGTTCATACACAGCTCTTTTTCCCTGTGTGTTCATGTGGCATTTCTTTGGTTTATGCATTTGGACAGAGAAAGAAAGAGCTCTCTCTTCCTCTTATAAGGCCAACCCTATCAGATTGGGACCCCATCCTAAGATCTTATGTAACCTGAATCATTAGTCAGGGTTAGAATCAACAAGAGACAGATAAATAAATATCCTAGGATATACATATGTAAAGAGATTTATTATAAGGTTGGCTCACATAATTATGGCTTCCCTAGTGACTCAGTAGTAAAGAATCCACCTGCAATGCAGGAGACTCCAGTTCAGTTGCTGGGTCAGGAAGATCCCTTGGAGAAGGAAATGGCAACCAGCTCTAGTATTCTTGCCTAGGAAATCCCAGGGATAGAGGGGCCTGGTGGGCCACAGTCTACGGGGTCACAAAGAGTCGGATACAACTTAAGGACTAAACAACAACAACACATGATTATGGAGGTTGAGAAGCTCCGTAGTCTATTGTCCTGAAGCTGGAGACCCAGAAAAGCCAGTGGTCAGTCCCAGTCTAAGTCTGATGGCCTGAGAATCTATGAAGCCAATGGCTGAAGTCTGAGCCCATGGGTAGAAGATTGATGTAGCTCAAGCAGAGAGACCAAATCTTCCTTTTGTTTACAACAGTTCAAGAAGATGGTCAAGAAAAGACTGTTTGAGCAGATGACATTTCTGGTGAGCCTTGGAGAATGGAGGGAGACTGTCATCTGAAACTCTGGGAAAAGCCCACTGCAGAGAGAGAAACAGTGGGCAAGCAGATGGAGAAAATGCTGGAGAAATCGGTTGTAGGAATTAACACCCAGTGATGTTATTTAGAACATGTACAATCAATTTGAGCATCAGGTGACATCCAAATGGATAGATCAGTTAAACAGCTGAATAAAAGCGGAAAATTCAATAATATGTCAAATTATTTATGCCCTCCCAAAGCATGTTGGTCAGACCCATCCAAAATAAATGTATGTGGCTTTCTCTGGCTGCCCCATCTGGGTCACTGCCATAATGCTTGGCTGGTGTAGAACAAGCCATTTTGGTGTTGGGGCAGCGTGCAGAATAAACTGGCAGACATACCTGGGGAGCCAGATGGTCTCTCAGCACCTGGGGTTTTTTCAAGGCCATGTACTTCACACAGTGTACCAGAGGACATGTGTTTGGGCTCTCATTAGAGAGCACAGTTAGTCAAAACACAGTCTTCCTGCCTGGGAAGCCAGCGTCCCGGACAAATGCTTCCTTGGCATCTTCAGCGGCATCTTCAGAGTTGTCGTCACCATCTGAGTCAGGTTCAGCAAGTCCACAGCACCTGGAATTGCCCTGTTTTTCCTCCTGAAACAGCATATTTTAAAAACTTTAGTAATCCAGTCTGCCTTCTCACTGAACATAGCTGTTTAGGTAAATCAGCTGAAAACCTCATCCCGCAGGGAGACCGGAGGGGAGGCTTCCAAACACCATTAATGGTCTCACCCCCTCACCTGGAGCACGGGTTTCAGGAAGGGCCCATTCCTTTCCACTGTCAATGTTGGATGGTCCCACATTAAGAAGCACCCATGATGTGACAGTAAATGGAATATAAACAGAACTCATCCAGATTTTAATAGTTTTATTCCTCTCAACCAAACAGAACATGCAGACTGATAAGGGCCTCCAGACTGTCTTATAACTTACACGTCGTTTGCAGATTGCCAGCGTTAGTGACCTCACAACTGCTCATGGTGAGGGTTCTATTATAGATCCAGGCATAGGGTTGCCATAAGGAGAAGGGAAGAAGGAGTCGAAAAAATCTTCAGAACATTCTTGATAATATACCTTAATCTCAGTGTGTTGAGGAAACACAACCATATCCTCTCCCACACCACAGCCTGAAATCTGGAGAGGCAGATGATCCAGAGATTCAACTGAGGTCTGCTCACTGCAAGACACTCTTAGGTGGTGATTCTGACACGTTGCTGTGAGCCGAGTGTGTGCCGGCTGGAGAGCAAGACACTCCTGGGCTGCAGGCTATGGTAGACTTTATCTCTGGGAACACTCCCTGCCAGGTTCTCATAATTTAAACCCTAAAAAGGTCCCCTCTTATTCTAACAGCAGAGGGGAAGGATAATCCCTGAAATAATCAGGGCCATAACAAAGGCACACTCTACAAGGGAGGGAGTCTGCCCCAGACCCACCCCACTGGGATGAGCCCTTCTACCTTCCAGTGTCACCCAACAGAGTGAAAACAGTCAGGGGCAGGCTACAGAGAAGAGGTCGGGAATGCTGTAGCCAGAACAGACTGGGATTTACCCGAGGATTATAGAATACTCCCGACCCCCACAGCGCCTCACCATGCCAACAGGGCTCCAGCATAGGAGCTGGGTTATAGCTTCAAGAACTGCAAGACAGAGGCTGTCTTTGACAGATTTAGAGAAACTCAAAATCAAGACAGCAGACTAAAACAAGGACACTAGAGAAATTTGCAGCTTGGGACACCCGTGTCTGCTGCAAGCATGAAACACATTCTGACAGAGCCAGATGACATTAAACCCTCGCCCTAAAAGGCAATGGCACCCCACTCCAGTGCTCTTGCCTGGAGAATCCCATGGACGGAGGAGCCTGGTAGGCTGCAGTCCATGGGGTCACGAAGAGTCAGACACGAGTGACCAACTTCACTTTCACTTTTCACTTTCATGCATTGGAGAAGGAAATGGCAACCCACTCCAGTGTTCTTGCCTGGAGAATCCCAGCAACAGGGGAGCCTGGTGGCTGCCGTCTATGGGGTCACACAGAGTCGGACATGACTGAAGCGACTTAGCAGCAGCAGCAAAGCTTGTTTACCTCACTTCCTACTCCCAGTTTCTGTTACTTCAGATCATCAGACCAGGCGTTGAAAACAACTCTGGTTAATATGTTACAGTCTCTGATAGAAAAAGTACATACCATGCAAAAACAGATTGGTAATATAAGCAGAGAGACCTAAACACTAAAAAAAGGATCTAAAGGAAATACTAGTAATTTTAAAACTAAAAAAAAAAAAAAAATGGAGAATGCCTTTGGTGGATAGAGCTGAGTAAGAAATCAGGAAACTTGAAGATATATTGATAGCAACTTTCCCGACTGAAAAGAAAAAAGAATGAACGATAACAGCAGCAACAACAACAACAAAACCAGAACAGAATACTAAAAACTGTGGGAAAACATCTAAACTTTTGACGGATGCATTATTAAAATACCAGGAAAAGAGAAACAGAGCAGAATTCGAAGTAATAATGGCTAAGAACTTTCCAAAATAAATGACACATGCCCAAAACCACTACATCTAGCCATATCATATTCAAACTCCAGAAAGCCAAAGACAAACAGAAAATCTTGAAACAAGACAGAGCAAAAAGAGGAGGGAAAACAAAATACAAAGAAAAAACCCTTACTTAAGAATCACAGTGGACTTACTAGAAACTATGCTAGCCAGAGAATGAAACAAAGTATCTAGTATTAAAAGCAGGGGGCGGGGAGGAAATACTTTCTATATCCAGAAAAATTGTCCTTTGGAAATAAAGGAGAAATAAGTTCTCCCATAAACAAGAATGGAGGAAATCCATCACCTGCAGACCAACCAGGCAAGTAATGTTCAAAGTTATTGAGGCAGAAGGAAGATGGAAGAGATCAGAAATGTGGATTGATGTAAAGAAAGGAAAAGCATCAAGAAAGAAGCAGTAAAGGTAAAAGAAAATAATTTGTGTGCTACATTGATCTGTACAGATGACATTAAAAGCAGTAACGTGAACAGCATGCTGGGTGATCATGACCCCTGGGGAAGTGGAGTGAATGGCAGCGATGATGTCACAGGCATGTGTGGGAGGAGCCTGGATGCTGATTAAGGTACCTGCGGTATCTGTGGAGAGGTGCAGTGTTGTTTGAAGGTGGACTTGGATTCAATAATTATCAAGGACAAGAGTTCCTAATGATATGAGTGGGTGAACCAAGAAGGCAGAGTTGTTCAGAGCTCAGCTCTAGCGCCAAAGACAGTGAGTTCAGGCTCCACTGTGCCACTCACCAGCCACACCAGCTTAAAGAGGTTCTTACCCTCTGTTACCCCCAGATGCCTCATCTCAGAAATTAAGCTATCAATAGCGCCTTTATAAGGTTACTCCAAAGATGAAGATAATGCAAGCTATGTGGTTAGCGGAACACATGGCACATGGTAAATTTTCTATAGATAGAAGCAGCATGTCTCAAATCGTGGTCCCCAGACCAGCAGCATCAGCATCACCTGGGAATGTGTTAGAACTGCAGCTTCTCAGCCCTCCCCCCAGACCACTGAGTCAGAAACTCTGGGGATGGGCACGGGGATCTGCAGTTTCACAAGTCTTGAAGGTGATGCTGATTCTTACTAAAGTATGAGAACCACTGCCCTAGAGGATTGAGAAGTTGCGAGTGATGCCAAATACCAAAAAGGGCTTCCTAGCTCAGAAACTGATCCACTGACTCCCTTCAAAGCAAGCTCTAACAGCACCAAATAGTTCAGACAGCAACAAGGATGGACCTAGAGATTCTCATACTGCGTAAAGTAAATCAGCGAAAGATAGATACTATATGATACTGCTTATATGTGAACCGCCCCCCCCAAAAAAAAGTTACAAGTGAACTTAGCTACAAAAGCCAGTTACAGATGTGGAAAATAAACTTATAGATATGGGGGACGTGGGGAATACATTGGAACATTTGTACTGACAGTCTGTCACTTGAGGATCGAGAGATAGCTTCTCTGTATCTGTCTCCCCACACCACACCCCCGCCCCTAGAGCTGGGACCCCAGCAAGGACAGAGAAAGGTCATGGACAGCCTCATGATGAAGCAGGGTGTGGAACAAACATGTGACAAAGGCACACACACGTGTGATACTGGGAGTGATTGACAGAGGGGGAGGCCGGGGCAGCTTCCTACAGGAGCAGCGGGGAGAACAGCTGCCATGGGGGGCTCCTCGGAGACGTGATGCTTCTGCCCTCTCCAGGGGATAGGAATGTTCCACCTGACTGTTACACAGGGGAACAGAAGTGAAAACAAGCAGCAAGTCCCTTCTGACTATTAAAGTCGCGTTAAAATGTATGTAGTGGAAATATCTAGTGCAGGCAGCAGTGTAGTGAAATTGGCATTCTTATGCGTTTCCCTGGAGAAGGAAATGGCAGCCCGCTCCAGTGTTCTTGCCTAGAGAATCCCATGGACGGGGAAGCCTGGTAGGCTACAGTCCACGGAGTTGCAAAGAGTCGGACACGACTGAATGACTTCACTTTCACTTTCACTTATGTGTTTCTGGAAGCATCTGCTAAGCCAGCAAATGGGAATAATAATAATAAATAATAATGCGTTGGAAAGTACCAGTTAACACATTGAGGAGCTATTATAAATTTTCATATCATTGGTGCCCTGCAATCAGACATCTGAAGTCTGTCCTGGTGGCTATTGTTTTAAATAGAAAGGGAATGATATTCACTACTGCCTTCATCTGCAAATAAGTGGAAGCAAAATCGATGTCAAAGAATGGTTACATAAACTGATCCTAAGGACACACCGGTTTGCCCTTTAAAATATGTTTTCTGAAGAAATTCAGCCACCTGCAAATAAAAATCTTAAGATATATTTAAGGTAAAAATCATGACTCAAAATTTTAGTATGATTGCAAATACCTGATTAATAATAAACACTGGGGAAAATTGCTGGAAGGAATTACAACAAATAACAGGTGTTGTCAATAAGATGGAGGGTTTTGATTGTTAATTCTTTTTCTTTACTTTCCAAATGCTCTAAGGTTTCATTCTATATAATACTTTACAGAATGAAAGATATTACAGCAAGAAAGAGAGGAGGAGAGTGGAAGATCACCTCCTTCTGCCCAAAAAGGGGACACAAGTAGTCACAATGTTTTCTCATTCCCAGTTGCATGGGCCATTTCAAGACTTTATTTTCCTCCTTCTTTTTCTTTCACTGAAAAATAGACTCCAAGGGGACTGAAGTTGGGGCATGGGCAAAGGGGAACTGTTTGAATAGATGTGTAAAGAAAAAAGTAACAAGACTGATTTCTGAAGTTTGCACTTGAGACTGAATTGTAACAAACTGCAGTCTGGGCTTGTGGGCCATGGGGCATGGAAACATTCGCTATGCGTTCACACTTTTACAGCTCTGTTCTGTTATGCCCTCAACAAATGGTCATGTTGGAAGGGATTCCCCTGTATCCCCATTTCCACCTCAAATAGAAAAGCTCTTTTTATTTTCTGTACTCATTATTTTTCCTTCCTCATATAATGTCAGTTACTCAAAGCTTGAAGATACTTGAAAACCTCTACTTAATTTTATGTGCTCAGTTGTGTCCAACTGTTTGCGGCCCCATGGTCTATAGCCCACCGGGCTTCTCAGCCAATGGAATTTTCCAGGCAAGAATTCTGAGTAGGGGTGCCATTTCCTACTCCAGGGGATCTTCCCAACCCAGGGATCGAACCCTCATCTCTTGTGTCTCCTGCTTTGGCAGACTGATTTGGCCACTGGGAAGTACTAGTTAATTTTATAACTAAACATAATATTATTTTTTCATTTACTTAATAGCTATTTTAATATTTATTTCCCACTTATTCTAGCTATTGCTTTGAGTTAGATTAAGCAGTTTTTTTTTCCCCTGTTAACTATCAGTGTGTCATTGAACACTAGCTATATCTCACTGCAGATTATAAGATCTAAGTCCCTGCCATCCCATTAGCCTCCAGGCTCCATGATGCCAGGGACACTCTCTGCCTTGGCCCCTGCTCTATGGCCAGAATATCTTGCATGTAGCAGCTGTGGAACAAAGTGTACTTTCGAAAGAGTGAATGCTGCCACTTGGTGAGAGTGTACCCAAGTTTCATGCTTAGCATTTTGGTTACTTAATGAAATTCACAAAAAATTGAATCAGAAAACCCAGGACATGAATCTTGGTGATAGTCATCCCATTTAGTTCTTCTGTTTGCCTACTCAGCACAGATTAGAGATCTCTGAGATCACTCTGCTCTACATCTGCTCACACCTGTCCTCATGGCACACAGGCAGTGCTGCTCCGTAGGTAACAGGGCTTGGCTTCTAGAGGATAGAATCTTTATGCCACCTTGGAACTTCTCACTGGAGCACAGCATTCAGCAAATCCTAGCCCCACCTATTCCCAGGTCACTTCAAAGGTTGTGTCCCTGACCTTCAGCGTCTCGGCAAATAGCTGGTCTTCCTTCCCACCATCCCTTGTGTCTCTGCCCTGACACCGGGCACCTGCGGACACACCAGGTAGTGCCGTCGAGTTATCCTAATCTGGACACGAGGAGCAGTCGCAGATACGAGAGACAGCTGTTTGCTCGTGGACTGGAGAGATTTTAAATTATTTAAGGCAAGCAGTAAAGCATGTTGCTCACCCTCTGATGCACTGCCTAATTGGTAGATTCACATGACATCGCACTGGATTGTGAAGCCATGTTACTCTGATTGGTAATATTATGCTATCTTAATTCGGCTTATATAATTATTTAAGTTTAATTTTTAGGGCTGCTGTCAAATATTAACATTGTCTTAGGTAAAGGATATAACTAATTGGGGCACACGTGCCCACACACGCCGAGGGCCTTGATTGCTTGTGCAGTGAGGGCAATTATCATAATGAGAGCAGCGCTGAGTCTGGCACATACAGATGACTCTGTCCCTGCAAAGCCTGTTAGAGTGACAGTTACTGGACTCAGCTCTTCCCAGACGTGCTCGCTGTTTGGCTCAGTCAGTGCGGGTTGACCTGACTTGGAGCAGAACAAGAACAAAGGAAAGTCCAGGGTCTGAGAGGTCGTGTTTGCGGGGGCCCTGACTCTTTCAGTCCGAAGTCAGTGGGAGCCATTGCGCTGTGCCTCCCAGGCCGACATCTTGCACTGTGGAGAAGGTGTCGGCCCGCTCTGAGTGCCAGGATTACAGTCTCCCAGGCCGCTCTGCAAGGGACTGCCATCTCCTGAGGTCTCTGGTCGTCATCTGTGCAATGGGGCTACAGAGTCTGCTCTCCTGGGTTGAGAAGCCACTGAGGATAAGCCAGGTGATGTCCTGTCTGGCACACAGCAGACCCATGCCTGCACAGGCATCATGGTCATTATTGTTTTTTATCACAACAGCGAGAGCCAGGCCTACCTGCCACTTCTGGACACTAATTCCACTCCATGTGCTAGACTGGGAGAGTCTCATAAAGTTGTCTCTGGAGACTCATGGCCCATGCACTAAACCCTCATCCCAGAAGAGTGTCCCACCCTGCCTATAAAGTATAACTACACACCCATGCACTGTTTCACCAACCAGTACAGCCCAGTGCCTGCTGCCTACGAAGCACAACAGCCTAGCAAGAGACAAAATCCACCTGCAAAACAAGTCCCTGTTCTGGATTCTTTCAAGAGATTAAATAACCAGAGACACGGAGTTGTGAGCACAGGGAGAGCCCCCAGCCATGCCAGCTGGTCACACCCCAAAGAACCAGTGTGCATACAACTCAGATGCTTAATGTTTAATCCATGGGATGGACAGGGAGCATCATGAGGAAGGCTGGAAGATGGAGCAGCTTCTGGAAGAGGAGTGGGGTGAGGGTGAGGGGCAGGGGAGAAACATGGGCATGGATATTCCTGCTGAAAAGAGCTGCAGAGGACTCAGAGAAGTGCTTTCTCCGGTGTGAAGGATCCTTCAGAGGAAGCTAGGATTATAATGATCTCATTACTAGATTGGAACTTCCCAGCCAATAAAGCCCCTCGGCCCCTGAGGAAAAGGAGTGCTATAGCTAACAGTTCTTATTGCACATTAAATATTAAACGAGATTTCCTCCTGGGCAATCATTCGTGGTCATTACCCTGCTCTGTCTACCACATGACAAAAGCCCTCAAGCAAGTGAGAAACCCTGGTCTGGGAGAGAGCCATTCAGATTAAGCTCAAGGACACCTCGGCTCACCAGTGGCCCACCTCCATGTGAAGTTTCATCTGGGGTGTCTTTTGCAGTCTTGATGTCCTGCCTGAATTATTCCATGAGATCAGGGAGAGGAGATGAAGTCTGTCGACCCCAGGAATGTACTTGGCCACCTTTGCCTTTAAAAATAAAAAACAGCCATGTCTTCCTCCCCAAGAGGGTGGGCTGGCCTCTTGATTCCTCAGTCTCAGAATCGTCTGATTCCCTCAATAGGCGCTCAGGCTCCCTACCTTTCCTCCTTCCCTCTCTCTTTCCCTCCCTCCCTCCCTTCCTTCTTTCTTTTCTTCCTCACACTTCTGGAACCAAGAGTTCATTTCTATTCTGCCCACTTGACCCAGCTGCAGGTGCTTCCCACCTGGACAAGGGAAGGGGATTTGCTTGTGTGATGACCTCCAAGCCAACCCCTTGCTCGCTCACCTTACCTAAAGGTGAGCTTTGCTTTGCTGATGAGTTGCCCTTGGCTGCCTAGGGGGCTCTATCCAGGGGTTCTAGGCTCCTTCAGTGACTGAACTCAAGGTCTCCCCTTCATCACAGAAAACTCATTATTAGGTTTCAGGTTGTTTTCCTTTCTTTCTTTCTTTTTTTTTTTGCTAAGTTCTATATGAAGGCAGAACTCGGGACCCATCCTTTGCAAACTACCAGGATCAAACTCAAACCCCCTCCCGTGGCACTCAGAGCCCCTCATAGCCTCACCACAACCCCCGCACATGAATCTGCCTCAGGGCCAGTTGGTCACACTGTCCCCCAGCACACCTTGGCTATCATCCCACTGTTTCTGCTCACACCACAGGCCCATTCATCTGGTCCAGGTGACATTCTGAAGAAGCAATGTGACAGACCAGGTCACCTCCCATACTAAACCCCTCCAATATTTGGCGGGTGACCAAGGGTCACTTCATCAGTGATCAAGTCATGTTGACTGCGTGCACTCTGATATAATGAGAAAGTCACTTCCTCTCTGTGTAGGGGTGAAAGTCACTTTCTCCCCTAAAACTCATAACGTCAGTCTAACCATGTGAAAAACATCAGACAAATCCACACTAAAGGACATCCTGCAAAACACCTGGCCACTGCTCTGAGATGTCCAGGTCATCAAAAACAGGGGAAGTAGGTGACACCATTACAGCCCAGAGGCGCCTCAAGAGACATGAAGACTAACGCACAGTGGTGTCCTGGATGGGATCCCCAACCAGGAAAAGGACAGTGAAATCTGAGTCAGGTCTGAGTTTGATTGACATAAATATTCCATGTTGGTTTCTTAATTATAACAAAGGCACCAGAGAAATGTAAGACATCAGAAACAGGCAGACCTGGGAAAGGGTATGAAGGAACCCTCTTTTCTGTAAACTGAAGACAAGTCCGACAATCCAGAACTGTTCTACCCTGATTAGTTCAGTTCAGTCGCTCAGTTGTGTCCGACTCTTTACAACTCCACGAACCGCAGCACGCCAGGCCTCCCTGTCCATCACCAACTCCTGGAGTTCACTCAGACTCACGTCCATCGAGTCAGTGAGGCCATCCAGCCATTTCATACTCTGTCATCCCCTTCTCCTCCTGCGCCCAATCCCTCCCAGCATCAGAGTCTTTTCCAATGAGTCAACTCTTTGCATCAGGTGGCCAAAGTAATGGAGTTTCAGGTTCAACATCAGTCCTTCTAATGAACACCCCGGACTGATCTCCTTTAGGATGGACTAGTGGGATCTCCTTGCAGTCCAAGGGACTCTCAAGAGTCTTCTGCAACACCACAGTTCAAAAGCATCAATTCTTTAGCGCTCAGCTTTCTTTATAATCCAACTCTCATAACCATACATGACCACTGGAAAAACCATAGCCTTGACTACACAGACCTTTGTTGGCAAAGTAATGTCTCTGCTTTTTAATATGCTGTCTAGGTTGGTCATAACTTTCCTTCAAAGGAGCAAGCATCTTTTAATTTCATGGCTGCAATCACCATCTGCAGTGATTTTGGAGCTTCATAAAATAAAGTCAGCCACTGTTTCCACTGTTTCCCCATCTATTTGCCATGATGGGACCAGATGCCATGATCTTAGTTTTCTGAATGTTGAGCTTTAAGCCAACTTTTTCACTCTCCACTTTCACTTTCATCAAGAGGCTCTTTAGTTCTTCACTTTCTGCCATAAGGGTGGTATCATCTGCATATCTGAGGTTCTTGATATTTCTCCCGGCAATCTTGATTCCAGCTTGTGCTTCTTCCAGCCCAGCGTTTCTCATGATGTACTCTGCATAAAAGTTAAATAAGCAGGGTGACAATATACAGCCTTGACGTACTCCTTTTTCTATTTGGAACTAGTCTGTTGTTCCATGTCCAGTTCTAACTGTTGCTTCCTGACCTGCATACAGATTTCTCAGGAGGCAGGTCAGGTGGTCTGGTATTCCCATCTCTTGAAGGATTGTGCACAGTTTATTGTGATCCACACAGTCAAAGGCTTTGGCATAGTCAATAAAGCAGAAATAGATGTTTTTCTGGAACTCTCTTGCTTTTTCAATGATCTAGCAGATGTTGGCAATTTGATCTCTGGTTCCTCTGCCTTTTCTAAAACCAGCTTGAACATCTGGCAGAGTTTATTTTAAAAGCCCTCCAATACTTTCCCAAGGCCCTTGGAATGAACTCCAGTTCTGCACTCTGCCCCTGCCAAGTCCCACATCACTGCATCCTACTCTGTCCTCCATCCAGCACCTTGCCAGCCTGTTCTCTGCTCCTGGGCCCTGACGCTCCTTTCTGCCTGAGGCTCTGAGGCATGTTCTCCAAGTCACCACTCCTGGCCATCCCACCTGGCTAGACTCCTGCCTAGCTTTGAAAGTCCCATCTCTGTGATGGACTCACATTTTTTCTCATGAACTGATGAGTTCCTCACAGGCTCCCCTTTGCTGACCTCTTCTGCCCCAACTCGAAGCCAAGACTATGGCTCCCCAGTTCACAGCAGGTTCCCCAATCGCAAAATACAATGTCCAGCATAAGGCAGGTGGCCAGAAATCCTTCCTGAGTTAACAAGATCAGTTTATGCTATTGCTCAACAAATATTTTGGACTACCAAGTATTGGCTGGGTACTGAGGACCAAGAAATGAATGAGGAAATGTCCCCTGCCTTCCAAGAGCTCATGGTCAAGCCCTTCTCCATGGCTTCAGTGAATCTCCAGCTCTTGGAACCAAATGCCAACTCCGAGTATCCTCCTGAGTACCCATGTCTCATCCTTTCTGCTCTATATTAGCAGCATAGCTAACATCTGTATCAGAACAACACTGTCTTCCTTAGTCAGATCTAAAATAATTGTTATCATTTTTATTCAGATTTCCCATGTAATGGGAAATCTACTGAAAGAAAACATACATGATAAAATAAAAATTTCTCATAATGTGATAACTCAGGAGACTTTATTATTTTATGTATATAAGTAATCATTATGGGAAATAATCACAAATGCCCAAGGGAGAAGTTCTTTTAAAACATATAATTAGCTGAACTCTCCCACACATGGATTAGCATAGTTAAGCTTTGGGTCTTTTGCATTCCAGATGATGCCCTGCTTGTGTGCTTATGTGACCGCCACACAGAGGCTAGGTGTTTTATAAATAAGCATGGAATCCTGCAATACGCTGGTGTGAAACCCATGATGTCCACCTGGCATAGCTTCTCCCTGTAGTAAACACAGACCCGCAGCATCATTTTGAATGGCTAGATCCCTTCCAATTGTTTCAAATTGTGCAACATCTCAACTTATCTACACAATCTTTTTTATTATTTGTTGTGGATACTTTGCTTGTTTGTGTTTGTTCACTATTATAAATAATACTTTAATGATCTCGCACAATCATCTTTGCACAGTTTTCCAATTATTTTCTTAGGGTGAATCATAAAAGTTGGATGCTAGACTAAAGGTTTATTTAATTGTTAGCTTATGTCTGTTTATTTTGTTGTGTTACCTCTGAAGAAAACTGTATAATTTATATCCCACAGGTCAAAGTATTATTTTCATACAAACTTTCTTTTTCATTAAAAAAAATCCAAGTAAGAAATGCAAACCATAAGATAATGCATTAAGGTAGCAGGATGTAAAATTATCATATAATATTTCATACATACAATTAATTCTATATCTTTAACATTTGGAGGCTTACAGGGTAAAGAATCTGCCTGCAATGCCAGAGACTCGAATTCCATCCCTGGGTCGGGAGGATCCCCTGGAAAAGGGAATGGCAACCCACTCCAGTATTCTTGCCTGGAGAATCCCATGGACAGAGGAGCCTGGCAGGCTACAGTCCACGGGGTTACAAACAGTTGGACATGACTGATCGACTAACTCTCTCAACCTTTTATAAATGTTTTTATTTTGTCAAAATAAATTTAAATTATTTTCAATTTAAAACTCAGGCAGACCAGCCAAGATCCCTCTGCAGGCAAGGTCATCAGACTGACTCAAGCAGACATTGGGCAGAGTCAATGCAAGCTACCATGATCATTCATTCATCCATCAAACAAATATCTGCTGAAACCTTGATTGTGCCCAAGGAACTTGTTTTATAGCAGGAGAAATGAGTCACTGGGGCCTCTCTGGAGGTTTAATGTTTTTACTGTTTCCTCTCCACCTTTTCCTTATTTATTAAACTTTTATTTGGAGATAATAGTATGTTTACATGCAGTTATGAGAAATAACGCAGAGATCCCATGTAGCCTTTCTTCTATTCCTCTAGTGGTGAATTTAGCAAAACCAAGTGCATTATCACAGTACTTGTGTGTGTGTGTGTGTATGGTTCTATGCAATATTATCACATGTGCCATCTCATGCAGCCACCACGACAGCCAAGACAGAAAACAGGTCCATCACAAGGGTCCCTACTGCTCCTCTTCTATAGCAAGAACCCCCCGCCCCTCACCCCAGCCCCTTCCCTAACACTTGGGACGCTGATCTGTCCTCTATGCCTATAGTTTTTCATTGCAAGAATGTTACAGAAACAGAATCATATGTACAAAAGCCTGTAGCCTTTGGATTGGCTTTTTTCACTTATACATACAAGTTTATGTGTATCCTTGGTTTGTTCTTATAATTGCTGAGCAGTACTTTGCAGGGCAGAGATGCAAATGGCTCCCCTCACTGATATACCTAACAGCCCCCACACAACCCCCTCCCATCTGCACAACTTTTGGACCTGCAGATTTATTCAGAGATCTTGGTTGCCAAGGGGCAAGTGATGTGACAATCTGAAAACTTCTCATGGTTCCCAAGGCAGGAAAAGGGCTTCCTCCACTGGTTAAGGTTCCCAGACATGCTTATAGGAGAGGCCCATGGCTGCTGGTGCACAGTGGGGCAGGGAGAGGAGATCTGAAACCCAGGGACTCTCTAGGGTACCTCTCCTGCTGCTGCTGCTGCTAAGTCGCTTCAGTCGTGTCCAACTCTGTGCGAACCCATAGACAGCAGCCCACTAGGCTCCCCCGTCCCTGGGATTCTCCAGGCAAGAACACTGGAGTGGGTTGCCATTTCCTTCTCCAATGCATGAAAGTGAAAAGTGAAAGTGAAGTCGCTCAGTCGTGTCCGACTCTTTGAGTCCTCATGGACTCCAGCCTACCAGGCTCCTCCATCCAGGACATGTGAAAAAACCATGGCAAACTCAAACAGGTGAGACCCCTAAGAGCTTGGTTGCTTAAAGTTACAGTTTGGAGTGGAACTATAGTAGCTGCAAAGATAGCTGAGAACAGCAAGAACCCACGAGGGATGGCAAAGAAGGAATTTTTAAATGTCAAACAGGGTTTTGTGACCAGCTGCAGAAATAAGGACTCTGGTACCTATACACATGTTCTTGTTTGCTTCTCTGTGTGTTTTTATGTACATTAACCAATCTCTCTTTCCCTGCTCTCCCCTTTGTATTGATTGTGGCTAGCTGGTAGTTCAGACTCTAGGCCGTATTCTATCTGGAGCAAGTCTTACTGAACAAGAGGGATGACAATCAGTCAGAGACACACATCATAACTGATAAGGCTCTGGGTCTGTTTCCTTTAGGGCTAAAGTGAGCGTGAAGAAACATGATTTTTTTTTTTACAATTGCTAGTTGGAAATTGAATGCAGGCAGAACGTGAGTTTGGGTGCTGAGTGTCCATATGCCTGGACTGTGCCAGCTGTGATCTGCTGGCCTTGAGCAGCACGCCTTTCAGCTATGCCCTGTTATCTCAGCGGCTGGAAGCCTGGGAACCACATTTTCCAGAATCCCTTTCAAGCAGGAATCCAGCCGAATTCCACCTATGAGAGGGGCTTACTGAGACCTGGAAGGCAAAAGGTAAGTATCAGTCAGTCTCTCCTGTAGCAGCAGCAGGGGCATTTAAATCTTCCTGCCCTCCTCCCACCGCTCCCCGATTCACTGTCAGCCCCCTCCTCCAGGCCGCGGGCAGCAGCGGTGGCTTCCTCAGCAGGTTCTAGCAGGTTCTGCCAGTTTCCTGATTTCTGGACAGCACCCCCACCCAACAGCTTCTGCACGCCTCAGCTCTACCAGCCATGCTGTAAGCACCTAATTCCCTCTCTGCTGGAACGGTCTTGACTGGCACATGCATCATGCACCAGACTGGGTGGAGGGGGAGGGACAATTCCAGGATGTTCTCTCCTCCTGTAAAACCTCGCCTGCCTGCGGGGGAGGATGCTCGCATCTGTTTCACGGTCTGAAGTGCATCAGGGCAGATGTTCTGATGGGCACTGCGCTGGGTGCTAGTCAGCTTCATCACAGCTTTGTCACCCTCTAGCAGCACAACAAAAGCAACACCGCCAAACGCGCTCAGAACCGTGACAGACGACTCGCAAAAGTGATCTCACCTCCCTCTCACCTCTTCCTGGCAGCCGTCCACGCTGCTTATGAACAGATTCTGCTGATTTGTGAAGCCAACACACCGAGCCTCACCTGGGCTGGGATTCCCCCCTCCTTTTTGTCTTCTCCCACGTTTTCTTCCTTCGTTTTTGCTGGAGGTGGCACAGAGAAGCAGAAATTATTTAAACTGCTGCTACACTGTTCATGTTTTTAATTTGACGAGAAAACTTGTGCAATTGCATGGAACATTTATCCTATTTCTGCAAAATTTTGCTTTCCTCTTTGAATAACAATCAGACTCTGAAGGCTGCACCACCCCAACTTCCAGAGCAGAGCCCACCTACATGACCTTCGTGCCTCTGTGCCCACAGCCTGCACTCTTTCTCCTTTATCTTGGGTCCCCCCACACAGTCCTGGGGGACCATCTGCCAGCATGTGGAGGGAGCTGGTATGTCCCAAACCAGCAACCAGTACACAGTTTCTTCCTGGAAGGAACTAGGTCTCTGCATCCTGAACAGAACCAAAAAGACAGGTCAAAATGCAGGGAGAATGGGGACTGTGTGACTCCAGGAACAATATACACACATTTAGACAAATTCTCCGTCCTGCACAATAGACAGAACATGGATGGGAGCACGTACAAATCTACCATCATCTCCCTGTCTACCGCCCGCAGCACAGGGGGCCTGCAGTCCCCACCTCCTCTGATGTCAGAGGCGTCCCAGCTATTCCTCACCAAGTGCTGTGAACAGCAACTTCTCTAAGGAACAGTCTTCCAGATATTCCTGTCCTCCCACTCATCAGTGCCTCTCACAGCCAGCATCTTGTGGCCCACTTTTTCTTTGCCCTGGAGAAGTCTCGTCTCATGTATGTATGTAAAATTACAAATAATCTTGAAGTAATCAGAAATAATAATACTGGCAGTTTGATTCCAGGGCCTGCTTAGTGCTGGGCATTGACACAAGTATGACTTGAAAATTCTCCTCTTCACCCCTCACAACACCCGTGATGTGGCCACAGTCCCCATTTGACAGATGAAGAAACTGAGGTACTCCGAGGTCAGCAGTGCACAGGGCTTTTAAAGAACTGAGTCAAGATTTGAACCCCTGACTTAAGAGCTCAGCCTTTTTACACTGAGCTAGAAAATGCGTAGTACATGATATAATGGGCAACATAAACAAGGACCATCTCTGCTCCGAGTTTTAGAATCTTTAAATGAAATGCCTTGTTGGCATCAGCAAGTGTGGCAAAGCATTCATTGTATTCCGCATTCAGCCTGCATCCTGATGAGATGTGCGATTAAAGCAAAGCATCCAGTGTGATTTATATTAGGTTGAGCAGCGCCCAGAACAAGTTTCCACATTTCCCCACACTCTGACTTTGGAAATGCCAGTTCAAGCCTCTCTACACCTAAATATTCAATATGAGTTCCTAAGTTCCATCTGAAAGACTTCTCAAATTCTCATCATTATTCTTCCAAATAACAACCAATGAGTAAGAACATTAAGTGGAGGGAATCATATTTACACTCATTGAGAATGTGACCCAAGTTATGCAACCAGGCAAAATCTCAAGCAGAAATGTTTTACTGCACATTTTTTATTGATGTTTATCTAAGAAAGATTACAAAGATAAAACCTTTCCAGTGATAAAACAACCAAGCTATGAATTATAACTTCACAAAAATTTACCTTATACTCTTTTTAAAAAATTAAAGTAAGTATAGTTGATTTATAGTGCTGTGTTACTTCCAGGTGTACAGCATAGTGATTCAGAATACATATACAAATATATAAACATATGTTTTCTTTTTCAGATTACTTTCTATTATAGGCTATTACAAGATATTGAATATAGCTCCCTCTACTATACAATAGGTCCTTGCTGTTTATTTTATGTATAATAGTGTGTATCTGCTAATCCCAAACTCCTAATTTATCCCTTCTCTTTCCCCTTTGGTAATCATAAGTTTGTTTCTTATGTCTGCAAGTCTATTTCTGTTTTGTACCCTTTTTTAGGTTCTACATATAAATGATATCAGATGATACTTGTCTTTGTCTTAGTTCATGTACTGTGATAATCTGTAGGTCTATCTATATTGCTGCAAATAGCATGATTTCATTCTTTTTTATGGTTGAATAGTATTCCATCGAAGATACCCTGCATCTTCTTTACCATCCTTCTGTGGGTGGACATTTACCTTATACTTTTTGTGGTTAAACAGTGTTGAAAAAAAAGGCGGTTGCTTGCAGTGTCTGAAAACTCAGGCATTAGATTTATCTGGAGGTGATGCCACAGAAAGGAAAGTACTGGAAATATGTTACAATTCAGTCTTTTTTTTTTTTTTCCTCCCAAATCTTCCCACCCTCTCCCTCTCCCACAGAGTCCATAAGACTGTTCTATATATCAGTGTCTCTTTTGCTGTCTCGTACACAGGGTTATTGTTACCATCTTTCTAAATTCCATATATATGCGTTAGTATACTGTATTGGTGTTTTTCTTTCTGGCTTACTTCACTCTGTATAATAGGCTCCAGTTTCATCCACCTCATTAGAACTGATTCAAATGTATTCTTTTTAATGGCTGAATAATACTCCATTGTGTATATGTACCACAGCTTTCTTATCCATTCATCTGCTGATGGACATCTAGGTTGCTTCCATGTCCTGGCTATTATAAACAGTGCTGCAATGAACATTAGGGTACTCGTGTCTCTTTCCCTTCTGGTTTTCTCAGTGTGTATGCCCAGCAGTGGGATTGCTGGATCATAAGGCAGGTCTATTTCCAGTTTTTTAAGGAATCTCCACACTGTTCTCCATAGTGGCTGTACTAGTTTGCATTCCCACCAACAGTGGAAGAGGGTTCCCTTTTCTCCACACCCTCTCCAGCATTTATTACTTGTAGACTTTTGGATCGCAGCCATTCTGACTGGTGTGAAATGGTACCTCATAGTGGTTTTGATTTGCATTTCTCTGATAATGAGTGATGTTAAGCATCTTTTCATGTGTTTGTGAGCCATCTGTATGTCTTCTTTGGAGAAATGTCTATTTAGTTCTTTGGCCCATTTTTTGATTGGGTCATTTATTTTTCTGGAGTTGAGCTGTAGGAGTTGCTTGTATATTCTCGAGATTAGTTGTTTGTCAGTTGCTTCATTTGTTATTATCTTCTCCCATTCTGAAGGCTGTCTTTTCACCTTGCTAATAGTTTCCTTTGATGTGCAGAAGCTTTTAAGGTTAATTAGGTCCCATTTGTTTATTTTTGCTTTTATTTCCAATATTCTGGGAGGTGGGTCATAGAGGATCCTGCTGTGATGTATGTCAGAGAGTGTTTTGCCTATGTTCTCCTCTAGGAGTTTTATAGTTTCTGTTCTTACGTTTAGATCTTTAATCCATTTTGAGTTTATTTTTGTGTATGGTGTTAGAAAGTGTTCTAGTTTCATTCTTTTACAAGTGGTTGACCAGATTTCCCAGCACCACTTGTTAAAGAGATTGTCTTTAATCCATTGTATATTCTTGCCTCCTTTGTCAAAGATAAGGTGTCCATATGTGCGTGGATTTATCTCTGGGCTTTCTATTTTGTTCCATTGATCTATATTTCTGTCTTTGTGCCAGTACCATACTGTCTTGATAACTGTGGCTTTGTAGTAGAGCCTGAAGTCAGGTAGGTTGATTCCTCCAGTTCCATTCTTCTTTCTCAAGATCACTTTGGCTATTCGAGGTTTTTTGTTTTTCCATACAAATTGTGAAATTATTTGTTCTAGCTCTGTGAAGAATGCTGTTGGTAGCTTGATAGGGATTGCATTGAATCTATAGATTGCTTTGGGTAGTATACTCATTTTCACTATATTGATTCTTCCAATCCATGAACATGGTATATTTCTCCATCTGTTAGTGTCCTCTTTGATTTCTTTCACCAGTGTTTTATAGTTTTCTATATATAGGTCTTTAGATTCTTTAGGTAGATATATTCCTAAGTATTTTATTCTTTCCGTTGCAATGGTGAATGGAATTGTTTCCTTAATTTCTTTTTCTGTTTTCTCATTATTAGTGTATAGGAATGCAAGGGATTTCTGTGTGTTGATTTTATATCCTGCAACTTTACTATAGTCATTGATTAGTTCTAGTAATTTTCTGGTGGAGTCTTTAGGGTTTTCTATGTAGAGGATCATGTCATCTGCAAACAGTGAGAGCTTTACTTCTTCTTTTCCAATTTGGATTCCTTTTATTTCTTTTTCTGTTCTGATTGCTGTGGCCAAAACTTCCAAAACTATGTTGAATAGTAATGGTGAAAGTGGGCACCCTTGTCTTGTTCCTGACTTTAGAGGAAATGCTTTCAATTTTTCACCATTGAGGATAATGTTTGCTGTGGGTTTGTCATATATAGCTTTGATTATGTTGAGGTATGTTCCTTCTATTCCTGCTTTCTGGAGAGTTTTTATCATAAATGGATGTTGAATTTTGTCAAAGGCTTTCTCTGCATCTATTGAGATAATCATATGGTTTTTATTTTTCAATTTGTTAATGTGGTGTATTACATTGATTGATTTGCAGATATTGAAGAATCCTTGCATCCCTGGGATAAAGCCCACTTGGTCATGGTGTATGATCTTTTTAATGTGTTGTTGGATTCTGATTGCTAGAATTTTGTTAAGGATTTTTGCATCTATGTTCATCAGTGATATTGGCCTGTAGTTTTCTTTTTTTGTGGGATCTTTGTCAGGTTTTGGTATTAGGGTGATGGTGGCCTCATAGAATGAGTTTGGAAGTTTACCATCCTCTGCAATTTTCTGGAAGAGTTTGAGCAGGATAGGTGTTAGCTCTTCTCTAAATTTTTGGTAGAATTCAGCTGTGAAGCCGTCTGGACCTGGGCTTTTGTTTGCTGGAAGATTTTTTATTACAGTTTCAATCTCCGTGCTTGTGATGGGTCTGTTAAGATTTTCTATTTCTTCCTGATCGAGTTTTGGAAAGTTGTACTTTTCTAAGAATTTGCCCATTTCTTCCTCGTTGTCCATTTTATTGGCATATAATTGTTGATAGTAGTCTCTTATGATCCTTTGTATTTCTGTGTTGTCTGTTGTGATCTCTCCATTTTCATTTCTAATTTTATTGATTTGATTTTTCTCCCTTTGTTTCTTGATGAGTCTGGCTAATGGTTTGTCAATTTTATTTATCCTTTCAAAGAACCAGCTTTTGGTTTTGTTGATTTTTGCTATGGTCTCTTTTGTTTCTTTTGCATTTATTTCTGCTCTAAGTTTTAAGATTTCTTTCCTTCTACTAACCCTGGGGTTCTTCATTTCTTCCTTTTCTAGTTGCTTTAGGTGTAGAGTTAGGTTATTTATTTGACTTTTTTCTTGTTTCTTGAGGTGTGCCTGTATTGCTATGAACTTTCCCCTCAGGACTGCTTTTACCGTGTCCCACGGGTTTTGGGTTGTTGTGTTTTCATTTTCATTTGTTTCTATGCAAATTTTGATTTCTTTTTTGATTTCTTCTGTGATTTGTTGGTTATTCAGCAGCGTGTTGTTCAGCCTCCATATGTTGGATTTTTTAATAGTTTTTCTCCTGTAATTGAGATCTAATCTTACTGCATTGTGGTCAGAAAAGATGCTTGGAATGATTTCTATTTTTTTGAATTTACCAAGGCTAGCTTTATGGCCCAGGATGTGATCTATCCTGGAGAAGGTTCCATGTGCGCTTGAGAAGAAGGTGAAATTCATTGTTTTGGGATGAAATGTCCTATAGATATCAATTAGGTCTAACTGGTCTATTGTATCGTTTAAAGTTTGTGTTTCCTTGTTAATTTTCTGTTTAGTTGATCTATCCATAGGTGTGAGTGGGGTATTAAAGTCTCCCACTATTATTGTGTTATTGTTAATTTCTTCTTTCATACTTGTTAGCATTTGTCTTACATACTGCGGTGCTCCCGCATTGGGTGCATATATATTTATAATTGTTATATCTTCTTCTTGGATTGATCCTTTGATCATTATGTAGTGACCATCTTTGTCTCTTTTCACAGTCTTTGTTTTAAAGTCTATTTTATCTGATATGAGTATTGCTACTCCTGCTTTCTTTTGGTCCCTATTCGCATGGAAAATCTTTTTCCAGCCCTTCACTTTCAGTCTGTATGTGTCCCCTGTTTTGAGGTGGGTCTCTTGTAGACAACATATGTAGGGGTCTTGTTTTTGTATCCATTCAGCCAGTCTTTGTCTTTTGGTTGGGGCATTCAACCCATTTACGTTTAAGGTAATTACTGATAAGTATGACCCCGTTGCCATTTACTTTATTGTTTTGGGTTCGAATTTATACACAATTTTTGTGTTTCCTGTCTAGAGAATATCCTTTAGTATTTGTTGGAGAGCTGGTTTGGTGGTGCAGAATTCTCTCAGCTTTTGCTTGTCTGAAAAGCTTTTGATTTCTCCTTCATACTTGAATGAGATCCTTGCTGGGTACAATAATCTGGGCTGTAGGTTATTTTCTTTCATCATTTTAAGTATGTCTTGCCATTCCCTCCTGGCTTGAAGAGTTTCTATTGAAAGATCAGCTGTTATCCTTATGGGTATTCCCTTGTGTGTTATTTGTTGTTTTTCCCTTGCTGCTTTTAATATTTGTTCTTTGTGTTTGATCTTTGTTAATTTGATTACTATGTGTCTTGGGGTGTTTCGCCTTGGGTTTATCCTGTTTGGGACTCTCTGGGTTTCTTGGACTTGGGTGATTATTTCCTTCCCCATTTTAGGGAAGTTTTCAACTATTATCTCCTCAAGTATTTTCTCATGGTCTTTCTTTTTGTCTTCTTCTTCTGGGACCCCTATGATTCGAATGTTGTAGCGTTTAATATTGTCCTGGAGGTCTCTGAGATTGTCCTCATTTCTTTTAATTCGTTTTTCTTTTATCCTCTCTGATTCATTTATTTCTACCATTCTATCTTCTAATTCACTAATCCTATCTTCTGCCTCTGTTATTCTACTATTTGTTGCCTCCAGAGTGTTTTTAATTTCACTTATTGCATTATTCATTATATATTGACTCTTTTTTATTTCTTCTAAGTCCTTGTTAAACCTTTCTTGCATCTTCTCAATCCTTGCCTCCAGGCTATTTATCTGTGATTCCATTTTAATTTCAAGATTTTGGATCAATTTCACTATCATTATTCGGAATTCTTTATCAGGTAGATTCCCTATCTCTTCCTCTTTTGTTTGGTTTGGTGGGTATTTATCCTGTTCCTTTATCTGCTGGGTATTCCTCTGTCTCTTCATCTTGTTTAAATTGCTGAGTTTGGGGTGCCCTTTCTGTATTCTGGCAGTTTGTGGAGTTCTCTTTATTGTGGCGTTTCCTCGCTGTGTGTGGGTTTGTACAGGTGGCTTGTCAAGGTTTCCTGGTTAGGGAAGCTTGTGTCAATGTTCTGGTGGATGGAGCTGTATTTCTTCTCTCTGGAGTGTAATGAAATGTCCAGTAATGAGTTATGAGATGTCTATGGTTTTGGGGTGACTTTGGGCAGCCTGTATCTTGAAGCTCAGGGCTGTGTTCCTTTGTTGCTGGAGAATTTGCTTGTTATGTCTTTCCCTGGAACTTGTTGGCCCTTGTGTGGTGCTTGGTTTCAGTGTCGGTATGGAGGCGTTTGATGAGCTCCTGTCAATTAATGTTCCTTGGAGTCAGGAGTTCCCTGGAGTCAGGGTTTGGACTTAAGCCTCCTACTTCCAGTTATTGGTCTTAATTTTACAGTAGTTTCAAAACTTCTCCTTCTATACAGCACCACTGATAAGACATCTACATTAAAGATGAAAAGTTTCTCTACTGTGAGGGTCACTCAGAGAGGTTCACAGCGTTACATGGAGAAGAGAAGAGGGAGGAGGGAGTTAGAGGTGACCCAAATGAGATGAGGTGGAATCAATAGTAGAGAGAGTGGGCTAGCCAGTAGTCACTTCCTTATGTGCACTCCACAACTGGACCACTCAGAGATGTTCACGGAGTTATACAGGGAAGAGAAGAAGGAGGCAGGAGACAGAGGTGGCCAGAAGGATAAAAGGGGGAAATGAAAAGGAGGGAGACAGATCCAGCCAGTAATCAGTTCCTTAAGTGTTCTCCACCGTCTGGAACACACAGAAATTCACAGAGTTGGGTAGAGTAGAGAGGGGTTAGGGAGGAGATACAGGTGACCTGGTGGAGAAAATGGAGAGTCCAAAGGGAGAGAGAGCAGTCAAGCCAGTAATCTCGTACACTAGTGAAAAATGGGTCCTGAAGATTGGGTTCTTAAAGGTACAAAATTGGTATCAAATACATAAAAACAAAAATTAGAAATCTAGAGTAGAGTTTGGAATTTCAAAAATGCGATGTTAATGAAAAGAAGAAGGAAAAGAAAGAGAGAAAAAACAAACAAAGAAAAACAAACAAGGTTGCGAAAATTATAAAGAAACTACAGGTACAAAATTGATAACTAATACCAAAAAGCAAAAGTTAAAAATCTAGAGTAGAGTTTGGAATTTCAAAAATACAACGTTAAAAAAAAAAAAAAAAGAAGAAGAAGAAGAAAAATAAAGAGAGAAAACAAACAAACCAACAAAAACAATGTCGCAAAAATTATAAAGAAAATACAGGTACAAAATTGATATCAAATACCAAAAAGCATAAATTAAAAATCTTGAGTAGAGTTTGGAATTGCAGATATACGATGTTATATAAAAGAAGAAGAGAAAGAAACAGAGGAAAAAAAAAGTCACAGAAATTATGAAAAAAACTATAGGTACAAAATTGATAATATATATCAAAAGGCTAAAATTAAAAATCTAGAGTAGAGTTTGGAATTTCAAAAATACAATGTTAAAGAAAAGAAGAAAAAGAAAAAAGAAAAAAAAAAAACCACGGTCAAAAAATTATAAAATATATATATGAAGTTTGCTGAAGAAGAAAAAAAAAATAGGGTCTTTTTTTTTTTTTTTGCAAAGTAATAGTTATAAAAGTGAAAATTAAAGGACAATAGAGGACTTAAAAAAAATTTTTTTTTAATTAAAAAAAAAGAAAGAAAGAAAGATTGATCGTAAAAATAGTAAAAATATATCTAGGTCTTTCTCTGGTTTTGTTGTGAGTATTGTGGGTTCAGTTCATTTTTGGCAGTTCCTTAGTCCGACTTATATTTCTCAAGATCTATAGGCCCCTTCCTATGTAATCCGTAGTAACCACAGGGTTTTAATCTATGGCCTGTAGCTTCCAAGGCGTTTCCCTCTGTTATAGCTTCTTCTGTTTGCTGGTCTCTTCAGTGTCTGGTTCCCGCCCTGATACAAAGGGGATGGTTGAGGATACTATTTTTTTTTTTTTTTTTTAATTTAGGCTCACTTGTTCAGCCGCACTGTGGGGAGGGAGGGAGGGATGCTGCAAACAGATAACACTGGCGTGTGCGCTCGCAGTGCCTCAGCCACACTGGGTCTGCCCCCGCTTGCCCACACTGCTTGGGCTCTAGGTTGTTCCGCCGGGAACAATCAGAGGCCGGCCCTGGGCTGAGCTCCCAGGTCCAAGACGCTCAGGTTCAGGCACTCGGGTAGTCCTCAGAGGCGCAGACTCGGTTGGGCCTGCGTTTTGTGCTCTTCCCAGATCCGAGCAGCTCAGGTGATGAGGTGTTTGGCGGGCGCCAATGCTGCGACTTATCGCCTCCCCGCCACTCGGTTATCTGGGTGTAAAACCGGCGCACCTTCTCAGGCAGATGTTGACCGTCCAGACCCCCAAAAAGTTTTAGTTAGCAAAGAAGCCTGCTTACAGTTTTATAGATAGTGTCTCTCTGGGGCTGCGATTGCCCCCTTCCGGCTCTGGCTGCCTGTCACCGGAGGGGGAAGGTCTGCAGCCGGCTATCTCTGTTCAGTCCTTTGTTCTGTGCGCGGGCCTGGCGGTGTCTTAGGTTAGGGCTGGCTTTTCGCGTGGTAGATATCCCACAGTCTGGTTTGCTAGCCCAAATTATTTCGCTCACATAGCGCTCAGGACATTCGGCCCGATTCTTACTCTAAGGGACACAGCCCGCGCCGCGCTTCCCTGCCCAGCCCCCGCTTGCTAATGCCGTGTGCAGGCGTCTGCGCTGCTTCTCCGCTGAGGGAGTTACCGTAGGGCTCACAATCCGCGATTTTTAATTGTTTATTTTCTTTCCCCTCCCTTTTATGTTGCCCTCTGTGCTTCCAAAGCTCGGCACAGATTCGGCAGTGAGAGGGTTTCCTGGTGTTTGGAAACTTCTCTCTTTTTAAGACTCCCTTCCCGGGACGGAACTCCGTCCCTCCCTCTTTTGTCTCTTTTTTTGTCTTTTATATTTTTTCCTACCTCCTTTCGAAGAGTTGGGCTGCTTTTCTGGGTGCCTGATGTCCTCTGCCGGCATTCAGAAGTTGTTTTGTGGAATTTACTCGACGTTTAAATGCTCTTTTGATGAATTTGTGGGGGAGAAAGTGTTCTCCCTGTCCTACTCCTCCGCCATCTTGGCTCCTCCTCCACAATTCAGTCTTCATCTTGATAAATTTTACAGTAAACTTGCCAACAAGTCTCCAAATTATGCCAACCCATTAACAGGTTAGAAGTCTAAGAAATAAACCCTAAGACCTACAGCTCCCCTGTTGCTCACATCACACAGCGAGGGCCTGCCTTCAAACAAAGCAGATTTTAGAACCAAAAAACAGCTTAGCAAGAAATTTTATTATGTCAAGTGTGGAGAACATCCAGAACGTGAACATCCATCTCAAGGAGGATGAAGGGGTTCAGGCTGAGCTGATCCAGTTGTCTCAGAAGTTACATATAGTATCAGCTCAATATATATTTGCTAAATAAATGAACAGCCCAAGGGAGACCTAGGATGAGCACCAAGTCTGCCATTATTACCTGTGGGGCCTGCACTGCTTCACCAGCCCGCGTCCCCGAGCCTTGATTTCTTGTGTGTGAAGTGGTGGAGCCAGCAGAACCTCACGGGGTGGCTGAGCTGAAGGATGTGAGGGTGCAGTGCTGGGTAGGAGGGACGTGGTTGAGCATCCAGGTCAACCAGAAGACAGTGCCGTGTGTGGCTCATGTCAGGCTGCTTTTACTGGGAAACTACTTAGTTTTCTACTCCTGCTTTCCTTTAAATCACTTAAATCACTTCCTACCCAGAAAGAGTAGCACATTAGCCTTTAGAGGTCCAGTAACTCAGCTTCGTTTATATTCAGTAGATATTTGAGAGTCTCCTCTGTACCTGGCAGGATGCTGTGCAAAAAAAGACTGCGAAGCAGGTGGAAAGGACAGGACGGTGGGGCTAACCACTGGTCCACGTCCCACTTCATCTTGAAGTTCCATTACCCCCATGGCCTCAGTCTTCCAAATCACTCAACAGGGCGATGTCTTCTTCAGAAGGAGGACCACAGTGAATGAGATGATGTCTGTGAGGCACCTTGAAAGGACCTGCCAAGAGCAGATGCATAAGGAGAGTGAGCATCTTAGTTACCAGAGCAGTGATGACATGAATGGTGATGATGGTCCTGTTCTGGAGAAGACCACTCTTGAGGAGAAATAATTGCTCAACCAATTGAGTCATGAAGCAGCGTACAGCAGGAACCAAGAGAAGTGAAGTCCCAGGGAAGAAGGGATGACATCCAGACAGAGAACCAGGAGAAATCCTCACACACAAAAAAAACATGCACACACATACACACACACACACACACACACACACACAGAACATGCACGGTGGTCTGGGGAACTGGAATAGGGACTGGGAGACAGGGGAGAACTGGGAAGACAGAGACACAGTAAGGACTGTCCAGGAAAGGGAACAAGAAGGGGAAAGGCATGGCCTACCAGCCAGCCTCCTGCTGCGTCACCAACCCAGGAGCACGGACAGCTCATCACAGCCAGCTCTTTCTCACCATTCTGTAGGATGGCTGGTGGCTTGGTCACAGCTGGGTTTAGCCAGAGTGCCTTGACTTCCCCTCACATGGCACTTCATCCTAGACTTCCCCACAGCACACTGATGGGTTTCAGGGCCCAGGGGAAGGAAGGGAAGCTGCAGGGAGTCAATTACTGCCACTTTCTGTCTGTCAAAATCAATCAGGAGACCAACCCAGGTACAAGGGGTGAATAATCGGGGATGGGCTGCAATATTGCATGCAAAGGGGCATGGATCCATGGGGGAGGAGTGTGTGGTCCTGCGTGGCTACATGAAACATGCCCTGCAAGGCCTGTTGGGTGGCACAGTTGGGGGCACATTTGAGAGGAGCTGAGTGGATCTGAGCTGGTCTCCCTGCAAATGAGCCCACGCATGAGAACTGTAGGCTGGGGTAGATCAAGGGGAACTCAGTCCAGACTGCTGCAGGAGTCCAAGCAGAGAGTAAGGGGGAGCCTAGAATTCCACTCTTCAGTGTATACCTTACAGAAGTACCTTATATATATACCCTACATATGTACCTTCACTAAAAGAAATTTATAAGGACATTCATGCATAGAAGTATTATTCAAACTAGCCAAAATCTGGAGACAATCCAAATGACTATCAGCAATAAAATGGAAACATGAATTTGGTATTTGCATACAGAGCAATACTCTACATCAATTAAAAGGTAGGAAATGCTGCTATAAGCAACAAGGATGGACCTCACACGCAAAATGTTGAACAAAAGAAGCCACATGCAAAAGCAAATTTATTGCATGATTTCCTTTATACAAAATTCAAAAACTGAGGAAGCTCATCTGGAATGTTCCACGTCCCATGGGGTTATCTTTGGGGAGGAGGATCCAGTGACTGGGAGGGGTCATTGGGGAGGACAGTATCGTTTTCCTGACCCAAACATAAACATGGGTTTACTTCATGAGAACTCACCAAGCTGTACACTTATTATTTTTTTCTGAATGTATACTTCAATTACAAACCAAAATAAGTTTATTAAAAGATGAAAAGAGAATGAGGGGCTAGCCTAGGCTAGAAGCAGCAGCGATGCAGAGGAGGGGGAAAGGACCTTGAGGGCAGGGCCGTCTACCGAGCATCTGTTGCTTGTGTCTGAGAGAGGAGGGGAGTGAGCGAGAACACTGAGGCTTCTGGAAGGTGGGACTGGACCAGGCAGAAGAGCAGGGAAGCCTCAGAGGTGCCATGCCTCTGGGGAGGCTGAAGGAAGACGAGGTGAGAGAAAAGAGGAGTTACTCCAAGAGCGTGCTAGGTTTATGATTCCAGGGTGGACACCATGGCGAGCAGAGAGGACGTTTTTCAGCCCTCTATGCATGCACACAGACACACGCACATTTCTCACACATACAGACATACATGTGCACACTTGTGTGTGGACACGTGTGTGTTCACATGTACATGCATTCACACGTGTGTATACCCTCAAACACACAAGTCATTCAAATACATGCACACACACATTCAAATACATGCTCGCACATGAACATGCACACATGTACACATTCACATATGCACATAATCATACATAGCTTACGTGTTTACACATGAGCATTTATGTTACACATTCAGGTGTGAACACATGGACAGACATCAGATCGCATATGCACACACATACACACTTGATCGTGCACACACAAATGAACACACACACACAAAACGTGCACATGCTTGCACTCGTGCAGACATACACCTGCATGTAGAAACAGACACGTACAGGGAGAGCCTGGCCCCTTTTCTGAGACCCTGTTCTGGAAAGTGTGTTAGTAAGTAGACCCCTGAAACAGGGAAATAGCTCCATCCTGAATATCAGATATAAGGAGAAACCTGGTTGCCCCAGATGAGCTCCAGCTACACTCTCTGGGGGGACCTTTCATATGGCCTATCTCTTGGAGCCCCCTCCTGGCCTAGCTGGTGCTCAGCTGACCTCATGCCCCACCTGCAGCATCAGAGTGACAAAGGAAGCTGTCAGCATCTGCGTGTCCTTATGGAGGACCAGGGACACAGCCCTGGCTCCTTCACTCATTCAGTAATGTTCCATAAAGTGATGCACATGAGTAAATCTCAACAGCTACAAGCAGAACCCCCAGACCAATTCAGCCTTCCTCAGGGTCCTGCTCTGGGCAGTTGATGGGCAACTCTGTGTGCTCCAAAGAGCTCTTGGGAGCTGGTCATCAGCCCATTAGTTCCATGAGTGCCAACCCTCTTTCAGAAGGCAAACCACCTCCCTCAGTAAGTCGAGCTCCTTTTTCCAGCAGCAGCTCCAGCAGAGCCTCTCTGCAGGCAGGCGGGCTACAACTATGAATTATCCATACGCCTTGGAGCCTGTTTGACAGGGAACGTGGGAACGGCTGCACACAGGTTCAGGCAGTGTGGGACTCGGGTGCTAATTACTCCTCACTGTCACTTAGCAGTACCATCACATCTGCTAGGGAAAGGGGGCCTTCGCCTGTCTTGTGGAAGATAGGAGTGTAGCAAACACCAAGATCCCAAAAAGCATGCAAAGTAGCAAGCTGAGCAAATGGATCTGTTTAATCTCAGGGAGGAAATGCTTTTCCAAAAAGTTGCCTAGAAGGACAGTGGACTGAAGTTGAAAGTCGGGGGGGTGGGGGCGGGTGCAGGGGGTGGCTTTGGAGTAAGCCCAACCTGCTTTTAGTGCCTTTGGGCAAGTGACTTCGGCCATCTAGCTTCATGCATTCATCCATGAAAGACTGAGATCAATGGGGCAGATACACAAGCTTGCTCATCATCTGGAAGTTTTCCCAGAGGATGTAGCTTTCAGAGGGCTCAGTCTTCTGAGGGCTTCTCAGCCTGCATGCTGAGTGCAGAGGGCACTGTGAGTGCCCTGCCAAGATGCCCTACAGTCTCTCAAGGACCCTGCTCCCTGCCAGCTTTCAGTTAGCTCCTGAGCCCCTTTGGCAGGACTTACTAAGAGCACAGATACCAGGAGGTCATGGCCATCAGGGGAGCCCTTAGCCAATGACTGACTGCCATGAGATGTGCAAGTCCCAATCTGAGAAACCCCCCTAGCTCCCCGGAGGTTCAACTCCACGAACCCTCGCCTGGCCTCTCCGCCTTTCCCATCCTGCTCTTCCCTTCCCCTGGAGGCTCCTGGGAGGGCTCCTAGGCACTCCCCTGCTCCTGCATGGGCTCTCACTGACCTTCATAAGCTTGTGTTGCAGGCTTGCCTCTTCCCAGATTCCTTCCCCCTTCAGGGGGCAGCAAGGATCAGCCCCATCACAGAACCACAAAGATAGCACCTCAGGTTTGGCTTCCAGGCCTTCCAGAGCACCCTCAGAATCCACACTTTGTCCAACTACAAAGGCTGAGGTTAGCTGTAGCCTCTTCCAGGGATGACCTGACCTTTATTACTATTCTGAATCTTTGCTCACCTTCCCTGCTGCTCTTAATCCAGCAGGGGAAGAGACCAATTCCAGGCTTTTCTTTCAAAACTGGTAGTAGAATTTTACTTCTTATGAGACAAGGAGGAGAAGGGAGAATTTTTTTTGTTTGTTTCTTTTCAAATTGTGGCCCAAGATTTCAACAGGAGGGTTCCAGGAATAATGTTTCAGAAATGACATTTGGGTTATAAGAAATTGTTTTGGGGTTTTATTGAAATATGGATGTGAAAGCAGAAAGACAGGTTCAAATTTTTCTACTCTTTTTTTTTTTTCCATATGAGGAATTTATAAAATAGTCTCTTCTTACAACAGCTCTCAAAGAAGGGAACCTGTTCCCATCAGCCCCAAAGTTGACATTTCTAGAGAGTGAAATGGTAAAGGTGTGTCTTCCTGAAAGGGGGCTGGTTTGCTTTCCCCTAGATAAGAATAGCCCACCACAAGCTTCTATGCTCTGCAGTCATCTGTCATCCCTAGCTGGGTCCATGTGGACAAGGAAAACCAGGTCTTACAGGGTATGAGCCCTGGCTTACCCTGGAACCAGGACCATTTTTACAGGGTTTTGGGTCAGTGGTATTACTTCTTAATAAGCTTGGGAATGGGCCCTGGCCTGCTCTGACAGAGGCTTAAAATCTAAAGATAAAGGAATACAGGCAAACACATTCCTGGAAGCAGCACTGGATAAACTCAGTCCTTGGGAAAGCTCATGTGCATGGCTCAGAGCAAACTCTCCCCAGAGAATTCATTTAAAAACAAAATAATGCTCCCCTCTCCCCGAAACCTCTGCCTTCCACTCCAGGAGTATTGAAGATAAAGCTATTTTCACAAGAGCACTGGAACAAAACGGAAAACAAATGTAACATAACTAGTGACATTTTCCCAGGAGATGTCTAGTTTGAGTGTATTTCCATTTTAATGTCATTTTAAAGATCCTTATCAAAATTAGTTGCACATACCCTATTTTTAAATACATGTGCATTATTTAAAGTTTTCTTAAGAAGGAGGAAAACCTGCTCTGGTTTGGCTGCCTGTGGCTTTTCTCATCTGCCATTTGATCATATCTCATCTTCCCCTATTCACATCTCCGCTCTGTGCTTGTGGAGCATCATCTTCAAAATTTTACACAGGAACACTTTCAACAGGGCTTAAACAAGTTGCTGACTTTGATTCATTCCTTGTTTCCTTTAAAAGCATAATGTTGCTTTGCAATTCACCTCCCGCCTATCAAAGATGATGTTTACCTGAGGCCTTTGAATGCATTTTGCTGGGATCAAAAGTAATTACTTTGCAAAGTTCATT
Organism: Bubalus kerabau; assembly: GCF_029407905.1. Lineage (NCBI taxonomy): Eukaryota > Metazoa > Chordata > Mammalia > Artiodactyla > Bovidae > Bubalus > Bubalus kerabau. The sequence continues at coordinate 57,045,643 of NC_073636.1, forward strand.
TCCGACTCCAGTGTCTTCTTTGCTACTGGATAAATATTTCATAAGCCTGAAACTCAGGGGCTGTTTGTTTCTCGTAGTTTTGCAAGCTTTTTTTTTTAATTAGCCCATATGCCTGTATTCTTTTTCTCCTTCCCTAGGTTTCTTCATATTGTCTTTTAGAATAAGATACTTTTAAAACAAATCTAAGGAATTTCCCCTCAAAATACTAAACAAGCCATCGCACAGGGTACAAACGGGGAGCTGGATATTTGCATGAGATAACACATGCCGATAATTTATTCAGCGTTCATTCAAGCCCACACATCCAGGCCCTGCCTCAGAAAAGGCAGTGGAAATGAATGTTTGCTCACGTTATTTCTGGGGACGCTGGTTATTAGTTAACTCGGAAACTTCTGAGATCTAAGACCAAGTTTTGGAGTGCATCACTAGATCTCAAACTCCCGTAGATGGTAGCATATGCCACTAGCTGCCTGCCTGCCTGCCTGATGACAGGAATACTTGCAGCGGCAGCTGACGCTTCTGCAAAATCCTGACTTCAGATAAACAAGCTGGAGCAGCTGACTCGGAACTGACAATAACTTCTCACCCAGCTGGCAGAGGATGGAGGCTTCAATGAGAAAGCTGGAGGGAGGAGGAGATGTGGGGCATGCAGGGCAGGCAGGAGGCTCAGGTCCCATGAGGCCTGAAATTTTGGATCCGGCATCTGGATCTACTTTGGGGCATCACTGCTCCCTGTGCTCAAGTTTAGAGCATCTCAGGGAAGGTGCTCTGCCTGCCTGCCCATAATGGGCTGGTGACCCAGACAAAGGTCAGGGACTTGGATCAGGAGAGAAAAACACCAACAAGTGCTCAGTAACTCACAGCTTAACACTGCGTTCTGATGGGGCTTCCCTGGCTTCCTTTCTCTTGCCACTGAGCCCAAGTCTCCAGCATTCCTGTCCACTTGTAGCAGCCACCCAGCAGCCTTCCAAGAAAGTCCTTTGTTGCTTAAAATAGCAGAGCTGGCTTCTCTTGCTTGCTACCAAAGAACTAAATGATCCAGGTCTTATAGCAGTCAACAGGAACCAAGACCTCCCTCCACCTACCAGCCATTACCCCGCTTCCTGTGTGCATTGAGGCAGGTCCATTGTCTAGATCCTCCCCAGCAGTAGCAGTAGCCCACGTGAGCTCTAGGTAGAGTTATCCGTTATCCTCACAGTGCCCAGGAAGGCGTGAGTTACTCTCCCCACTGAAGGTGAGGAAACCGAGACAGCAGGGCTCAGGTAACGGGACCAGTGAAGGGACACTTAGGTTTTGACCAAGGTCTGTTTGACAACAAGGTCCACCTGCTCCCCGCTGCCCAAGCCTTTTCAACATTCAATAGTAAACAAGCTGATTTTTTCTTTTTAAGTAGTTCCCTTCAATCTTTTCATTAGAAGCCCCCCCGCTTTGAATTAATAGCAGAGTCATTTTGTCTTTTTCTCTACGAAAGTCGTATTTGGAATAAATTACCAAACAGCAGAGTACTGGAGGGCAGGGGCGGGTACCAGCTGCTGCCTCCCCACCGCCATCAGAGTCCAGCAGTCAAATACGCAGAGCAGAAACCAGCACTCTGGGCAATTTGGCTTTTTCATTAATTCAAATAGGACCACACTCTCTGACCTCAATCTATTTCTAATCATAGGGTCTTAGGAAGCTTAGAGACACAGCAAGCTTCACGAAGCCTCTTGGTGTTTCTCTCCTGTGTCAGCTCAAATGCTCAATTTCAAGCTCCTGTCTGCCCTGTGTTCCTTCACTGAGAGCTGTTCATCTTCTTCATGTTTAGGAAACTGCACACTCAGTATAAATGTGCCATCCTCTGGTGTCTCTTAAATTCCGTCTGGAAGAATGCCATGGGGAAAAGGCTTTAGCATATCTCCTTAGGCACTTGGGAGCTCAGAATTCACATGGAGATTAATGTGCCTGCTGCAAGTCACCACGAAGAGAGCTATAAATAGAGGGGCCTATGTCCGTGCGATTGAGGATTTTCGAGTCTAACCACGATACTTTATAATCCAGATCCCCACACAAGGGCAAGCATGAAAATGACCGTGCTCTGACAGCCAATATTTTATGCATGAACTGGCTTCATTTCTGGAACCTGTAAGCTTTTAAAACATGAGAGTCCTAGAATATCCCACACTTCATCTGAGTTACACCTGGAGGTTCATTGGAGCACCCATTGGCATAGTTCTGGGTCATAAATCCCAAGGGCTTCCGGAAGGCCACTTCCAGAGCTCTGGGAGGCTTTTTCCTCGGAGGTTCACTTTATATTTTTGAGGATGAAGTCGCTGCTTCCAAGTTGCATCTCTCTCGATAGGAAACCGAAGAAGCTCACTGGGGCTCTTCTTTGCAAGCCCCAGCTGCACATCTGTCCTTGTGTTTCTCCCCAAAACATGGAGCACCTTCTCTAGGCTGCTGTCCACTGTGTTCCCGAAGCAGGCAGGGGCTGACACTGGCCAGCCAGCCCCCATCTTACCCAGAATTTCATCCAGAGCAGTCCCGTCACCTCCAGAAACTGAACAAACATGATTCAAAGGCAAAAGACAAGGACTGAAAGTCAAGGCTGTGTGTCACAAGAGGGTTCCGCTGGATCAGGGTTTCTCAGCTGTGTGACCATCGACATTGGGGACCAGGTCATTCTCTGTTGGGGGACTGTCCTGTGTATTGTGGGACATGTAGCAGCACCCATGGCCTCCATCCACCAGATGCCTGTACTACCCCACTCCAGGTGTGACAGCCAGACAGATGTCCTGGGAGAAAATCATTCCGAGTTGAGAATCTCTGAGTGCTATGTTTATTTAGCTCCCATATGACTGTGATGAAAGTAATCTTTCCAAAGATGAATTCCGAAGCCTAATATTCTGATGACCAGAAACAGTCCCGCCTGCAAGCCCAACTTCCTCTGTGATTTCTTCAGCTCTCACATCTACTGCCCAAACCTATAGGTCACAGGTAGAAGCTTCTGAACCCATTCTCCCCAGAACCCCACTTCCGAGTCTCTATCCAAACAACTGAAATCGGGGTCCGAAGAGACACCGGCACCCCATGTTCATTGCAGCACAGTTCACAGCGGCCAAGCCAAGGAAATAACTAAGTGTCTCCAACAGAGAAAATGGAGCATATCCACACGATGAAATATTTTCCAGCCTTGAAAAGAAGATCCTGCCATATGAACCACAGGGATGAGCAGGGAGGACATTATGCTCAGTGATACAGCCAAACACTGCATGATCCTCTTACCTGAGGAATCTAAAACAAACTCATAAAAGTAGAGAGAAGATTGGTGGTTGCCAGGGCCTAGGAGGAGGGAGAAATAGGGAACTGATGATAAAGAGACGTGGGCTCAGTTATGCAAGTTGAGTAAGTCCCAGAGATCTGCTAAACAGCAGTGTGCCTGTAGTTAGCACCACTGGAAGGATTAGGAGGGTAGAGCTCATGTCAAATATTCTTACCACAGTGATAAGGAGAGGAAGAAAGAACTGAACCATTCTGAATTCTAGAAGGGGAACTTGATGGTGAAAATGAAGCCCTCAGGAATCATCAACATCACAACCGCTGGTCCCTCCATCTCCTTGCCTGACCATTTCTAAGAGCACAGTCAGCTGTCCAGCCTGAAATAAAAGGTTTATGTTGGGTTGTCACATGGATTCTTATGGCAATAACATTTGGAGTCTTTTACTGGGACATAAACTGTAAGCTAAAATGTCACCAGATTTTATTAGACAATCTAAACTTAATTGCAAATAAGTTGCTGTACTCATAAAAGATGATGTAAGACTGCCATCCAAGCAGGTGTACAGGGACCAGCCAGGAGCAGGCGACGACTAAGTGCTGACTTGTCCTCCGTGCTAAAAGGCACCGCTTGGTTTCTGAAGTGCAAAGAGGAAAGAGTGATGTTGGCAGGAAGCGACGTTATTACTTAATAATAATAACACAGGGAAGCAGAGGTTAAAAGAGGTCAGTGCAAACCATGTTCCAAGACCATTTTCTCTGGAATAAAATTTTCATAAAGAGCTCTAAGTCTTTTTTATGGCCAGTGAGAACGTCATTGGGAAATTAATGGTGGATCTGAATGATGAATCTGCTTTCACATGGAACGGTTGGTTTTATGAAAATATGCTTTTATGCCTCTAAGGCTGTAAAAGAGAACAAGACAAGGATATATCCAGGAAGATCATTATTCCAAGCCAGGCTACCTGTCCCACTGCCTGAAGTTTCATCAGATTTATTGGAAATAAAAATACAGATCAACAGACACCTATTTTTCTGGAAAAGTTTGGTAGTTCTCTATTTTTTAAGATAAAATACACTTACTATTGTGAAGACTCCATGGTTTGGGTCATAATCTTATTTTTTCACCTTCTAATCTCAGAAGGATTCACCTAACAAAACAAGTGCAAGAAAGAAATGTTAATGCATATCAAAATGTTCATTAGTATATGAATAAAGCCATTTTTCTTAATTGTTCATTGATCTTCTACTGCTCAGTTTTCAGAATGTAGTTGTAGAGGTCTCCTATGTCTGCTGTAACCAATGATTATAAACTGGGGGCACTTCAAACAACAAAAATGTATCCTCTCATGGTTCTAAAAGCTGGAGGTCTGAAATCAAAATGCAGGCAACACACCACACTTCGTCCAGAGCATCTGGGAAGGACCCTCCCCTGCCTCTTCTGGCTTCTGACGGTTGCTCACAATCCTCAGCATTGCTTGGCATGTGGCTGTGTCACTCCAGTCTCTGCCTCGTCATCACGGGCCTTTTTTCCTGAACATCCGTCTCTGTGTCCAGATTTTCTTCTAGTAAATACAAGCATCATTAAATTAGGACTCACCATAGCTGCAGTACAAGCTCGTCTTAACTAATCATATGTGCAAAGACCCTCTTTCCACACAAGTCACATTCTGAGGTTCCCATGGACATGACTTTCTAGGGACGCTGTTCAACCCAGCAGAATGGTACACAGGATCCCCAGACCCATGGTCACAAAACACGGCTTCCCTGGAAGGCAGTGAGATTACATTGTCTTCCTGCTAAAATGGGGACCACCTGCCCTGGCCCAACACCTCTCCTCTTAGTTAATGTTACCTGATTTACCTTTTATTTTTTTATTCAACTGACTCACTTTCTTACTGAATGTGTTTTTATAGGAAACTTGGTATCACTGTCATGGTAAAAACAAACCTCCCTTGCCTGCAATATAAGATGATCTTAGAAATCAGTTCTAAGAAGGTCTGTGGTAGTGTGGTAAGTATCCAGCAGATGCTGCCATCTGCCACGGCTCCTGTCTGGGGAGGAAAGGCAGACTGGCAGGTGGGAGATGGGCTGGCACCTCCAGGAGGCTTCCAGCTCCTGTGTTCAGGGCAGGCAGAGCTGCAAAGGCCAGGGCTGGTGTGCATGTAGCTGGTGCCTTGGTTCCATGTCCCTGGATCACCTGAAAGCATCTCCCAAGCATGTCTGCACTTGAAACCTGCTATCAAAATGACCACAACCACACCATGAAGGTAGATAGACCTGTGTCCACTTTAGCAACCTTGAGCTTTGGGTTGCTCCCCAGTCAATGGGATTTACTGTTACAGACCCAACAGCCAAACCTGCAGAAGGAGTGTCCACCCTCTATCTCCATTCACCCTTTCACCACATCCCCTCAGTCCACTGCAGTTTGGCCTGGACCCACCAGTCACCCACGGCAGCCTCTTGCTCGGACCAGTGTGCTTCTTCTGACCTGACCTTTCTTGGGCACTGAGGAGGAGGAGCAGGTGACTGGCTTGATGGAGCCATGGCTGATCTCTCCTCACAGCTGGGAGGGACCACAGCTCCTGGCTCTGCCTTGCCTCTGGGAGCTAATGCTGGTCTTGTCTGGGGGTCCGTGCCTGGTGCTGGTCTGCCCTACGTCTTCCCCCATCGCTGCACACATTCTCAGGGTGATCGCACCACCCCAGGGCTGCCCTTCCATCAGCAGGCACACACCTCCAGGTCCAAGCCTCCGGCCCTGTCTCCCATGGCTCCAGCATTGTTCAGCTAATCGCCTCCGCAGCCCTGCTCACCTAGGGGCTCCCCTTCTTTACTCAGCTCCCACTCTACTACTCTGGGGAGCCTAGCACATCCCCACTCTCTCCACCCCTGTGCTGCTTCACACCAGCACTTCAGTTCCTGTGAGAGAACTCAGCCTGCTTCTTGGTCATCTTCTGTTGACTTTGTCTCAGATCCTTGTAGCTGGGAACCCTTCTGGGGGCAGCTGGAACTCTTGTCCCAGCACAGTGCAGGCTGCAAGTGGCTACTGCATATTATTCATTCATTCATTTATTTAAAATACTGTCTACCGTGTGCCAGGCCCTGAATTAGGTGCTACAGATTCATAGTGAACCAAAAAAAAAAGTGACTGTTCCCTCCCTAGCCTCCACTGCCATTTACATTCACGGGAGGGAAGATAGACCATAAACGGATAAATATAAAATATGTCAGGTGATGACAAGCGCTATGAAACAAGCACAAGGCAGGATGAGGGACAACAAGAGCTCGAGTCATATTCAGACGCAGTGAGGAGAGGTTAACTGGTAGCCTGGGCATCAGTGGGGGAGAAGCAGCCACGTGGTTATGGGGGGAGGACACTCGGTGGGGGAGAGGCAGGTGCCACAGTACGGATGAGCTGCAGTCCAGGAGCAGTAAAGGGATGGTCAGTGAGGTCCACGGGGAAGGCGAACCAATTCCCATCATGCCTGTCATCGTTCAAGGTCACCATCAAGGGATCCTTAAGTCCCAGTCTCCCTCCCTGAGCTCCTGAATGAGGAGCCAGAGGTCATCCACCTGTTGGCAAGGGAGGCTGGCGGCTCAGGTGAGTGAGGCTCCAGGGTGAGGGTGGGGAGGCAGGTGCCTTCAAGGCCACACCTCCAGACGGCGCACACCTGTGGCCCTCCTGGACTTCCCGGGTGCCAAGTCAGCCAAGAACTCACCCACAGACACTCACTGAACCTCACATCAAATTAGCACAAAGAATTAGAGCCTGGATACGTCTGTTAGCTGTGGTGTTCGCTCTACGTTTGCAAGAAAGAAAGTTCAAGAAATAGAACAAAAGTTCAAAAGCCCATGTCCTCCTGGTGGTGAGCATCTCCTGGCTTCCTAGCCTCGGGGTGTAATAAATTGCCGGTTTTAAAAGGTTTGTTTTCAGGCAGGTGAGGGATTGTGTCCTGTGGTTGTCAGCAGCGTAAATTAGTGGGTTCTTTCAAGGGGGGTTATTTACTTAGCAAGTAAATTGGGATAGATCATCACTAAATTTCGCCATTTGGCACATATGATATTTATGCACTAATAGCTTCATTAAGGAGGTTTCTGGGAGTATATTACCGAATGAGCCTATAGATCATTGGGCAATAAATTTAGAGAACTCTCCTTAGCATTTATCTAATTTGGCCATGGTTTTAATTAAGTGTTTCAGCTAACGATTCCCATTTATGTTTAATAAAATTTATTGTAGAAAAACAAGTTATCAAACCCCAATTTATTCAAGTTCCTTCAACTGATGTGGCTGCCCAAGTGCAGTGCCTGTTATGAGATAAAAATTTGCATTCAGAGTCTCCATAGCTCTGAAGGAGGTGCTGGTCGGAGGCATCTGATAAGGAGTCAGAGGCTGGACATCACCCTCACAGTCACTCACTTGGACGGGGAGGAGGATACGGTCAAGATACCCTGGTGGTTATCAGATGACATCGTCTTAGCAGCTGCAGATCAAGGCTGCTTTTGGAAATGATTGAAATGCAGACTGGTGGTGCTTGTCCCTGGGCCTCCCATCTTGCCTCAGGTTATCTGACAATGTCTTCTCCCTTTGAAACCAAACATCCTCTCCAGACCGCACCCACCCTACAGTCCACAGCCCGTTAAAGGCAATCTCACATTGTTCTTTAAATGCAAAGACCCTGTGGGCGGGTGGGGCTCTGCCCACACTCCGCCCTTGTGACCCCGACTCTCCATCCTCACGCTGACAGCCACAGTCAAGCCCCTAGCACCACACCCCTGCCCCCACCATCCCTGGGATTGCTGGAGACCTTTGGTGTCCGTGCTGAGCAAGCGCACTGTCCCCAGAGGCCTACACAAGGGTGTTCACTGCAGCACTTTTTTGTGAAATAGTGAAAAACATAAATCACCCAGAAGGCCCACAGAAGCATTGTAAAATGTGGAATATTCCTATAGCACAAGCTGTCCAGCAGCTAAAAGAATAGTTGGATCTGTGTTTGATAACGTGAAAAACTCATCAGGCTAAGTTGAGTTTTTAAAAAAGTGAAACGAGACATGGTGCTTTTTATGTCAAAACAGAATAAAACAATGCTAGACATTTTCTGTGGCGATATATAGCTATCTAAATGCTTAGCTAGGGCTTTCCTGGTGGCTCAGATGGTAAAGAATCTGCCTGCAATGCAGGAGACCTGGGTTCAATTCCTGGGTCAGAAAGATCCCCTGGAGAAGGGAATGGCAACCTACTCTGGTATTCTTGCCTAGAGAATTTCATGGACAGAAGAGCCTGGCGGGCTACAGTCCATGGGGTCGCAAAGAGTCAGACACGACTGAGTAACTAACACACACCCACCCACCCACCCCCCCACACACACACTTAGAACATTCTAGAAGAAGATACAGAGCTGGTAACAGTGGTCGCAAAGAGCTGGACATGACTGAGCGACTGAACTGAACCAAACAGTGGTTACCTCTGAGAAGGGGTGAGGACAGAGAATGAGTGATGGGTAGAGGGAAATACGGAGAAGGCAATGGCACCCCACTCCAGTACTCTTGTCTGGAAAATCCCATGGATGGAGGAGCCTGGTGGGCTGCAGTCCATGGGGTTGCTAAGAGTTGGACACGACTGAAGTGACTTAGCAGCAGCAGCAGAGGGAAATGGCAGAGTTGGGCAGAAAGGACTTTAACCTCACCTGGAATGCTCCACTTTCTTTTTATGAGAGAATATATTCACTTGTTGGTAGCTAAAGTAAATATTAATCAGTTTTTTGAAAGATGGCCATATAATTTTCACTGAAATATACAGATGGAACCATTTATGAGGATGAAAAGGAAGCACATCAAAAATACTTAGATGCCATTTAAGTGTCTGCTTTGCTCCTCACTTAGAGGAAAATAATTGGATTACTTGTGAAAAGAAAGCAGACTCAGAAAATATGTCTGATCCACTACACCAAGCTGTTAACAATTTACAAGAATCTTCGAAAAGCATTGCCCTAAACCTTGGGATTTTCTTACTGGAAATTTTCCATAATACTGGAGGTGGTTGAGAGCGGAATAAAGCTGGAGCCCATCAATTTAGTTTTTTCATTCTTGCAATATGGGGTTTTTTTTCTTTTAATTTACAGCCACCTTTTAATTCTGATACAGTTGAGGCAATTTATGTTTAAGAATATCACTGTGTCCATAAACTTGGTGCGAGGTAGAGATTAATTTTCACAGCCTAAGGGAGGCAGTCATCCACTGGACAATAGCAGAGCTGAAACACTGCTAGAGACCACCTATCCCAGCTCCGTCATTTTATGGACACAGCAAAGGATTAGAGACAGCAAGTGATAAAGCTATTCAAGGAGAGATTAAGTTTAAATCATATTATTTAGCACAGGCCCTTGCAGGGGACATTTATGTTTTGTCAGCTTGGCTACGTTCCCCCTGTTTTCTAAAAACAGCCCCACTTTGCATCTATGATTGGCTACATAATTTGCAGGTCCTAGTGCAAAATGTAAACGTGGGGTCCCTTGTTTAACAAAGGACATCACGATAATAGCAGATCAGTACATCAAGCGTAGGGCACCTCTGAGCACAGGACAGGTTGAGGATGCGCACTATTTCTCTATGGCACTGCCCACTATGGCAGCATGGGCATTGTTTCCAGCTACACCAGCCTGGCTAAAACACATGACCCTGTGCTAAACCAGCCCATGCATGACATTGCTCCAGCCACACTGAGCAGTTTCAGGGTGAGCATGTGAACCACGCCAGAGTAGGAGCCTGATGGGAGTGTTTCCTGGAAGCTCGATTCCGCTGATCTGGACCTTGAGCCATGTATTAATAACCTAGTCGCTACTGGCAGCCTTCCTGTGACCATGAGGAGGGATCTGTCTGACAATAAGGCAAACGCAGCAGCCTACAGAGCTGAGCTGGGAACCCAAGACAATCTGGCTCTGAAGCTACCTGTGAAGCTCTTACAACAAACTTCCCCATCACACGATCCAGTACATCTCGTTTAAAACATTTTGAGTTGGGTTTTCCATCACTTCCATCGAAAAGCGTCCTTTCTGCTGTGAGTTCCCACAGATTGTTCAGTTAGTTCAGTTCAGTTGCTCAGTCATGTCCGACTCTTTGCAACCCCATGAACTGCAGCACGCCAGGCCTCCCTGTCCATCACCAACTCCCAGAGTCCATCCAAACCCATGTCCATTGAGTCAGTGATGCCATCCAACCATCTCATTCTCTGTCGTCCCCTTCTCCTCCTGCTCCCAATCCCTCCCAGCATCAGGGTCTTTTCCAATGAGTTAGCTCTTCACATCAGGTGGCCAAAGTACTGGAGTTTCAGCTTTAGCATCAGTTTGTTAAGAGTGTCCATTTTTCACAACCTTTTTGTGAGAAGTAATTTGGATTGTCAATTAATATTTAAAATATTCGTGCTATTTCCCACATGAATCCTATTTCTAGGAAGAAATTTATCCTAAAGAAACTGTCACCCAGATAGGCAAACACATATCTTTTAAATGGTCTTTGCAGTATGGCTTGTAAATGTGAAAAATTGGAAACACCCATATTAACATCAATACTAATACTAATTAAACTATGGTCACTTCATTTTTCCCAAACAACAGAGAAAAGTTGAAAAGCATGAGGTTGATACGAATTTAGAAAGAATACACAATTTGTTAAGTAAAAGAAGCAAGCTGTTTTTGTTTGCTCTCAATTTTGTAAAATAATGAGGAGGCACTACCACATACCTACAGAGAAAAAAGCTGCTGGAGAATGTGGGGAACTAAATGGAGGGGATTTCATTTTATAGAACATAAACCTTCAAATGCTGCAGAAATCTAATGAAGATCTACTGCTTTTACACTGGGGGCAAAAAAAAAAAGGAAAAGGCATTTTAAATTGCCAAGCACGTAATTTTTCTGGAGGTATTTGACTATACCATTCGGAGAAGGCAATGGCACCTCACTCCAGTACTCTTGCCTGGAAAATCCCAGGGGCAGAGGAGCCTGATAGGCTGCTGTCCATGGGGTCGCGAAGAGTCAGACACGACTGAGCAACTTCACTCTCACTCTTCACTTTCATGCATTGGAGAAGGAAATGGCAACCCACTCCAGTGTTCTTGCCTGGAGAATCCCAGGGACGGGGGAGCCTGGTGGGCTGCCGTCTATGGGGTCGCACAGAGTCGGACACGACTGAAGCGACTTAGCAGCAGCAGCAACCCATATCTGTTTCTCCTCCTACAGATTCTCTGTGGACTGAGGACTGAATGTTCAAGAGTACGAGCAGTGCTCATCCCTGACACCAAGGACTCACATTCCCAGCTGACGTGAACAGCCCAGAGAAGTTGGCTTCCTGTCTCAAGATCCCCGGTAAGCTTTTCTTGCCTATTTTCACATGATCACCTTGATATGTTTGGAATGTGTCTTATATCTGAGAATTGAAGTTTTCTTAGGCAGAGTGGGTACCTTCCTACATTAATGAGCTTCTGAGCCCTTGTTTCTCATTGAAGGTGTAGACGTTTACGGAGCATAATTTACTGTTATGGTTCAAGTACTGACAAAGCAGTGCTGACGGTACTGGTCATGGTTCTCTCCTCCTGGAGCCGGGGGGAGACAGGCATTGGGAGAGGTGGAGAGACACACAGCCTTGTGACCACGGGTTCTAGACTCATGCAGCCAATGGGATCACAGAGGCTTCTGGAAGTGGTGTGGTTCCAGGCAAAGCTTGAGACTGGATAAGAGTCATCAGGGATTCAGGTCCACCTAGCAGAGGGACCTACATATATGAAAAGGAGGGCAAAGAGAGAAGGAGGAGCAGGAGCTGGTAAAACTAAGTGAGCCCATCTTGCTTGAGCATGTGTGGGGTGGACAAGAAGACGTGAGCTGGACAAGCAGTAAGCAGGTGGGCCTTACAAGTGCCTCAACGTCTCATCATTTCTCGTAAGGAAAATGCAAAGCCACTGGGAAGTTTAGATCAGGAGTTTGTGATTATGTTTGCCCCATGAAGGGACGCCCTGGCTGCAGTGATGGTGATGGGTAGAGGGGCCAAGCTGGTCTAGGCAGGAACGCTGGAGGCAGAGAGAGGGTTCTGATGGGAGACTCAGCCTGACTGGTTTGGGCTCATGGGGACACGGGCAGGAGGAGCCCATTCCCCTCTTTTGCTGCTGTCCTGAAGGTGGACAGTCTTTGTGAGGCCCTGCTTCTTACTGTATGTACTGTCAGCTCCCTGGCGAGGGCAGCAGGACAGCTCAGAGGCGCGGTCAGCTATGGAACTTGCCAGGCAGGCAGAAAATGAAAACATGGGCCCTTGTGCAAAAGGTCCTGAGAGCCTGAAGTCAGGCCCCTCTGAGCACAAAGATAGGAAGGCAGCCCTATTCTGCCAGGGTTAGCAGAGGGTGGGTACTGCAGCCACTCAGATTACTTGCCAAGAACTAATTCAGCTATTGTCAGAGAAGGGACAAGGTATGAGGTGGGCCTCTGAGGTCCAATCTCACGGTTTCCCCAAGCGCAGCAATAGTCTGAAGCGGTCGGAGGCAAGCTTTCTCCCACTTGAAAAGCAAGTCTCATCAATTTAAAAAAAGTGCTTAAAAGCCCTAGAAATGCCTTCCTATAATGCAAGCAGTGACTGTGTTAGTTGCTTCAAGAGCCCCTCCATTCCCCGCCCATCCAGCTACTAGGAGAATATGTACATCCACGAGCAGAAACTGCAGCCAATTCTCCCATAGGACCGCGGATCCGTATAAAAAGGCAGACCTGTCTCGGCTTTTAATTTTCATTTTAAAATCATCTCTATTCAAAGTGAACACCCCCCAGGACCTACCTGTCATAGAAGGAAGCACCGGCAGGGAGTTTAAGGCTTGAAGGCTTCTCTGACCATGATACTAAATTGAAAGGGGTTAGGGTTTTTACTGAATTTGTTCTTTTTCTGGAGTGCTTTGGTAACAAAGATCCACAGGTTTTGAGTGAAGATCTGTCCTAAACCTTTTTTACCCATAGCCCTTATTTGTTTTCAAGTGTTGTTTGGTTTGGGCTTCCCAGGTAGCACAAGTGGTGAAGAACCCACCTTCCAATGCAGGAGATGAAAGAGACAAGAGTTGGATCCCTGGGTGGGGAAGACCCCCTGGAGGAGGAAATAAGCACACGCATGGCATGTTGTTTGGTTTTATTTTCAGTGCATGATTTCACATGACAGGCTTTTAAGACTGTGGGCATGTGCTACATCACCTCAGTCGTGTCTGACTCTTTGAGACCCCATAGACTTTAGCCTACTGGGCTCCTCTGTCCATGGGATTCTCCAGGCAAAAATACTGGAGGGGGTTGCCATGCCCTCCTCTAGGGGATCTTCCCAACCCAGGGATGGAATCAGCATCTCTTACGTCTCCTGCATTGGCAGGTGGATTCTTTACCACTAGCACCACCTGGGAAGCTTTTAAGTCTGTATGGGTACTGTTATAGCAGAAACTCCTGGGTCTGAATTGGGGGGGGGGGCCCTAAAAGGCTTGCCCTGTCTGTGTGGTGAGAGCTTAGCCTTTACCTCGTGTTCCTGCCACTGCTGGGCCACAGCTCTGCCCTGCGTCTCGGGGACAGGACACAGGGCAGAGCTGCCCCTGCGAGGAGACAAAAGGAGAGAGGTGGGGTGAGGGAGGCTGCAGGGGTGTGTGCAGAAAATCCATTTTGTGAGACAGTGCAGAGCGTGGGGGGTGGGATTCAGTGAGAAGGAGGGAAAAGTGACTCCAAGGAGAGCATTCGAGTCTTCAGACATCAAGCTTCTGATCAGCATAGCAACAAACAACCATCCCCGAAAAGGACAGATGGATCGCCAAGCACAGGTGTTATTTGTGTGTGTGTGTGTGTGTATACATCCTACATATATGAGGGGATGAGAGAGCAAGGGAAGAGGGGGGAAGGGAGGCAGCACTCTGTTTGGCTCCGTTTTATCTGCTTCCTCTCAGTCTTTCTCATCTCACCTCCTTCTGCCCACTGATTTCAGCAGGGCTCCCCGAAGGCTTCCCCAGGGCACCCCCAGTCCCTCCAGGCCCTCTCTATGTTCCTCTACCAGGGGTGTCCTTAGAGTTGTTTACCGGGCAGCTGCACGTCTCACCTGTAGGGGGCACCATTCACACAGGACACAGCCCAGCAGGTATGTGATGGGGGAGTCTCCCATCTGACCTCTTAAGAAAAGGAACCAGACCCCCTAAGCTCTTAGTTAGTTGCCAGACACCCCCTCGCCAGCACCTGGCACCAACGCCCTCAGTAAACGAATGTCAGCTGGTTTCTGTCACTAATAACGAATAACAGTATCATGAGTCGGACACGACTGAGCGACTGATCTGATCTGATCTGATAGAGCTGCCATCTCCCAGAGCTTATCTGGGCGGGAGGGTGCCAAACTGATGCTTGCTCCCACCTGGGGTGTCAGGGTCACGGTATCGGCCTCCCATTGAGATCCTGGCAGGAAGGCAGGGCTTGACTTCCGGGGAAAGTCCTCATGTCCCACGGAGGTAGATGCTGCTAGAGACACACTCTACTTTCCCAGGACTGGGCTCCACTCCTCCAGCTTCCTGTCTGAAGCTCCTGAGCTAATTCTCTGCTCCCCTCCCCCGGCCACCAACACTCAGCAGAAACTAATTCCAGGAGTTTACTTTCAAAAGAATTTCATTTGAGTTTACAAGAAGGTAACAGAAGCCCTTTGATCTCAACAAGGCACGTACTGTTTCATTCCATGGTTTATGAAACAATTTTAGACTAATTATTTCTGACAACTTGCAAATGTTTGTAAACTTCTTCAATGAGGAAGCGGCACAATTATGTCTTCCGCTGACAACAGAAAGGAGGTTTTCCTTTGTGCCATGTGGCTGACGTCTTCCCCAACCTCCCCACCCCCCCAGAGAATTCGGAAGCCTTGATCTTCTAAGGCTCTGATTTCCGCTGAGATTCAGAATTAATCAAATTGTCCTCCAGCCTTTTGAGTTAAATTTAACTAAGCAGGTGCAAAGCGGCTGAGGTGGGACTCTTTCCCTGTGAGCTACATCTTTTGTCCTGTGGTCGAGATGGTCGTGGTCAGGCGCTGGCCTTACTCCTGGCTCCTACACTGCCAGTCTCATAGCCCTTTGTGCATTTCAATGTGTCTCTGCCGATAACTGCATGCCGGTGATAAACAGGCCTCTCAGTTAAATAGAACCTGGATTCTCAGTCAACTTCACCATT
This sequence comes from Bubalus kerabau, assembly GCF_029407905.1. Classification (NCBI taxonomy): domain Eukaryota; kingdom Metazoa; phylum Chordata; class Mammalia; order Artiodactyla; family Bovidae; genus Bubalus; species Bubalus kerabau. The sequence goes on from NC_073636.1 coordinate 57,061,092, forward strand.
AAAGAAAATTACCCCAAATCGAGGCTATTTGCAATGTGGTGGGAATGATCCTGGGGACTGTGGAAGCCCCCAAGTCTCTGGACATTATAAATTCAAAACTGCAGAATTCCAGCGAGGTAAAGTGAGACCCCCGGCCTCCGTACAGCAGAGAGACTGACTCTGGGCTGTCTCTTTGAGGCCCGGCTCACATTTTAATACCCTTTTGATTATTTACCATTGTTAATTCACGTATATGCACTGTAGGCAGGTGGAAATATTGCAAAGTCAACCAGCCCTTAATCCCTAGCTAATCCCTGGTCAACTAACTATATCCTTCCTTTATTAAAAAAAGAAAAAGAAAAGGTATTCTGAATCTTTTGTTGAAAACAAATTGCCAAGGTGAAGAATAGACCTTTTCCTTCCCTGGAGACCAGTGCATTAGCTTCCACAATCTAGTGAAATAAAAGAGATCGCTCTCTGCTTCTGTCATGTGTTTTTCCAGGGCACCAACAAAATTCTCATTATTTTCAACATAAATCTGTTTTGTGATATATTTGAATGAAAAATTCCTTTTTGCACCTTGGATACAAGAAGAAATTCTTGAATCTCGCTATTAGGGGTCAGCCCCCAAGAAGTGGAGACTTTGCCAAGCCAAATTCTTTCTCAAGAGAAAAACCCAGACAAACTTGGATTTTTAGTTTTTAAAATGTGACCAGAAGAAGCAGATGCAACGGGAATTTCTAACATCACCTCATCAGGTCGCTTCTACTGGGGCACAAGCAGCAATGTCTAAGGATGGGATATTTTAGAAGGAAAAGCAGCTGTTCAGACTGGCTCAAAAGGGCACTTATTCTGAGGAATCTCATGCAATCCAGGAACAAGGAAGCGGCCAGTTTCCAACAGGATAGGCAGGAGACAGAAGGCCCCTGGGACTTTGGGCAGCCCTGCTTGAGTGCCTGGGACCCTTCCCATCAGGCCAGGGCCCCACTGAGAGGAGGACAATGCAGCATCCCAAGCCCCTCACCACGTTGTTCCCCAACCGAGCAATCCTGGGGCTAAAGACAGAGCCTGCTAGTCCTCCCATGATGCAGTGATATGCCAGCGTCACAGATTTCACACATCTGCACTATCCTTGGCTTCACACTGCCTGGCAGGAAAAATTTTCCTCTACCCCTCTTGGTTCTTTCACTGGCCTAACAAATAAATTAGCATAGGGCATATTAACAGAGAAAAAAAAGTGTAATTAAATATGTATGGAGTTTCCATAGGAATTTGAGACCCATAGACAGTTGAAACTTATGAGCAGTCCTGAGCTAAGCAGAAGAGGGTGAGGGGTCAATACTTCAGAGGTGAGTAAGACAGTTCACAGGAAATGGGGAAGCAAACGTCTGGTAAATATATATACCAGACACAGACAGTAGGACACAGAGGATTCTGATCTCCAGCTCCCCCAGCTCATCACACCTGCCCATATTCTCTGGTCACACCTCACTTCCTGCATTGGGCCTTGTGTCTACTTTCTTTTAGGCAGTTAAGGAAGAGGTATGGACCTAACAGAAGCAGGAGATAGTAAGAAGAGGTGGCAAGAATACACAGAGTAACTGTACAAAAAAGATCTTCACGACCCAGATAATCACGATGGTGTGATCACTCACCTAGAGCCAGACATCCTGGAATGCGAAGTCAAGTGGGCCTTAGGAAGCATCACTACGAACAAAGCTAGTGGAGGTGATGGAATTCCAGTTGAGCTATTTCAAATCCTAAAAGATGATGCTGTGAAAGTGCTGTACTCAATATGTCAGCAAATTTGGAAAACTCCACAGTGGCCACAGAACTGGAAAAGGTCAGGTTTCATTCCAACCCCAAAGAAAGGCAGTGCCAAAGAATGCTCAAACTACCACACAATTGCATTCATCTCACACACTAGTAAAGTAATGCTCAAAATTCTCCAAGACAGGCTTCATCAATACGTGAACTATGAACTTCCAGATGTTCAAGCTGGTTTTAGAAAAGGAAAAGGAACCAGAGATCAAATTGCCAATATCTGCTGGATCATTGAAAAAGCAAGAGAGTTCCAGGAAAACATCTACTTCTGTTTTATTGACTATTCCAAAGCCTTTGACTGTGTGGATCACAATAAACTGTGGAAAATTCTGAGATGGGAATACCAGACCACCTGACCTGCCTCTTGAGAAATCTGTATGCAGGTCAGGAAGCAACAGTTAGAACTGGACATGGGACAACAGACTAGTTCCAAATCGGGAAAGGAGTACATCAAGGCTGTATATTGTCATCCTGCTTATTTAACTTCTATGCAGAGTACATCATGAGAAACGCTGGGCTGGAAGAAGCATAAGCTGGAATCAAGATTGCAGGGAGAAATATCAATAACCTCAGATATGCAGAAGACACCACCTTTATGGCAGAAAGTTAAGAAGAACTAAAGAACCTCTTGATGAAAGAGAAAGAGGAGAGTGAAAAAGTTGGCTTAAAGCTCAACATTCAGGAAACAAAGATCATGGCATCCGGTCCCATCACTTCATGGCAAATAGATAGGGAAACAGTGGAAATAGGGGCAGACTTTATTTTGGGGGGCTCCAAAATCACTGCAGATGGTGACTGAAGCCATGAAATTAAAAGACACTTACTCCTTGGCAGGAAAATCATGACCAACCTAGACAGAATATTAAAAAGCAGAGACATTACTTTGCCAACAAAGGTCTGTCTAGTCAAGGCTATGGTTTTTCCAGTAGTCATGTGAGAGTTGGACTATAAAGAAAGCTGAGCGCTGAAGAATTGATGCTTTTGAACTGTGGTGTTGCAGAAGACTCTTGAGAGTCCCTTGGACTGCAAGGAGATCCAACCAGTCCATCCTAAAGGAGATCAGTCCTGAGTGTTCATTGGAAGGACTGATGTTGAAGGTGAAACTCCAATACTTTGGCCACCTGATGCAAAGAGCTGACTCATTTGTAAAGACTCTGATGCTGGGAAAGATTGATGGTGGGAGAGGAAGGGGACAACAGAGGATGAGATGGTTGGATGGCATCACTGACTCAATGGACATGAGTTTGGGTAAACTCTGGGAGTTAGTGATGGACAGGGAGGCCTGGAGTGCTGCAGTCCATGGGGTCGCAAAGAGTCGGACATGACTAAGTGACTGAACTGACTGAAGTGAAGGGAGAGGTAAAAAGAAAAACTTCCCATGTCTCCCATTTCTTAAAAAGGATCAGCCTAAAAAGATCCTCACGCCAAAGAGATACATTTGGGGGTGGCAAGTTTTGCTCCCCTATAATATCTTCTCGGTAAATGTAAAATTAATTTAAAAAAATTTAAGAACAAACCTATGACCCCCCAATTTGCCTGCAAGCTAATGTTCTCTTTGACTTGGCGGTGCCTAACAATGTCACTTCCTGGATAGGCTCACACGTGTGGGCTGTTGTGAGTAGAAGTTATTTCCAGTTGCTCTGCGTTTAGCATCAAAAGATGAGAAGCAACTTGTGTCCATCAGTAGGGAATGGTGGTTGAACCATGACACATCCATACAACGGAATTCTATGCAGCAGAACAGAGTGAGGAAATACACAAATAAAGAAAGGTTGCCAAGGTGTATTATTATGCAAAGAGAGATGCAGGAGGCAGGCCTGTACACAAAGCACCTACCACTCTGTGTAGCAGCCTGCACTGGGGAAGTGTGTCTGTTCAAAAGAGGCTGCATTTGCATAAACTCTTTGGAAAGCTGCTCTGAAGGAAGGAAGCAAGAGCCTCCCACCCAGGATGGGAGCTGGGTGATGGGAGACGGGGCTGGAGGCAGAAACCGTCAATGTGCACCTTTTCATATACATTTCATTTTGAGCCTGGTGAGTGTACTGCTGTGTCAATAATAAATGAATACTTTAAATGGACCTAAGTTGCAAATTCCAAAGAACATTCATTCCTATAAATGGAAAAGCAGTACCACTCTTCTTAACTAGACATAACCTTAAAAATATATGAAACAGGACCAGTGTTACTGGATATTTGGCCAAGTCACCTGCAGGAGCTGCTACTCCAGGACCCTCTCTGTTTCAGAAAGGAGTAAGGGGTGTGAGTGGTGCTCATCCAGCAGCAGCTGAGTCTTATGTGACATCAGCACGTCAACAGAGAGCTGAACGGAGTGGTTTCCTCTGTGAGTCACGTCATTTTATGCCACATCTGCAAACCACCGACTGTGATCTTACGTGGCCAACCTCAAGAAGCTAAGGAGATGCTGGCTCCTTCTCTCCCCAGAGAACAAGCTGCCGTCATGCACTGACTTGGTCCTTGTGGCCACTCGTCTTTTTGGAATGCTGTCGCAGTCAGACATGGCTCTCGAGCCAGCTAACAAGCGGCACAATCGATGCACAACAGCTATTACGGGTGCCACAGTCTCCGCTTCACCCTCCTTGCTCTCCTCTCCGCGGTGAATGTAAGAGGTGCCAACAGCTGGTTTGGGATGGTGTCTCAGAGCGCTGACAGGTAAATAATTCATCTGATTGTTGGAGGAAGTTAACAGCGCATGTGATCAGATGCATCCGTCTGCATTCCACAGACAGCTGCCCTCCGCTGTTGGGGCCACAAGTCCTGGGCTGAAGCAAACAGGAGCCCAGACTTGCTGAGGGACAGGGTACCAGGGCTCCCTGGGGCCGGTGTTAGATTAGAGTCCAGGAGGCCTCAGGGCAATATAGAGGCCCTGCACCGGAGCTGCGTGGGGACCTGACTATGAGTGGTGTCCTTCCTGGTGACAGACAGCACGGGATATTTAACTAGCAGTTCTGTCTGCTCCCTTTGTTATTCGCCACGAGTTGCTCCTGACAAGCAGCTGGGGGAGTAAGTCCAACAAGTGGAATATTCACAGACCTTCGCAGCAGGACCACCAGGCTGGGGGACACTTGAGCGAGGAAAGCAGTTGAAGAATGAATTCTTCCCCAAAGTGTGACCTGTTGATCTATGGAGCCACATGGGGAAGCCTCCGGTCTTACTAGGACACTTGTCTGCTTCGCCACTGCTCTGGCCTTCCCCAGGCTCTTTGCCTCTGTCCAGCCCACAGACTGGCCTCTGTGAGCAATGAGAGCCATTGCAGGACCTGGCTCCACATGAGTGAACATAGCGCACTGTCTGGAGGGAAGTGGAGCTTTTGTCTCCCCAAAAGCCCCCACAGCCCTGGGTGTCACTCATGTGGGACCAACGACAGGCATCTTTCTACCCTTGAACAGCCGCTGCAGTCTTGGGCTTTATCAAAATGCAGCTTGGAGTGTGTGGAAGCCCTAATTCCAAGCCCACTTCCACCAGCACCCACCTGCAACCAAAGAAGAGGGGGTGAGACAGCATTTACCACTGGAGGCAGCAGGTGCTTCATTGTAATTGAGATTATATTTTAACTACCAGTGTTACATCAGCAGTCACACTGACTCAGCACCTCTGTGCCACCGTCTCACTGTGAGCTCTGTGGGGGTCTGTGTGCCTCACCATCAGTTCAACCTGGGGAAGGGCTTGCTGGGACTCACGCAGCCCATCGAGGCCCAGCTGGGGTTTCAGCCCACATCCCTGAGAGCTCAGTGCCTATTTCCATGACTACTTTGCCATGATGACAGCAACCCAGAGCACAGGAGTCTCTCTAGGTAATAAAGAGGTGTTTTAGGATTCTTTGAGCTGCTCATAACAAAAATCCAACTCAAAGGAAATAAAATGGGAAAAGGAGGGACTTACTGGCTCCACAAATGCAAAGTCTCGTCCTACATGGACACAGATGCTCAAATGGAGACACAGGGACCAGGCTGTCCTCCTTCTCTCAGCTCCATTTCTCAGGTAGTGGCTTCAGACTCAAGACTCTCTGTTCACGGGGAGCTCCCTGCACCCTTTACCACCTATCAGCTCAGCAACCCTAACCCAGCAGGAATACAGCCTTCAGACTCATCCTGCTTGGACAGTCTTGGGTAATAATCCTTGAACCAATCTCTGAGGCTAAAAGTTTAGAACCTGCACTTTTGCCAGAGCAGGGTCCCATAGAGCCCCATGTGGACAAAGAGCAGAAATAAGATGTGCCCTCAAGAGGCACTTCTGGCCTTCCAGAAGTGGGAAATGGAGAGCAGATGCATATCTGCTACCAAAGGTCTTATCTGCACAGAGGGCGGGCAGGGGCATTCCTCTTAGGTAAGGCCACTTTCTGCAGCACAATGCAGCCAGCAGGCTGTAGTCACCTCCACCATCCGTCCACCTGCCTGCCCTGGGTGAGCCCACCTCTTTCCTCTTCTCTCCCCTCAGCAGGCAGCCTGGAGCCCAAAGGAAGGGCCAGTTCTCGGCAAATACATAAAACTGGTGGTGTTCCCCTCATGACTCTGGACCACATTCTTGCACCCATTTGTATGTAGCCTTCCCTCTTCCGAGCTTGCTCTCAGACAAAGCCCTGCCATTAGTCATTCACACCTGAGTTCAGTGGTTCCCAACTCAAAGATATAGGAACCCCCTACATGAATTATACGAGCACCACATACAACCTGCACCATATTGTCTCATGTTTTTCTTCAAATTACCTCATTTTTCAAACCTAAATAAATACACTTAGAAGTGAGACTTGCCACAAATAGAAAGCAATAATAAAAAAGTAAATACTACAAGAATCAATGAAGGTTATTAAATCCTGCCTGGATACCATAGCTGGTTCAACTCTGGGCCCCAGGTTTTGTTCTCCCTGTTGAGGGAGGGGAGGGGACAGGACTAGAGGTCTGGGAAAGATGACTTGGCATCCATCCGAGTCACTGTCTGAGGCTCCCAGAATATGCTCTGAGCAGACCCAAAGGGGAGCAAGTCCAGCATGCACCATGAATGTGCTGAGTCCTGAATGTGCCCCTGGTGCTGAGTCTTAACGTACCCTGGTGCTCACTGCTCCTCACTCACTGCCCAGAAGAGCCATCCCAGGACCTAACTCTCCTCCTGGAATGAAGGGAACACTCCACAGGGAGCCATTTCTGTGCAGGAAAAAAGCAGCATGCTGCAGTCTTGGCAGCATACCAGTCAATACCTGCCCTGGAGTTTATGTCACACACAAATCTCAGAGCCCTTAATCTGCACCCAGATGAGCCCCTACCCCAGATCCAGAAAGGGTCAGCCAGTGGCCTCAGTGAATTAAGACAGGCATAGCTACAGAAACATGCGGCAGAGTGGATAACTGAAGCCCCAACATTCTGGGTAGAGGATGGAAAAGATCTCCAGAGAGTCAGAAAGCACCATGGGGATTACAGAGAGAAGGAGGTATAAGATGCTTATGAATCCAGCTGGCACATAGGAGCACCTGACCCTAATCCTCATGCCAGTTAACCTGAGAGCTGCTCTGTTAGTCCCTGGCCCCTGGCTGTCACACACGCAGCAAATCTGAGAAGCAGGTAAAGACTCTGAAAACGGAGCTGACGATTGGAACTACAGCGCATAGGTGGGTTGGAACTTGTGGCTTAGATGTAACCAGTTCAAATGCCTGCTAAAGCAAAAATGTCAGCATTCTCCAGAAGTCTCCATAACCACAATAATCAAAATGAGCTCTGGAAGAAGAGGAGAAAGAATATAGAGCTGAAAGATTATTTGATAAATAGTGGCCGAAAGACTCCCAAATTTGTCAAAACACATAAACCCTCAGATTTAAGAAGCTTAACAAACTCCAGAAGAGATAAACCCAAAGATATCCACACCCAGACCCATTGTAATTAAGCCACTGAGAACTGAAATCAAAGGAAAAAAATCTTGAAAATACCATGAAAAAGCAGTCTGTAACCCGTAGGGAAACAGTGGTCTGAATGGCGTCAGTTTTCACATCAGAAACCACAGAGGTCAGGAGGTGGCATACCATTTTCAAAGAGCTGAAAGGAAAGAAGTGTCAACCCAGAATTCTATATCCAGAAAAAAATAAATTTTAGGAACAAAGGCAAAATAAAGATGCTTCCAGATGAAGGAAAATTAAGAGAGTATACTGTGAGCATATTTTTTACTACAAGAATTGCTGAAGCAAACTCAAACAGAAGGAAACTCGAAGCATCAGGAATGGCGGAAAAGCAGCAGAAATGGTAACTGAATAAATATGATAGATTATTCTTTCCTTGGGTTTTTAAAAGATATGTTTACGGTTTGGAAATAGCTATTATATCTCTGTGTGGGTTTTCAGTGTATGTACATATAAAATATAAGATGACTGTAACACGAAGGGGAGAGGAGTAAAGGGACTGACACAAATTTCAGAATTCTGAACGTATCGCTTGAGCCATCGACAATGGCGCACAAAAATTACGACTTAAATATATCTACTACAGGTACCCTGTGCGTCACACCAAACCCCATGCTGGACAATAGGGAGACTTTGATGAACACAATAGACTAGTCTGTGAAGACTCTAAGATCTGTCTGTGGACCAAATGCCTTCTGATTCGGGCCCCCTGGGGTTTGGAGAGAAATGGGTTTTGCTTCTCAGCTGCTCCTGGCATCTTCTCCTAAAAACACACTAGCAGGGCCCTGAAGGTCACAGATAAAGCAGGAGGCCTGGGGCTCTTAATATACTTTCAATCTTTTTGTTTGTTTTGCCAACTGTGTTTCATTTTTGCAGGCTATCGGTCAGAGTGCCTCCTCATCTCGTACACAGAATCACAGGGTAACTGAGGAGCAGAATGTATATAGACACCACCCCCCTACACACACACATGGGATGTTGGCACCCATTTATTGCTCTCATAACCCAATATCACCGGCATGCCCAGTCTCGTCCTCTGGAGCCCTGGGACCAAAGTGTTGCTCTCGCAGCAGGAGCCCCCACCTCCATCCCTCGGGAATTTTCTCCTCGCTGAGCTAGCAGCAGCCATAAATGATCTGATTTGCGATCTGTCCCTCTGCTCTTGGGACTGTAAATGCAGCTATAGTATATGAGGTGGAGGGCTGGGCTGGGCTACTCCTGGCCTCCCAAGCAAGCAGCTACCCAAGGCTGTCATTTCACTTTATCTCTCTCCCATTAAAAGGCAATTGAAAGTGAACCGAGGAGAATGAGGGCTGCCTGCAACCTCAGAAACCTTGAACAGCGCTTGCTGAAGGGCGGTTGGTGGACACAGGCACCTGGTGCTGAAGAAATGAGAGGAAGGGACTCTTCAGTACCGCAAACAGTAACAGTAATAGTAACAGCAGCAGCACCTGCAGCAACAAAAATGCCGCTATTTATGGACACCTATGGGTCACAGACGCTGCACCGGGTTGCAGGTACAGGGCTCTGCTGGCCATGTGAGACCAATTTGCAGGAAGAATCTGAGTGAGGTCCAGTGAGGTCTTGTCAGGGAGCCAGGAGTAGAATTCGACTCTGCCTGACTGAAGTGTGTGCTCAGAACTGCTGTGTTCCCACCTCCAGGACCTGCAGGGGTTATAGAGCCCCGCCTTTGGATTCCTTTTTACAACTGCATGAGAAGGTGCAGTGGGAGCTTTTTCTCAGCCAGCATCTGGTAAGCACTCAGGGACAGGATCTGGGACTAGACCCCACTCCAAATGCAATGTTCTTTCTACCACTTTGTGCTCCCAGGACTCCAGGGCTCTCCCACAGGTTCTGCTAAAGCAATTCGCAGAGAATTCACATTCAGAGTGACCCCAAAACAGATGGTGGCCACGCCACGAGAAGGTGGGATTCCAGGGGCTGGGGAGCATCTGTGGGCACAGAGGTGGGGAAGGGGTGCTGATGGCAGCACTGGCATCTGATTAAGACTCAGGGAGAGTTGGCACAACCGTCGCTGTGTACTGGCTGGGGTAAATCTCATGATGCTGCCAGAAGCAGAGGGGACTTTTTTTTTTTTAAGTCTGTAAAAGTCCTTAAGAAGTACTTCCTTGGTGGTCCAGTGGTAAAGAATCCAACTGCCAATGCAAGGGACACGGGTTTGATGCCCGATCCAGGAAGATTCCACATGCCCCAGAGCAACTAAGCCCACAATTCCTGAAGTCTGCACACTCTAGAGCTCTCGAGCCACAACTAGTGAGCCCACATGCTGCAACTAGAGAGTAGCCCGTGCACAGCAACAGGGACCCAGCTCAGCCAAAAATATTTTTTTTTAAATCCCCAAGAACAGTATGACTGAGAATACAGGCCCAGTGTTGGGGTGTTATACACCAAATCCCTCTGGCCATGAGAAGTTTACCCAGCTGAGGCTCCACATTCCTGTCTGTGAACCAAGACCAAGGCACATACCTGTGCAACCTGTTGGATGCTGTGCGGAGTCAGTGAAAAATGTACATAAAATGCTTAACACAGTAAATGGGAATTAATAACTGTGTAGTAAGTGTTAGACTAAGTAAATACATTCTTGTTGATAGTAACAGCCCCATGCCTTTTTGCAGGCAGCAGGCACTTCCTCTGCTTGGAGCCTGCTTTTTGTCAAATTATGCTGGTCAAAGCTAGCAGCCCTTTAGCCACCTTTCAACCCCTCTCCCTTCCTTCAAGTCTAGACTTGTTACGCAGTCTTATTGTCCACTCCAGTGCCAGGGTCACAAGTGAGCTCCCAGGGCCTGGCACCCGCTGTCCCCTTAGCTGTTCGCTCTTTTGGGTCCTCAGGGGCCAGTTTAAACGCCACCTCCTCGGAGAGCCTCTCCCTGACCTGCCAGGAAAGTCAGAGGCTGGCTGTTCCTCTCATGACCCTACCCCAGTGTGAAATCATTTATTTGGGTGTCTTCTAAGATTTAAAGTTTTTTGTTTTTTTTTTTTGCTTTTCCACGAAATTTGAAGCAAGAACGGAGGAGAAACGAAAATGACCTCTGGGGATGCTATGAGCCTGCGTGTGGCAAGGGGCTCTCTGCTGTCCTGCGCCCTCCCTTGGGGAAACCCACCTCCCAGAGAAGCTGCCTCTGGTGACCAGGGGGAGATGGAGGTCTTCGAGCTGCACTTCAACCAGACACATTCCAGTAGCCAAACCAGACCTCCACGCTTTGCCTTCTGTTGTCACAGCCACAATGAGGACAGCTCCTGTCTGGGAAGGCACTGTGGGAGGCCAGGCAAGAGACCAAAGGAGAGCAAGCCGGAGGCTGGGGCCCTGGAAGGTGGAGAGATGAAAGGAAGGCGGCCTCCCATCAGAGCCTCGGAAGGCCCACCCGCCAGGCTTCCTTCTAATCCAGCCCTATGCATGCAGGAGTCAAGAAGCATGCTTTCCTTCCCAAGGAACTATTCTCTGTTTTAACAGAGATGAAAAGGTGAGAGGATTGTGTGGGTTTAAGAAAACAGCTATTGCACAACAATATGGATGCACTTACTGTCACAGAATGGTTAAAATGGCAAATTTTATGTTATGTGCATTTTACCACAATTTGAAAAATCTAAACAGCAAAAATGAAAGGCCAAAATTCTAAGCATTTACCCAACCCTAAATGAGATGGAATGAAAATGTTAAAAAATACTACAGGTGATTTTCATTTTTGTTATGCAATAATGCAATTTCTAAATTTTCCATTAGAAGTACTATTTTAACACTAGAAAAGTTATAAACACACACTAGTTTCATAGACAATTTCAGAATTCTTTATGACTTCATTAACCTCAAAACTCTGTGCAGTAACTATAAACCAAATGACAATGAAAAATTCTAAAAAATAAGACACAAACTATTAGGCACCGCTAATATTGACTCAGTGCTCACCACATTCATTCTTTCACTTACTAACACCACACCTGTTCTGAGCTAGTTCTAGGCACAGGGACACCACAGGGACCACAGTGATGTCCAGGCCCGTCTGTGGCATCCTTCTCATGGGCAAGCCAACCAGATGGCAGAGAGTATCATGCGGAACAGTAATGCGGGTATAAGAGGCGGGGCATGCCAGGGACAGGGTAGGGGACTCCTTTAGTTGCAGCGCCAGGGACATGCTCTCTGATGAGGTGGCATTTGAGCTAGGCCAGAGGGAAATAAAGAAATAGCCATAAGACCGTGGCGGGTGGTGGATTGCAGACAGAGGGAACAACATGTGCCAAGAGGCAGGAGCCAGGAAACCAGCAGATGGCAGGGGTGAATAAGGAGGTTGGAGGTGCAGGCAGGAGGCGGAGCCCACTGGCCTGGGGGGTCCAGACCAGGATATGAGTTCACCCTATGACATGGGAGCCATCGGAGCTTTTAGACAGAGGGGCAGTTTAGAGAGCAGGACTCAGCCTGCTGCAGGCAAATGAAAAGGGGGCCAGATGGACATGGCCTCATTAGTCTTACCTCTACCCTATGAGGAATCAGCCTCGTGGAGATGAGGACAGTCTTGAATCCCACAGCCCACGGACACAGAGCCAGGATCTGGGCCTCAACTGTCTGACCCGACGCCCCGCAACCTGACAGCCTCACTTGCTCCATGACCCCCTGCTCATGTAGTAGAGCAGCAAAATCCAGCTGCTGCCATTTTTGAAAATCTCATGGCTGCATCCACCATGCTTCACACCTTCCTCATCCCAGGAGCCTCATGTGGAAGGCTGAGGGTTGCCACGTGGAGATAACCCTGGAGAAGGTACTTACTTAGCAGTTCAGAGCAGGGGCTCTGGAGTCTGAAGACCTGGTTCAAGTCTCAACTCCATCACTCCCTATCAGGTGAACTTGGCCAAGAATGGGAAAGGCTTTGGGCCTCAGCTTCCTCAGCTGTAAAATGTAGGAGAATACCTGTAGTGCTATGGAGGACAACCCAATGTAACCCAGGACCACCATGAGCTCTTAGCTCGGTTCCTCAACAAAGAAGCTGAAAATAAAGAAGAGCCACTTTCAGTCTAAATAGACTCATTCTGGGATTAAATGTGCTGAAAGCCCCAACTTATTTAATCTCATCAGAAAGCTCCATAACAGCAAATATCATGAGCACCTACTGGGCAAAGTGCTCGTCACCACAGGCAGAGCCACAGAAGTGACCTTCAGGATGGCAGAAAGGACAGCCCACTGTCTGGAGCTGTTCACCACTGATCCCATTTCATGATTCAAAACAACCCTTTTTTAATTGGTTAGAGAGGTATTGTGAAAATGCACTATTATTACCCCCAGGCATCCAATTCCATCTATAAGTTGCATGTTCTAATTAAATGTTCCTGATGTCACATCTACTTGGCTCACTTCTCTTAATTATTGAATAAAACTCTCCTGTGAAGTTGGCTCTGCCTCATCCACCTCATCCATCACTGTCTCTTTTCCTGCTCTCACCTGGCAGGCTGGGCCTCCTGTGTCCCCAAGGATGGATTCTTTTTGCGGACCCACTGTGGAGGCGTCCCCTGTGACAGACGAGGACCCGCAGACAGGAGGAAAAGTGAGTGTAGCTGAACAAACACAGTGAACCTGATCGTTGCAGGAGGCCTCTCTGAAGTACCAGCAGGCCCTCCTGAAGGGATTCCAAGCCTTTCTTCACCAGCAAGGTCCTCTGCCCCCGGAGAGGCTTGACTACTCCACTAGAAGCGGGATTTGTGGTCTGGAGTCCCAGACACCAACATCCGCAGGGACTGGGCAAAGTGAGTTTCCTGGCCTCTGAAGCCAGATATCATGAGGCCCTGGATGCAGGAGGTGGTGCGAGAACCCACAGGGCAGCAGCAGAGAGCTCGGAGCTGCATCACCGCACCTTCCTGCTGAGGCCATCAGAGGGGCACCAGCACTGAAGACAGCCTTCCCCATTGCACATCTAGAGGGACCACGCCACTCCTGCCCAAGGTTCTGCCCAGCAAGCCCCTGCCCCTATCCAGCCTGCTTTTCGTATTCAGCACCTAAGGCAAGGTCCTGAGGCCCAAGTCAGAGCTTCAGATGTGCTGAGGACACTACAGAGAAAGATACACCACATCCTTGAGTCATATTTAGTCGACAATAACCCCCACTTGGCCCAGGGACAGCACATTCAGCTTGGGGTACACTGTTCTTCCTGCCCCAGGGGGTAGCTTTAAGGACTTGAGCACACAGGTACCAGGCTGTAGCAGGGGGACCTGGGGGCAGGGCTGTCAGCTCCCAGATGCCGCTGATCTCCTGACTCTGGGCTGTCACTGAGCTCCAGGGAAAGGGCTGGGCTGCCCCTCACCATTGTCCACTCCAATGCAGAAGGACCCACAGGACCCTCATAGCAGCTCTCCAGGCTAGGCCCCTTCCCCGCTGTCTGCTGCAGCCGAGTCTCACACCCGGACACTGGCCAAGCCCCAGAGGAGAAGGTATCTGCTTCCCCTTAGTTGAGCAGCTCCAGTTCACCTCTCCCCACAGAAGTCAGGGGACAGTGCTCCTTCCATGGGCCTGGCAGTTTTTTCTTTTAGTAGAAGTCACTAAAGCCTCACTTTTCTAAAGAGGAGAGGCTTGGCGCTCCCACGTGAAAGCATGGATGCTCCCCAGGGTTGGAGAGAGGAGATACCAACCAAGAGGCAAATTATTCTGTGACACAAGCCCCTGGTGGGTGATCCCCTCCGTGTTTGGACACTTTTGATCAGCCAAGAATGTTCACAAATAGCCACTGCCTCTGCCCCGGAGTGAACCGGGAACGCTTAGCGGGAACAACAGTGGCTCCAACAGCAAACGTGCTGAGGCAGGATCATAATCATTTAATCACTGAGTCAGGCGTGTGCTCACGAGCAGTGGGAATGCACCAGTGAACAAGAAGACATGTCCTCCCCACACGATGCTTTAGCTGTGGTGGGGAGATGGATGCCAGGTTCGTGGCACCAGAAGCAGAAGTGGATTCCACAGTGTGAGGTATAGGTGGTGCCTCACCAGCCACTGCCTGTGGTCGCCACCAGGTGTGGTCACCGCAGGGTGTGGGGACCAGAGCATGGGCTGGGGACCCGAGATGTCTGCATTTGAATCCTGGCTCTTCTGCTAAACATGTGACCTTGGCAAGTTCACTTGCCTCTTGGAACCTTAGTTTCCCCATCTGCAAACTGTAGGTAATATGTTAGCTATGCATAGCATTGTTGCAAGGATTAAGCAAGTCAGTGTATATATAAAGTGCTGTGGGGCGGGGGGGTCCCTGGCACAGGGCAAGGACTTTACAGTGTCTGCCTTTTCTGTCGCTCAGGGAAGTCCTCACCAAAGACCAGACTGTCAAGCTGAGACCTGGCGGATAAGAAAGAGTTGGCCAGATGAGGAGCAGGGGAAGGATGCTCCAGGCACAGGGAACAGCACGTGTGAAGGCTGGCTCTGAGGAGGCGTGGTGCGTTGGAGACTGGATCTGGGACGCGGGGAGCAGGGTGGGAGACAGGGATGAAAAAGTTGGTGAGAACCCCACCTCACAGGGCCTTAGGTCATGTGAAGACCTTGAACTTTGACCTGAGGGGCCATGGGGGTTTTATGTAGGAGTTGACTGGATGTCACTCTGGCTATGATGTGGAGAATGGATTGACAGGGGAACAAATTAGGTTTGCAGGTGCTATCGTCCAAAGGGTAGGTGATAGAGATGGAGAGAAGTGTGTAGGTATGTGGTGCAAAGAAGAAAGGAAATCAGAAATGATGCCAGGGCATCATCCTTCGCGGACTGGTCCAGTGGTGGTGCCATTTGTTGGGCTTCACGTGAAACATCCCTGAAGGAGATGTTATCTGTCCTGGCCTGGCCATGTGACATCCAAAGGGAGAAACTGACTAGGTATTTGGATTAAGAGCTTTTGATCTTCAAGGGGTGGCTAACACAATGCAGGAGCTGTTGAAACCCTAGGTGGGAAGGTCCCTTAAGTTTGGAATCAGCCATCACTGTGCCAACACCTGCAGGGTACCATGCCCTGTGGAGGGCGCCAAGGTTCCAGAGATGAGTCAGCATCATGGGGTCACAATCTCACTGCCCCGCAGCCGTTCCCAGGCTGCCTTGAAGGTACAGAATATCTGAAGTTCTTCAGGAACTTGTTCACCAGAAACAAGTGGGCTGAAGCCCGAGCTTATCTGGCGCATGCTAAGATACTGTGTCCACTTCCTCGTCAAGACAGACAGATTCCATTAAAGCACCCACAGCCCTGAAGCTCTGCTTCTCTCCACCACCTCCCCACAAGAGGCAAAAGAGGAAGATTTAAAAATTACAAGTGCTATCCTCCACACTCCATCTCCCAAACTTCATTTCACAATGGCTGCTGACATCAATAACGTTGGACAGGATAATCAAGTTTGCATAATGTACCGCTCTCAAAGGGTCCCTCTGCACAAACACCCGTCCTGGTATGAATGCCAGGAAGCAAGCAGCCTGAGATTGCAGAGAAAAGGCCCTTAGAGGTGGGACATAAGAGTCTTTTACCGTGGTACCCATGTGTGATCTTACAGGCATAACCCTGCATCAGCAAAGCTGGCTTCTTCTCCCAGTTTGACCCCTTACTAGTGGAGGCTTCTTGTGTTTAGTCACTAAGTTGTGCCCAACTCTTTTGCAACCCCATGGACTGTAGCCCACCAGGCTCCGCTGTCCATGGGATTTCCCAGACAAGAATACTGGAGTGGGTTGCTATTTCCTTCTCCAGGGGATCTTCCCGACCCAGGGTCGAACCTGTATCTCCTGTACTGGCAGCAGGATTCTTTACCACTGAGCCACCAGGGAAGCCCTACTAGTGGGGACTACAGACAAATCACTTCATCATCCTGTGCTTCCATCTTCTCCACTTTAAAACGGAAATACTCTGAGGGAGTCTAAAAGATCCAAGACATTGGATGCCATATTAGTGCTGAGAGAATAAACTTAAGGAGATAGTTAAATAAGTTATTCATTGAATATCTATTAACATGTTATCAACTTTTAATTTGAAAAATAGCTGATCTTTAGAAAGATAGACCAACACAGAATTGCTGGACTCGAGTATATCCTAACACAGACTCTAGATGAAATATTGAAAAATTCAAAAATTAGTGACATGTATGGGAAAATTAGCTTAAGATGATGAATAAATTAAAACGGCATCCTGTTGCATCTTGGTAAATTGTACAGGTTGGACTCTATGTCACTGATGTCCAAATTAAGATACAGATCCTAAAATGGATCAGTGATAAGACAGCTCAATGAGCCAATCTCTGAAGACACGGTGTCCCTGGCCATCACATGTGACACGTCAAGGGCTTCCAAGTCTCCTACTTCCTTCCCTTTTCCTCGCTTTCCAGACCCGCCAAGTGTCCCCGTCCCTCTCTGCTCTGCATCTTATTTTCCCTAAAGCAGAGGCTCTGGAGCACAAGTACCCATCAGCATCACCTGGAGGGCTGGGTTCACGTTTGCCGTCTACTGGTCCAGGCACCACACTCTCTGGGCTGAAATGGCCTCCTGCTCCTCGCTTCTCGACTCTGGGATTCCCCCTCAAGCCTCCCTTCCACCTGGACCCTCCAGGTCCTACCTCCTCTCCTCCTCTGTGGCATTTACTCTTGGAGTCTCCCTTTTAGCCTCACTCAGAGCCTGTGTCTTGCAGCCAAGGACAGGGTCAGGTCTCCAGGTCCTAGCCTCCAGTACATACACACACACGGGGATGACACCCATCAGACAGGGTTGAGTGTAAGTCACCCGGTATTCTCTTCTGAGGAGCTGGTGGGCACTGCGAGAGCTTACATGTCAGTGGGCTCTGAACTCCAGGCTGCCTGTCTTCAACTGGTGCTTGCCAAGGGTCCCTGGGGAAGCCACTGGCCTTCCCTGGGCCTCAGTTTCTCCACCTGCAAAAGGGGCACAATACCACTTACCCTAATCTCAGGAGTATCAGGTGTGATGGAACAGGGGAAGTGCTCATGGCATGGATGAGGCGGCCTGTAAATGTTGATGATGGTGAATATACTTTTCTCTCTGGCACGAGGTAGGTCAGATGCGTCTGCTCCCCTAGCTGTGCTGGGTGGAATTGTGCAGCTGGGGGTGTTCCTTGGTGGGGACAGGGCTGAGAGAAGCCAAACAAAGCCACTGAAGAGCGTGGGGTGTTGACCAGGAATATGCATCTCCTCCAGATTTCAGCATGTTCCTGGGCCAGAAGCTGTGCCTTACAAGGCTGTCCCCTTGCTGTCCACCCCCAACCCACGGCACCCTGCACAGAGCTGCATGCAGGTCAGGGGCTCAGGCCTGGGAGAAGTGAACAGACTAATAAGATTGATTTCCAAGCACCTCTCTTACCCTAACACAAATGCTTTTGCAACCGCTGCACCCCAAGCTCATGTTTCACACTAATGCAGGCCCTGGAGGCAGAGCTGAGCTGACACAAAGCAGCTGACCCTTGGAGGAAAGAAAGCACTTGATTATTCGAGGCCAGAATGGTCCAGCCTTCACCTCCTTGGCCTTTTGCCCTGGAACAAGGCCAGTGGAATCTGTCTGCCCCTGCTGGTGGTGACTTGGTTTAATCAAACAGCTGCGTGTCTGGGAGAGCTCCCTGGCTACCTTGGTTACACATGCCTCACCCCTGCCCAGCCTCACGCACACTCTCAGGGTCACAGTCACCCAATTTCATTCCATTTCAGTGGACCTCGGGGCCGTCCAGGAGGCAGTCCTGCAGCCCAGTGTCTTGGAGAACACTCTGTCTGAGCACCGCCGCTCTGTGGGCTCTGCTTGGCCATGACCTGGCTGCCCCGAGGGGTATAGGTCCTGCACGGTGGGAGCGAGAGGGCCTGGCCAACTCCCTTCTCTTCTCACTGCTCTGTCCACTTGCAGCTACTGGCAACCTCCGGGCCCCTCTGCATCGCTGCCCACTGACGTGTGGGGTGGCTGGCAGGGAGCAGGGAAGGCCTCATTCCCCAGGCGCCTTCTTCAGCCTTTTGAAGGGCTAGCACTGTAGTTTGAAGAACTGCAACCGAAGACCCCAAGGCAGGATTTGTCAACCTTTCTGACATGAGAGATTGGCTCGTTTTTCTGCTAGAGGCTGCCCCGAGTACCATGGGGAGTTTAGCAGCCTCCCTCCCCTCTCCTAAGTGCCAGTAGCACCCTCCCCCCACCCCCTACATGACAGCCAAAAGAGCCTGCTGACATCACCAAGGTCCCTGGAAGTCAAAACTGCCCAGTCGAGACACAGAGACAGTGAGGTACAGAGCAAGGCCAGACCGCTCAGTGGGTGAAGACTCAGTGGTCAGCCCAAGAGATGCCTCAGAGCTTAGGCAAAGCAGGAAGACTTTTCAAGGCCTTGCTGACCCCACCAAGAAGCAATACTGTGCCCAGGCCCACCCTCAGCTGCTCAGGGGGCCCCAGGGCAGAATAGGCCTCACTTTGGCCTTGGAGTCCCTGCACCGCTCCTCTCTGAGCCTGATTCCACCTGGGAGGTCCTGTGACAGCTCTCCTATCCCTCTTCCCCATGGCTCTCTCTCCCTCCCCAGGCTCTCGGCTTAGGGTCAAAGGATTCATTCCCTTAAACGCAGGTGATGGATCCCAGCAGCTGCTTCCTCTTCTATTGGCTGGAAGCTCTGATGTTATTATCCTCCCTTTACCAGTATGTTTTTGTAAATTACTCAAATAATGAGATAAAATATGTAAAAATGGGTAAAAACTGGCATTCACCCTGCAGGAGGCACTGGCCTATTCAGGTGAGGGGCTTTTGATAAGGAAAGTTTAAGGGCCAGACTTTCCTCCACAATTATCATTTATAGATCAGTTCAACTAATCTGTCCCAATTTACTGATCGGGCTCCTATGTGCATGTATAGAATAGCTTCATCTGACTTACAAAATTAATAACAAGAAAGAAAGGCTGACACTTGTGGAATGTGTGAGGACCTGGCCCAGACGGTCGCCTGTAAAAGCCGCCCATTCATTACGGAGCTCCCTGCAAATAGCTTAGGTATAATTGGCACATTTGACTGCAGATTGCCCGATCCTTTAAATATCTCTTCTAATGTGTTAAAATTAGCCTTTTCCTAAACCACAAAAAAAGAAAGGACTGTCCTTTTTAAGCAAATGTGCAGAGAAAGCTCCATTTGTCTGGATCAGTTGAAAGTGGTCCTGTCTAAAGTCAAGGTTGTATAACAGGTGACCTTTCAAGGCACCATCCAGACTTAAGATGTTAGAATTCTCCCCTTTTGATTAAGAAAAAAAAGGTTTTTCTTGACACTTGAGAGTGGCTGAATCACAATGGGAGTTGGAAAGAAGGAAGGGAAGAGGGAGGGGAGAGAAGAGATGTGAAGCGCCACAGAGTCTGGGTTCTGAGTTAGGGTGCCAGGAGGTGGGGAGGGGCCCATGGTTTATTGCACACAAAAAGAAACTATTTGACAGCCCCTCTTTCCGACCTAAAGCAGCTGCCCATGGTGCCTAAAGTTCAAAGAAACGAGCAGGGATGTGAACCCACGCCTGTCTGACCCCGAGGGCTAGCTGCATGAAATTGTGCCACTGCTGAGGCCCAGGTTCTCGCTCAGAGCTTGCTGAGGTCAGGCTGTCAGGTGGACACCACCACCAATAATACCAGGTGAAGTTCAAGACCAGCATTCCCAAAGGGCTTAATTTTATTTATTTTTTAGTCCCAAATGTGTTCTCTAATGGAGAAGGAAATGGCAGCCCACTCCAGTGTTCTTGCCTGGAGAATCCCATGGACGGAGAAGCCTGGTAGGCTGCAGTCCATGGGGTCACACAGAGTCGGACACGACTGAAGTGACTTGGCAGCAAGCAGGCAGCAGTGCTCTCTAAGGAGAAGGCAATGGCACCCCACTCCAGTACTCTTGCTTGGAAAATCCCATGGATGGAGGAGCCTGGTGGGCTGCAGTCCATGGGGTCGCTAAGAGTCAGACACGACTGACTTCACTTTCACTTTCCACTTTCATGCATTGGAGAAGGAAATGGCAACCCACTCCAGTGTTCTTGCCTGGAGAATCCCAGGGACGGGGGAGCCTGGTAGGCTGCAGTGTATGGGGTCGCACAGAATCGGACACGACTGAAGCGACTTGGCAGTGTTCTCTAAGTCTTCCGGGGACTTTTGTTTAATTAGAGAAACAAGCAAGATCGGGCAGGGTGTGCAGAGGCAGGTGTGTGGCCACTGCCCTTGGGACACAGGAGTGGGAGGAGGCACTGAGAAGGGTTGCAGGGGACACATCATTCTGACATCACTGCTACTTCAAGAGTCAGTGCTCCGCTTAGGAAAAAAAGACATGAAACAACTAATACAAAGTTTCAATCATATATCATGGGACAAAAATAGAATGGGAGGAGACTAGAAGAGAGAAACATCCATGGATCATTAATCAGAACAGAGCCAAATGCCAGGCTTGTCAGTTCTTGATTGGGAGACCTCACACAAGTGACTCTAGCTTTCTAAGTCTCAGTTCACTCCTGTTACGTGGGGATGACTGGAACAGCATCAGCTCATGAGCGTGTGGGGCCAGATCCCTAGTAAGCTGTTGACAACACAGCTGGCACTGGGGAGCCCCAGGGTCAGAGCTGCACCATCTAATCCTCCTTCTGCCCCCTACTTGCTGTGGCTCTTGTTTGGCCACTTCACTTACCTGAGCTCAGTGCTCTCATCTGGAAAAAAAAAAAAAAATCAAGAATGGAAACAAAAATGTGAAGGCGGAGGGAGAACCACCTCCCAGGTTTGGCCTGGAGACACACAGCTAATGGAAAGGAAGCTTCTCTACAAAGTAGAAGAGGGCACACAACTAGGAGCGGGACTGCCGGTGAGATCCGACTGACCGGGGCTGAAAATTCTCAGACTTCTTCCTCCTGCACCCTCCATCAACTAAAGACGACCTTGCTT
This sequence comes from Bubalus kerabau, assembly GCF_029407905.1. Classification (NCBI taxonomy): domain Eukaryota; kingdom Metazoa; phylum Chordata; class Mammalia; order Artiodactyla; family Bovidae; genus Bubalus; species Bubalus kerabau. Next base: position 57,082,662 of record NC_073636.1, read on the forward strand.
TTGCGGGACCAAATTCTTCTCCTCCCCACAATGTGGAGACAGACAGGGTGGAAGAGTCAGGATCCAGCGTGAAGGGATTCCAATAAAAGGATTCTGGCCAGCTGGAAAAGTCCTAGGGTTCTCCTTTGTTATGAAGAATCTGGTTTTAGGTAAATTCAGGAGATGCTGCAGTGGCTGGAGAATCTATACAATGATGGGGGAGGCCAGTAGGAGGAGAGGAAGAGAGGATAGATTTGGGGTATCAGGAGATTTATTTGGGGGTTTGGCAAGTGAGAAGGATGGAGGATTTGAGGAGATTAGGGAGAAAAGGAAATTTGGAGAAAGGAAGCTTTGGGTTTCTAATAGGATCCCCATTAATGTTTGTGAAAAGATGTAAGAAAAGATTACAAGTCATTTCTAATCATTTTTAGTTGTGGGATTTGCTTCTTTGAACATGATTTCTTGCAAAGACTGGGCCACACAGGACGCTGATGTGTGTTAGGGCGTACTGCAGTGGAGTTCTAGGCTGACCTGTGGGAAATGGCTTTTTCACCATGAGGGCAGTTCATGAAACACTCTTACAAGCATTTTCTCCTTTGAGTTTCTACTCAGCATTGTGAAAAACGCATAGTGTGGATTTTCATATGTGTGAATTCTTAGAGCTGCGCCCATCATGAATATTAAGCTCTGGCCACTCACTAAATGTTAGTTTTTATTATTGCATTGGTAAATTTGTTTAAGGAATGTGCACAAATATTCACTCTGTGCCAAACACTGTGCTTGGCAAACAAATGTGGTCATGCATTGACTCCTGGAGGAAGTAGTACTGAAAACACTCCAGCAGGACCAACGGGAATTAGTTACGAGATGAATGACCTGGGGAGTGTGTACGAGGCCAGGCAAGGATGAGGCGTATGTAATCAGGGCAGCCAGGGAGCTCTCCCAGACATGCAGTTGTTTGATTAAACCAAGTCACCACTGGCCAGAGCAGACAGAATCAATTGGCCTTGTTTCAGGGCAAAAGGTCAGGGAGGGGAAGGCTGGACCATTCTGGCCTCAAATAATCAAATGCTTTTTTCCTCCAAGGGTCAGCTGCCTAATGTCAGCTCAGCTCTGCCTCCAGGGCCTGCATCAGTGTGAAACACGACCTTGGTGCACAGGGGTTGCAAAAGCATTTGTGTTCGGGTAAGAGAGGTGCTTGGAAAGCAGCCTCATGAGTCTGTTCACTTCTCCCAGGCCTGAACCCCTGGCCTGTGTGCAGCTCTGTGCAAGGTGCCCTGGGTTGGGGGTGGGGGTAGGCAGCAAAGGGACAGCCCTGTAGGGCAGGGCCTGCAGTGTAACCATGCGTGTCTTACGGGTTTCATAGCTGGAATGATTCCTTGCTATAATGGGTTGAAGGGTAACCTCCAGAAAAACATGTCCACATCTCAATCCCCAGAACCTTAAATGTGACCTTATCTGGAAAAAAGGGTCTGGTCTCTACAGATGTAATTAAGTTAATGATCTTGAGATGAGATCATTCCAAGCAGACCCTAAATCCAATGTCAAGTGTCCTTATGAGAAACAGAGGAGACACAGAAATGCTATGTGAGGGTGAGGCAGAGACTTGGGTGAGGTTGTCACCACCAAGGAAGTCCTGGAGCCTCCAGAGGCTGGAGAGGCGAGGAAGGCCTTCCAGAATCTGTGGGGGAGCCTACCCTGCCTACCCCTGGACTAGACAGAGATACGGCCTCCAGACTGCAAGATAATGCCTGTCTGGAGTTTTAAGTCACCAAGCTTGAGGTAATTTGTTACAGCAGCCACAGGAAACTGATACACCACCTGCCAACACACTCTCTGAATTACTTGCTTCCTGCTGAACACTGCCCTCTTGAACCTGCAGTGATTTATTCGCTTACTTGTTTACTTCCCGTATTCCTGCTGGACTGTGAGCACCAGAAGGGTGTATTCTGGCTCCAGATCTCGTTCCTCATAGGTGCCCTGCAAAGATTTCTTAAATAAATACACGGAAGAAGGTGACATAACAAAGATTCAAAGATTCGGATGTCAAGTGCACATTTTGTACTGCGCATGTGAGCAGAGTTACAGGACAGATGGGAGGTCAGCCAGCAGTAGTACAGTGACATGCCCCGTGTGTGTTAAATAAACTCGACGGCCTTCATGTTGGAGCACACATCCCTTCTCCAAGCCCAAACCATTGGGTAAAATGGTGCAGAACTGGATAAATGGCTCACTGAGCCTAAAGCAAGGTTTCTCAGCCTCAGTGCCAGTTACAGTTGAGCTGTTGGAGCAGGATCCTTCTTTACTGGGATGGGAACTGTCCTCCCTGTGCATTGTGGGGTGTTTAGCAGCTTCCTGTCTCTCCCCACCAGATGCCAGAAACACAGTTCTCACCCACCCAACCCCCAAGCCAGGTGTGATAACTAAAAATGTCTCCAGGCATTGCCAGGTGTTCCTGGGATGTAGGAAACATCATTCTATGTTGAGAACCACTGACCTAAGGACTCAAATGGACAAGTATATTTGACTTTTTAAATAAGGAAACAAGAACACCCTCCCCCAAGCCACATACACGGACAGAAATCCACCAGCCACAGTCAGAACTGGGAGACTACCAAGGAGCATGCATCATTTCAACTCACTGAGAAACTAGAGGAGAAGCTGTTAAGGCTGCCAGGGAGAAGGAGGACCCTCGGTGAGTGGGCTGTTCCCACAGGCAGGACAGAGGAGGGGGCAGAGCTACAGCCCTCTTATCACCACCAACCCAGCGGGGCAGGTCCTGAAGAGTAACCTGGGAGTCAGCAGTGCAAGCGGACGGAGCAGACCAGTGACACACGCAGGGCCCAGTGAGCACCAGCATCTACGCCCCCACTCCTCACTGCTGCCGTGCCCACCCATGCCTGGAAATGACCACCGCCCAAGAGTGTCATACCCAGGCAGGGGGTGTGGAGAATCTGGGGAGACACGGGTAGTGCTGGAGTGGGGATGATGTCATCTCGTGTTTATGGGACACCTGCTCTGTCCTGAGCACTGTGCCATCCGGGTCAGGGTACCCAGAGGATAACAGTAATTACCATCAGCCTCCATCTCCAATTCTGAAAAAGTCATAAGCAGGGGAAATGATCAGAGACATAACAGACGACTTTGGAAGACCTCTCTCAGCCCTTTATCTAGAAACCAGGTTAAAACTGATAAGGGCAGCAGAAGCTGCGGTAAGGCCATAAATGAAATGTGGTTAATATACCAAACACCCATGTCCCACCACTCAGCTTTAGGAAATGCCACAATTGTTCTGTATTTACAGCAGACCTTTTTGATTTAGTGAATAAATAACAACAAGACATGTTAAGGATCATTTCTGTTCCTCTCTTTCCCTCCCCAGTGGAAACCTGGATTCTTAAAAGTGGTGAATATCCTTCTTTTTTGTACTTTTGATAATATATGTGCATCCAAAAATCTTACCAGAGTGCTGTTTTCTGTGTCATTTTTATGCAAATCATATCTAAGTGGACATATTCTTTTCACTTTCTTCTCCCTTCCCTCGTGTTTCATTTTTGAGCATTTTCCAGGTTGATATGGGAGATCTAATTCAATCATTTTAACTGCCACAGATTAATCTGTTACATAAATTACCTTATCTAATTCCTGTTAGAAACTTTAGGTCATTTTTTATTTGTTAACCAAAACAACACTGCAGTGAAAATTCTTGTACATGTCTCCCTGTGTGCATAAGAGCGTTTCTCTAGGCTATAGATAGAGTGGTGTTGTGGGATTATAGGGTATAAATGCTTTCCACTTAACTAGATATTAACAAATTACTTTCCAAAGTGGCTGAACAATTTATACTGTAAATAGCAGGGAGTGAGCTGGTGCTTGCCAGAGTCCTATTTTCTCAAACCTTCAAGAACTGATTATCCCTATGCTATTCCAACAATGCCAGTGCATGGAGAAATGCAAAGATCACTTGGCTGTTTTTATGAAACCTGTATAACCTGGAAGCCAGGACATGGATCACCACAGAAAAGGTAGTTAGAGGAAGTTCCTGTGAACAGCTTGAACAAAGAGCAACACACCATGACAATTTGCATAGTCCAGGAACTGTTCAGTTTAGCAAACTTTTAAAATCACCTTTACCAAATGAACAAGATAAAGGGAAACAAGCTTGCGATGATTTCTTTTCTTACAAGCCATAAAGACATCTCATGAAATTTAGTACCCACTTCTGACACTTGAAATGGAAATGGAGGATACCTCCTTACAAATATTTTTTAAGTACACATTTCAATCTAAAACTTACCATCATAATTCATTGTAAAAATGCTACAAGCATTCCACTAAAGTCACAAAGTTGTGAGTACTCTTTGTCACTACTATTGTATAACATTTTTCCAGAAATGCTAAACAAAGCAATTAGACAAGAATATAAAAACAGTCATGAATGTTGGAAGAGGCAAAATGATCATAATTTGTAGATAACAAGGTTATATTCTTGGAAAAACTCAAGATAATAGCAAAAGCAGGCACCATGAGATGGGAGCCTGCCTCCTTCAGCCCTGAGTCTCCACAGCCCAGCTCTGCCCTGGCCCAGAGTCTGCTTGATAAATGCCTGTGAATAGGCACAGGGTCTTGAAGCCGGCTTTACCAGAGCATGCTCCCTGCAAAGAGCGCAAGCCCATTATGGAATAAGGTACAACATGGACAAGCGGGACTGGGGAGCATGAGATCAGACAAACAAGTTTGTTTACCTCAAAACATCTGAGATCCATTAACGTGAGAACACAATCATGACCCTCCAAGAGTCCCCAGCCATCATGACCGCAGAGCCCCTTGCTTGGAGCACTTTGGAGTATCCTGTATTATGGAACATTCTGGCATGGCGCATGTCCAGAAGAATACTCAGCATAGTATTAAATTAGGGGATGGGATTTGGGTGGTCACTAGCTTCCCAGGTGTCACTAGTGGTAAAGAATCTGCCTGCCAATGCAGGAAACATAAGAGACATGGGTTCAATCCCTGGGTCGGGAAGATCCCCTGCATGGCACTCACTCCACTATACTTGCCTGAAGAATCCCCATGGCTAGAGGAGCCTGATGGGCTGCAGTCCATAGGGTCCCAAAGAGTCAGACATGACTGAGTACTTTGTGTATTGTTAATTTGTCTTTGTACTTTGTGTTGTTGAAAATGTTTACAATGGGTAAGCAGTTATCATCTTATAGGCACACAAGATAAAAAAAGAGTAACACTAAAATGCAATCTTTTGCTGTATCTCAAAACCAACTTTATTTTATAAAATCATGAGTTCTACTGAAGTTATTTTGAAAGATGATAGGCCAGCTTGAACCCAGTGGAAACTTGTAAAATAGTAGAACCAGATATTCGGTACTTAAATTCCGCCTCTCCCACCTACTTCTAGAGGGACTTTGGGGAAATCACCTCACCTCTTTGAATCTCATTTGTAACATGAGTAACAAATGAAATGCTCTACCTCACCGAGTAGAGGAGTCAAGGTGGTTAAGATGCAATAATCCCCCAATACTATATAGCAGAGAGAACTCTGCTCAGTATTTTGCAAAAACCTAAATGGGAAAAGAATTTGAAAAAGAATAGATACATGTATATGTATAACATATATTATCAGTTCAGTTCTGTTCAGTCGCTCAGTCATGTCCGACTCTTTGTGACCCCATGAATCGCAGCACGCCAGGCCTCCCTGTCCATCACCAACTCCCGGAGTTCACTCAGACTCATGTCCATTGAGTCAGTGATGCCATCTAGCCATCTCATTCTCTGTCGTCCCCTTCTCCTCTTGCCCCCAATCCCTCCCAGCATCAGGGTCTTTTCCAATGAGTCAACTCTTCACATGAGGTGGCCAAAGTATTGGAGTATCAACTTTAGCATCAGTCCTTCCAGTGAACACCCAAGACTGATCTCCTTTAGAATGGACTGGTTGGATCTCCTTGCAGTCCAAGGGACTCTCAAGAGTCTTCTCCAACACCACAGTTCAAAAGCATCAATTCTTCGCGCTCAGCTTTCTTCACAGTCCAACTCTCACATCCATACATGACCACAGGAAAAACCATAGCCTTGACTAGATGGACCTTTGTTGGCAAAGTAATGTCTCTGATTTTTAATATTCTATCTAGGTTGGTCATAACTTTCCTTCCAAGGAGTAAACATCTTTTAATTTCATGGCTGCAATCACTGTCTGCAGTGATTTTGGAGCCCAAAGAAGTAAAGTCTGACACTGTTTCCACTCTTTCCCCATCTATTTCCCATGAAGTGATGGGACCAGATGTCATGATCTTCGTTTTCTGAATGTTGGGCTTTAAGCCAACTTTTTCACTCTCCTCTTTCACTTTCATCAAGAGGCTTTTGAGTTCCTCTTCACTTTCTGCCATAAGGGTGGTGTCATCTGCATATCTGAGGTTATTGATATTTCTCCCAGCAATCTTGATTCCAGCTTGTGCTTCTTCCAGCCCAGCGTTTCTCATGATGTACTCTGCATAGAAGTTAAATAAGCAGGATGACAATATACAGCCTTGACGTACTCCTTTTCCTATTTGGAACCAGTCTGTTGCTCCACGTCCAGTTCTAACTGTTGCTTGCTGACCTGCATATAGGTTTCTCAAGAGGCAGGTCAGGTGGTCTGGGATTCCCATCTCTTGAAGAATTTTCCACAGTTTATTGTGATCCATACAGTTAAAGGCTTTGGCATAGTCAATAAAGCAGAAATAGATGTTTTTCTGGAATGCTCTTGCTTTTTCGATGATCCAGCGGATGTTGGCAATTTGATCTCTGGTTCCTCTGACTTTTCTAAAACCAGCTTGTACATTTGTATATACATACACATGTATGTGTATGAATCACTTTGCTATATACCAGAAACTACCACAACATTGTTAATAAATTATACTTCAGTATAAACTAAAATTACAAAAAAAAAAAAATCATGTGTAACCACCAAAAATATTCCCCAATAAATATTAGCTACTTTCCCTGTCACTAATGTTGATGGACCTAAATTAAATTGTACCATCTAAGTATGTTTGAATTTTTAACATGTATTTTATTTATTTGGCTGCACCAGGTCTTAGCTGTGGCACGTGGGATGTTGGATCTTCATTGAGACAAGCAGGATCTTTGAGTTGTGGCGCTGGGATCTAGTTACCTTAGCCACTGGATCACCATGGAAGTCCCTGTTTGAATATTTGAGTTAAATGTATTTCAATCTGTTTAAGTCATCCTTTTCTACACCCAGACCCCCAAGGTTTGCTTAAGGACCACAGACAAAGGTTTCACATGTGTCCCAGGTTTAATCATGCTGACATTCAGCAGGTTCCTCCCAGCAACCTCCCTTGTGGTGTGTGGTTGTGCCTGCATGCCAGTGGGGGCTATGGCCATGCTGAGCAGCAGTCAGGACCCCAGCCTGGGAGGAGACTTGGGGAGGCACATGAACACTGAGAGGTCGGCCCTACAGCTGGGTCTTCTGTTTGTGGAGCTGTCATTACAGGAACATCTGGATTCCTTAGATGATACTGGGAAAAGCAAAGATTATGTTCGGCTGTCTGGTGTATTTTAAGGGCTGTATCTCTTATTCTGTGTGATTAGGAAGTCATTAGCAGCTTAAACTTGATGCCTCCCTCAGAGCTGATTGCTTGGCTCTCTCCGTCTTCCAGGGCAGGATGAGAATGTGGGGGACCTCCTTTTATTAATAAGCTACCATTGTCCACCCCAGATTTTTAGGCTCGATGCAAACAAAACTTTCTGTCCTTCTGTTGAATACTTGATCACATATGCCAACTTTTTCACAGGGCCCCATGGATCTTGAGAAAGGCAAGATGGACAAGTTAGCCAGTGGCCTGAGCCCTAACAAGCTGCACCCAAACAGTCCCATCTAGCTCCTACCGAGCACAAGAGGGACTACCTGGAAGAAAAGAGGAAAAAAAAAATCAGAATAAAGGCTTAAACTATAGAGTAGTGTGGGACTGAAGGGATCTTCAGGCTCGTGACTGGCTTAATCTGTGCCCAGGTCCCACCTCCACCGTGCAGCCTCCATTTCCATTCAGAATCAGCGCTCTCCTCACCTGTGAGGTGCAGCAGGTGACAGACCAACCTCATCATGCTATTGGGGAACCCATGAAGTAGACCACCCCCCAAGCCGGGTGTGGAGCATCACACATACACACACACACACATGCACACACATGTGAGTGCAAGAACATGTGTGTGTGCATGCACGTACACATAAACACCTGAGCGATGAATGAGGGTAAAGTGGGAAGTGCCTTCAGGACTGCTGTGAATAAATGGCAGAGAGCACCCACGGCACGTGGAATGCAGACTTGCATGTCACACAAGCTCAATGAACACTTATTATTGTTGCTATTGTTATTAATATTAGTCTGGTTTATATTTATTCACAAACCAAACTATGTCAAACTCTCCCCCCCATCTCACCCTTTGGAATATACATGCTTGCTTTTTGCCAAGAAGAACTCTTGCCAAGAAATGCTTTTGCTCTATGTATTTAGAAAACCCAGCCTAAACTATTCTTGGCTTTATACCAGGAACCAAGCTAACTCTGCCTAAGCCAGCACGCAGACCCTCCCCACAGGAAAGCCAATAGCCCCTCAGCAGACCACCACCAGGCACCACAGCTGAGGAGAAACTCCAAATCTCAGACATAGATTCTCCCAACCTTCTCCATATAAAATGGTTTTTAATTTTTTAAACTGAATCTCATTAGTTTAAAACTCCTCCATGTGATTCTACTCCTTTCCCTGGCATTCTTGTTGAGATCAGGAAAAATACAATTTTCCTTCCTGAGGAAAGTGAGATTAGGTGTGTGCTGATTTTCTCTGAGTAACACAGCCTCAGCCCTGTAATTAATATCCCAGCCATCCACAGCCTTATAATTAAACATGAGACGCACAGAACGGGGAGAAGTCGCAGGAAGGCAGAAGGTAAATCACTGGGCTAGTTTCTGCCACCCATTCCTGGGAGCCACAAGGAAGGCGCGAGGCCCCTTGGGGAACAGGGTGCCCCTGAAGCCAGCTGGAAGTCGCCTGAGCCCACATGATCATTTATTTCCCGTGGTGGCCTGTTTCCCAGGGTGCTTCATGGAACATTAGGCAAGCAGCGCCTGATAATGGCTGCAGAGTCTCTGTCCACTCCTAACACAAAAACCGCCTGCAGAAGACGCAGCTACGCCATCACCCAGGTCAGAGTCCATGCGAAAGGAAATGGAGGATTTGTCCTGAGTCCTTGCCTGCTGTTCAGCGAGACCATTACTGTCTAGAAGAACACAGGCAGGGAAAGTCTCAGGGAGGCTTCCATGCTTGTTTCCATGGGTGTGGTCACCCTCCCCTAGGGAACCTTTGGTTCATAAATATCTCTTGCGCCAGAGCCTCTTGTTCATGCTCACCCGGCATCCTGCCTCCTCCATCTTCCAGAAAGTTGGAGCTGTGTGGCCGGACAGGGCAAATGGACAAGAATAGAAGTGGTGCACGGGGCTGCCAGGCTGTGAGAGACACACGCCTCCGTCTTCTCTTGATTCCTCCTCCTGGCAAACTTCGCAGGACTTTTAGTCCAGATGAAGAGGCTCTGAGGTGGCAGAACCCCCACTTAGCAGGAGTGTGGTGAGCAGAGTTCCCCACCCATCAGCACTAGGTGAGGGTGAGCCTTGTGATTAAGAAAGAACCCTTTTTGAGATGAGCCTCCGAGGGCATCAGGGTCATAGCCTGCTGTACTCTTATTACCTCTTTAACTAAAATAAGCACCTACTATGTGCGAGGCTCTGGATGGAACACCCAACAGCACAGTAGAAAAGACAGGAAAAATAAACAAGTAAACACGTTTTAAGCAGTCTGATCATTTCTATGAAGGACACAAACAGGAGTATGTCTTGGGCAATAGTAGGGCACCCTCTGAAAGGCCTCTCTGAAGAGGGATGATGGTGATGAAATTCAAGAAACCTTCCTGGCTGAGTGTGGGAGGAAGGGCAGAGCATTGCAGCAGTGGAACCGTGTATGCAAAGGCCCTGGGGTAGAAGAGAGAGGGGGATTCTGGGAGGAGCAGAACGGCAGCCAGTGTGGCTGTGGATTGCTACAGTCAGTTCAGGCGTGGACCAAGCGAGGTGGAGGACACAGGCAGGGACAGATGACGGGGGCTCCTGTTTCTCCCAGTGAGAGGAGAGCCCACTGGGGTATTTTCAGTGAGAGAGAGACATTATCTGATTGACTTTTAAAAGGACCACCCTGGCTGCTATAAGGAGGAGCAGGAGGGAGAGGAAAGAGCCTGTGGGCATCATCCTGGTGGGAGGTGACAGTGCTCAGGGAGAAGGGAAAAAGGTCAGGCTTGAGAAAACTGTCGCGGAGACTTAATCAGGTGCCACCAGTTCTGCAGATATTTCTGCCCTGCGCCCCACACCCGGAAATTCACAGTTCCCCTTGCTGAGGCCCCCGGCTTCTGCCAGCAGCAATTTGTGGCTTCCAGCCTGGTTCCATCAGAGGACACTATGCCTTGACCCTAAGGAAAAACTGAATGTCCTTGGAGCCAGGGGAGGGCATACTGAGAGGCAAGAAGGCCTCTCATGTGGCTGCAGGTCACTGGAGGATTCTGAGCTCCAACAGAATCAGGGGGAGCTGCCCCTAGGTATCTGAAGCCCTCACCTGCTTATCAGAGGCCCAAGGTGCCAGGAATAAAACAAAGACGGTAATGGGCATGGCCATTTATCATGGGGTGTTGCTTGCTGTGGAGTTACAGGGAGTTGAATTGGAATAGGATTTGGAGAACATTCCGGAAGGAGCCGATAGGAGGGCTCTGTGAGTCTCGGGGAAAGCCAGGTGCCTGCAGGGCAGGCTGGACTCTGGGGTCTCCAGGTCTCCCCAGGACCGCAGGTGGGCAGAGCTCAAAGGCAGAGGAGAGGAAGAGCAGCCGTGTCCGGCACGGGGACCACAGTCTGTACTCAGGCAGTGTGTCCACTTCCAGGTTCTGTGTTTCCATAGCAACTCCAGGCCCTCACCCACCCAGCCCTACTGCTTCAGGCTTTAAATGGGCAAATAAAAGAGAGAGGATAAAATTTGGCTTTTCATTGAATAGGACAGCGATCCAAGAATTAAATTACCCCTATTTAAGGCTGTTCTCTCCCGGCCCTGTGAAAAGACATAATTTCACAAATTAGCCCGAGAACCCCCGAATAAGTTAACCCCTTGGAGGCAGGAGTGGGGCCCCTTCCACCACAGAAGGCTTGGGCCCACATATTCAAGAGGCTTTCTGCCGCCCTTTTCCTCTGGGCCTGTTCAAGTCACTCCAGCTTCTCTCCAAGGAGCCAGCTCGGTCTGGCCTGAGACACTGTCAATTGTAAAGAGTGAAGAGCATTCAAAGTGGCAACCTGGGCCAGGAAACACGGAAAGGAGGAATTCTGTATGTGACTAATGGATCCCAGACAGAGCCACTCCCTAGTCACAGCCACGACTTTACAGTGAATTTCCAATCGACTGTAGCTGCCCGACTACAGACAGCTCTGCACAGAGGTGGCCGGTCAGGCTCACTCCCAGATGCCTGGGTCAGCACTTTCCGAAGCAGCCACTCAGCCGTTCCTGATCCTCTGCGAGAGCCTGGCTCTCTCCTCCATCTTCCAGTCCCAGGATGGAATCTGGGGCTCCAGGTGTAGGGGGCTGCCCTGATCCGCGGCAGATGGCAGGCCCTGCTCCCCACTCTGCCTCCAGGCCCCCAGGTGAGTAAACTAAGAAAGCCTGTTTGAGTTCATTTGAGGCTGACAGGTTCTTCTGGTCTGCCTGACCTCCGCAGACACCTCCACAGTGAGATTTCTATTAGAGAAACACGACTTGAGAGTTTGTAATGTGCTTCCTGCCCCGATGCTGTGGTTTTAATTAATAGGGTCACTGGTGGCTGTCCCTGGCACACATCACAGTGGAGGCCAGGGGGGCCTGAGGAGGAGAAGCAGAGCAGCTTCTGTCTGCCTGGATCCTACCAACACAGAAGCTACAGCTCAGGGCAGAGCCACTGTTCCAGGCCACAGGTGTATTCAGACGGAACCCGAGGTGTTTCATCTCCCAGGTGCAGTGGGCGCGCATAGTCCACGCCCCAGTGTCAGGCAGGCTGTTGGCCATCCCCAATTTGTTGCAGGAATGGCTGTGGTGAAATCTGGGTTGCAGCTGGCTCTGGGGCAGGCCAGGCTGCACTTTGGCACAATAGACGCACCAGGCCTCCAGGGCCCTAGCATGAGTGCCAGCCTTGAGAAAATCAATCAGCTGCACTCTGATTAATTTCAAGTTCAGCTCACCCCACAACCGGCACTGTGAGAGGCAGAGCCTGCATCCCGGCCTGGCACAGCCCTAGGCTGGACCAGCGTCCAGCTGCAGCATGGCAGCAAGGTGCCCTTCCCTGCCGTGGTCGTGGCGGGGGGCTGCTACCAGACAACTAGCAGGGGAGCCCTAAGAGAGGATTTTCAGCAGCTGATCACCCAGCAGGTTCCCTGAGGCATTTCCTAATTTTCTGTTAATGACAAAGAGAGGCAGGGATTCATCATGTGGACCCCTGTCCTCTCCCCACTCTCAGTCTGTTTGGCCTCAGCCAATCATATGACGACCTCCACCAGCAGTTCAGACCAAGTAAAATACAGGTGCCTCTCATTATCCATCTATTATCAATTCCTGAAAATGCTTTGCAGAGTGAATTTTCAGATATCGGAAGCTCAGATCCCATTATGTGAATGGGAAAAAACGAAAACACATTCCCGGATTGTTCAAAAACCCCCAAACAATTTTCCAAATACCACTAAAACGTTCTGAAACACCCATATAACAACACACTAAGGGTTTTGGCATAATGCAAGCATGTAAAACACCTCCTTTCTAATTAGTCCACACTGAAAGATCTCACAGAGGGGAGTGTTGAGGTGCAATATTTAACTGCACTGAACAGAATCAGATTCAAGTTGTATTTTCCTTCTCCACTGCAAGGGGGCACATATCAAATGTAGCCCCACAAATGCAGATTGAAGAAAGGATCTCCTCAGGTAGAGCCCATTGGGAGTGCACCCAGAGCCTGCCAGGAGCAAGCTGGGCACCATGGAGGGCTCAGCCCCCGGGCAGGGAGGCAGGGGAGGTCTGATAGGAGGAGATCCGGGGTAGCGAAGGGGTCCCTGCGGTGCCCACCTGGCCACTCAGCTGCATGCCCACACCGTGCTTTCTGCTGGCCTATCCTCGCAGATCCGTCACAGGGACTTTTTATTCTATGGGTGAATTTGCATGAAATGTTGACTAGTCATTAGGATGACTGTTCAGGTCATGGGAGTTTGGGTGGCATGGTGGTCAGTACTTGGACTTGTCTCCCAAAGTTACTTGACCAATCGCTGTGTGTGACAAGAAACGCAGTGACCACGGGGAAGGGCTCCAGCCCTCCTATCCCCCATTACCTGTTCCAGAAAATGGTCCCTGTGCTGTTTCCCCATCCACCTCCTCCCCACAGAAGCCCCAGGCTGGGGTGACGTCACCAGGGGGAGGGACCGGGCAGGAGCAGAAAGCAAGACAAGGCCCCTGAGGGTGGCTCAGCTGAGGGTCTGGGAAAGAGAAAGTTTCTAGAAGAGGCACCATGTGGAGGGGGGTGAGAGAGCCTGGGGAGCAGAAAGCCAAAGAAGAGGGTTAGGTGTGGCGAGAAGTCATAACTGGATCTTTTTAACGTCCTTTGAGAAACCTACATCAAGACTCGACTCACCTTGAGGGGTTTTGTTCGCTGGACTGTGCTTTCCTAAATGGGACACTGATCTGAGTCGAGACAGGTGGGGCCCCAAGTTCCATTGGAAAGTTTGTTTTGGTTTTTCCTCAAATTTACTTTGTTGTGCAGCAGTATCCAGTTTTTAACAGGACCATGTGTGCCCCAGGAAGTCTCATGTTTCAAGGGTGCCCCAAATGCACAGCCCCGGGTCACAATGCCCAGTCACCTTCCCACTGAAAATGTGCTGTCACCCTGTCCGGCTGCAGGTGAGAACTAAGCCCACAGAGGGCAGGCAGTTCCCTGCAGGCCGCAGTGAACCAGGCTGGACCCAGGCTGGCTGACTGATGCAGGTATATGTCTACGTCGTTTGCATAGGCATCCATATATGTGCACAGCTGTGTGTACAGGTAGGCATAGGTATATATGTATGTGTACATACATGTGTGTCTGTGCATGTATACATACATGCCTATATGCATGGGTCTGAGTGTGTATATGTGTATCTATGTGTGTATATTTGCATGTCTATGTGTATGTCTATGTGTATATGTATGAGTATACGTGTGTGTGTGTCTATATGTATGGGTGTGTGTTTACATGTACTTCTGTTTACATGTACAATGTAAGATCCACACAGAGGAGGCAGGTGTTCCATGGCTGTGTCCCTGGAACACATGCTCCCAGGACCCCTCAGTGACTACCTGCTAGGCTCACCTCTGGGACCCCACCCGGCCTCTGGATCCTGTCCTGGGGACTCCCCAGCCTCAGCTCCGTTGCACGGGTCCCAGTTTCCCCAGACACTGCCGGGACCTTGGCTGCTTCCCTGGCCACATCGTGTGACTACAGCAGGCCAGGAGAGGTAAGGCCTTGAGAGGAGGCCTGGGAAGGAAGTGAAATCCCCTCTTACTTAACAGCCTAATAAGGATTTGAACCGAAGTCTGTGAGGAATTGTCAGTTTAACTGTTTTCTCAGATGTGGAGACCATGTCTCAGCTTTCCAGCACCAGGGGAGGAACAAGTCAAGCTGGAGAGGGGAGGATGCCGGCCTCTGGCACCGGCTCCGCAGGCCTGAGCCCCCCGCCCACCCCCAAGAGTCCCCAGCAAACTGCTCAGGGCCTCCCTAGACCCGGAGCTGGGGGCGGAGGCAGGGAGAGCCATATGTGCAGGTGAGGGACCGGTCAGCCGCCTGCAGGAGACCATGGGGAAATGATGTCATTGAGACACAGCGAGGAGCCGCTTGAAGATGTTTCCAGACGCCTGGGCAACTGAGTCACCTGGAGGGAGGGGCCGGCAGAAGGAGGGGGTCTGCAAAGCTCATGACCAGATCCTCAGGGATGTGTGTGGATGCACCAGGTTGAACCATACAGACAATGTCACATTCTCTGCAGGTGGAATCCACTCCTGATCCTCCCTGCAGGTGCCCGGGCCCCCACCCCACCTCTGTTCTCCCCCCACCCCCGTGTATTCTGCTGTGACCCGACCACACTGGTTCTGAACACAGGAGCCACCCCACCTCCAGGGTCAGGCCAGCCACCCCTGTGTCTGGGACACCCTGCAGCTACCTGGGCGGCGGCTCCTTGCGCCAACTCAGGTCTCATCCTTTCTTCCCCAAACACCCTCGCTAAAGCTGTCCCCTACATAAATCCTACCGGACAGCCTCTTCCCTTCCTGAATCTCACCTAGCACCACCCTGCTTTATCTTAACTCCTTGCAGGCTATTTCTTTCCATCCCACTGGAATGTGAGCTTTCTGGCAGTCACAGACCTGTCATGCGCTGGCCATGCTGCACCCCAGAGCTGGGAAGAGGACCGGCAGGCAGTCGAGGCCCATCAACCTTTAATGGTGAGTGAGTGATGAACCACAGCACCAGGACTGCCCTGTTGGGAACACTGTCAAGGACTCCTTCTTAGAGCACCGTGCTGTCACCACTCCCACCCTGAGCCTCAGTGCTCTGGGTGTTCAAGGAGCGGAGAGAAGACCATCGCCTCCGCAAGGGGCCCACTTTTGGAGCACGTGGCCATCAGTGCCTGCTGGGAGCACGCGGGAGCCCCGGGGCCCTGGGCATAGCCACAAAACCTGCGCTGAGTTTGTTTAGAGTCCTGCTCAGAATGAAGGACGGCTCTCAGGCTGGAGACCTCTTAATACAACAAGCAAACACCACGGGGTTTTATAAGGCAGCTGCCTCCCGACAGGCAGAGCACAGGCTCCCTTTCCTGGCTCGCTTCTGCCATCTGCTGGCCGCTCCCTGACATGCATGGGAGAAGAAGAGTTCTGTTTACCAGGCTCACACAGGTCTTTGTTTCCTTCTGGGAAGAATTCATTGCCAATTTTACTCCTCCCTTGGCAAAAGCCGCCTGGCTGACCCATCCCTTGAGTAGAGCAGACTCTAGGCCCCAGGTGCACTGGGGAAAGTCACCTGGTCCCGCAGCTTATGACTCCCCCACTTTACATATTTACTCTATCAGCACTCAATATCAAACCTGAGTAAGGGGCACAATTTACAGATGAGGGTGTGAAGGCAGAGAGACATTGAGTAAGCTGCTCAGAGTTGCACAGCAAGGAGGTGGAGCCAAGCGTGAAGGCACCTGAGCACACATACCAACAACTATGCAAATGGCCCAGGTGCCCTGCCCCTCCTGCTCCAAGGGACCCCGAGGGAGCACCAAAGAAAGAGGGATGTGGGAAAAGTGGAGGACAGGGCAGAGGGGTCCTGCAATTCATCTCCGTCCCCTCAGAGGCTAAGAGAAGCCTCCATCTTTTGACTTTCATCTTCTGATCTGGACAATGTAAGCACTGAACTGCATGATTTCAAGGTTCCATCTAGGGTTCTCTGGACAGGATAGAGAAACAGAGAGCATGATGGTTAGAGGACAGGCTCTTTGGTCAGACAGACCCATGGTAAAGACTCGGCACTTCCACTCAGTAGCTCTGTGGACAAGAGGGAAGTTGTTTATAATCTCTAAGCCCCAGATATATGGATAAAGGTCCATATAGTCAAAGCTATGGTTCTTCCAGTACTCATGTACGGATCTGAGAGCTGTACTGTAAAAAAGGCTTAGCACTGAAGAACTGATGCCTTTGAACTGTGGGGCTGGGGAAGACTCTTAAAAGTCCCTTGGACTGCAAGGAGATCAAGCCGGTTGATAAAGGAACTCAACACTGAATATTCATTGGAAGGACTGATGCTGAAGCTGAAGATCCAATACTTTGGCCACCTGATGCAAAGAACTGACTCGTTGGAAAAGACCCTGATGCTGGGAAAGATTGAAGGCAGGAAGAGAAGGGGTGGACAGAGGACCAGACGGTTGGATGGCATCACTGACTCAGTGGACATGAGTTTGAACAAACCCCAGGAGACAGTGAAGGTCAGGGGAGCCTGGTGTGCTGCAGTCCATGGGGTTGCAGGGTCAAACATGACTTAGCAACCGAACAACAACGGCAGCTTCTCCTGGCCTACGGACTAATGAAGATAAAAGGAGGCCAAATGCAAAGTGGTGTACTGTGACGGCTCAGAGTAAGTGCTTAATAAATATTACCTGTCGTTATAACACCATTCAAGGCTCTGAGAAGTCTTGCAGGAAAGCACTCCGCTCGACTCTAGCTCAGCCTCTCCCTAGTGTAGCTGCCTGCAGTGCCACCATGGAACCGAGCAAGATGCATCATCACACAGAAAGCATTTGTCCTCATCAGTTTACACGGCTTCCTGAAAGCCACGAGAACCTCAGGCCCCACAGAGACAGAATCAGGGCAGGAACCTGGGCCGGTGGCTCTGAGCTCTATGCTCTCTGCTGCCTTTATGACATCTCTCTACCCCGAAGGCACTTCTCACCACCAATAAACAAAAGAATTAGGAGCCATTCTCCCAGACTCCCAAAACTAAATATTTCACATTTGGATTCTGCAGTGCTTAGTTGTCAGCTTTACAGACCACAGGCAATTAAGAGTCCAAGCCCAGGAAGCCGGTTGTTAATAATTCTGTCATTATTCTCAATTTTCAGCGCCACCACACATGAAACACCCATTTCCAATTTCTGTAAAGGTGCTAAATGGCTTTTGCACTGTGTCGTGAAAGTTTACCATCAGCCAAACGGCTGCAAAGAGGACCTGCGGTCCCCAGGCCCGGGGCTGTGAGAACTGCTGGTTGGCCTGCCTCCGGGTGATACCCTTTCTCTGTGTTTCATGCTCAGGACAGGTAACCTCCTGAGACGCGGCAGTCGTTGGTCACGCTCAGGCTTGCGGGGCGTCGCTATCCATCCAGATTTCACAAGGCTCAAAGCGCAGGATGTGAGCCGGAAACCACTCCTTCCTGCTGGGGCAACACCCCAGAGCCAGATGGAGAAAGCTAGTGACCAGCCTCTCTGACTGGTCTGAGTTGAGAAGAGGGAAGTGCGTGGGCATCAGGCCATGTCTGCAGAGAGAGCAAGTAGGAAGGTGGGCCCGAGGGCTGCTGAGGCTGCAGGGCTGCATTTCCTTCTCACGACGAGGAAGCCCTTGAATCAGAAAGCGGAGCTTTTAGGAGCGGTGAGAAGGCCTGGAGGTCAACAGCGGGAGATCCCTGCCCTGAAGCTGTGACCATAACCAGCACCAGGTCATGGCTAGCTGTCTGCACAGTACGTCCACCAGCCAGCCTTCTGAGAGTTTTCCTAGACTGACTGCTCCTGAGACCCTGTGGGCCACCCCTGTTAGTAAGATGGGACGCAGAGAGGCCAGGAGCTTGGGACAAGGCCCTGGGGATGCTGTCTGGCCCTCTCCTGCCCTGGAGACACCAAAACGACATGGGTGAGTCACGAGGCTCCTCTCCCACGCTGCTCTGAGGAGGGAACGTGGTGACTTTGCTGAGTCAGGTAACTCAGAGGGGAACATAAGCGTAGGCGGTGAAGGAACAGGTAAGGTGGGAGGGGGTGTCCCAGCAAGGGGAGAAGCTGTGACAATGGTGGCCTCGTGCCAGGAGGGGCCAGGCCACAACTGAAGGACAGAATGACGAGGAGTTCGGCATCAAGAGCCATGTGGAGGGGCCTGGTGGGCAGGGCAGCGTGGGCCAGGCTGAGGAGACGGGCAGCACCACAAGCGGGCAGTCATGCAGGGTTTTGAACTGTGTGCTGTGAAGACAACATGTGGCCCCACCTAGCTGGAGGCTGAGAGCCCACCTCCTCAGGGAGAGGCCCCAGGCTTCTGTGTTCACAGGACGTTCACAGGACACGGGGCTCCACAAGCCTGCCCTAAGCAGCCTGCCAGGAGAGGATGGAGGACCTCAGGAGTGGTAGATGTTCCCCTAAACACACACACACACACATCCATACACACGCTTATAGACATGCACACCCGTGCACAAACACACACACATCCATATGCACGCTTACACACATAGACATGCACACTCGTACACAAACACACACACATATACATGCATACATATATACACACACATATACACATATATTCTCACACACGTATACACACATGCACACTCATGCATACACATGTATACACATACATAAACACGTACACACATATTCATACATTAACACATATAAACACACAGACTCACACGTACCCCACCTAGGACACCCAGCAGGGGCAGGGCATGTGTGTCTCACACCTAAGGCTTCGTCTGTTACAGGATCTCTAAGCTCTCGTCCAGCACAAACATTTCATAACTTGGTCCATTTAGTGTGGTGTTAGCAGGCGGTGACTCAATAAATGTTCACCAAGAGGTACTGATGAGACAAAGATGGAATAAGAAATTTAACAGCAAACAAAACATCCAGGAGACACACCCGGTGCCCTCTTCGTGTACCCCCAAACTCAGAGAGGAAATCAGGGAAACAAAGCTTCCAGGTCTGAAAGGCCCAAGGACCCTCACAAGGCGGCACTGGCCTCCAGTGGACATCAGTGCGGGCACAAAGGCTTGCTCGTGTACACAGAGCATCCCGACACAGACGTGACACAGCGTTCTGTGTGCCTGAAGCAAATGTAAATACCTCTTCCTAGTTTTTCTGACTCTAGAAGTAATATATTCTCTAGGCACAAAATTTAGGGTTTGTGGAAGCTTATAGAGAAGAAACCCAGCCAGTGAGCAGCAACCACCATAAACAGTTTAGGTGACTCTTCCTCATCATATACCTATGCTCAGGCAGACATTTTGTTTTTTTTTTCAAAAATGGGAATAATATAAAAGAATTATATTCTGATTTTTCCTCAAAATTTCACTGTTAGTATTTTATCATAATAATAAAATGTCTAACACTTTTAATGGCAGTGTATTATTCCATTTACCTGGAGGTACCATAATGGACCCCCTATTTTTAGACTTAAGGTGCTTCTAAGTTTTCATGCACATAGTTTGGGGAAAGTTCTTCTTCCTAGACAACACTAGCCTAGGTCTCTGAACCAGTCCTCTCACTTAAAAAATAACAAAATCTGGACAAAAATTTAAAATCATCTGTTCGAAGATATCAAAGCGTTAACAGACTAATGAGAAGATGTGGGGCCAAAATCTGGGAGAGAAAGGAACCCATGAGGCAGGAAGACAAATGTTGGAGTGAGCAAATGAGCAAATGAACAAACAATCTGATGAAGGAGGAACGAACAGGCCAGCCCCGCGGGGCCTTTTAGCCACACACGCAGCTGCTCTGGCTCCATCTCCGTCTCTCGCTGACCAGTCGTTCGTCTTGCTTTTCTAGAAGCGGTGTGTGCAGAGAACAGTGCTTGTCTGTGCTGCTCAGGGTGTGTTTTCATTTAGGATCACGGAGTTTACTCAATTAATAAATGGAATGGGAAAGAGGCCTCTGCCTGGTAGACAAAGCAAAGTGAGGAGAGGCTCTCGGGCCGCCTCCTCCCGCTCTCAGCTTAAAGCAGTAACTGCTCTCCCCGCGCGCTGTCCCCCTCTTTTCAGTCTCCTCCTGTGCACACACGACACAGCCTGACATCCCTTCGGGTGGCAGTGAGCTTCTTGGCCACAACTCTTTTCCTACAAGAATCGGGCTGTGAGCTTGTGTGACCATGTTTACAGCTAACCTTGTGGAGCGTTACATGAACTTATCTAAGCCTCATAACAAGCCAGGGAGGTAGGGACTGCTGTTGCCATATTACAGAGATGGGAACGCTGAGACCAGAGAGGTGATGTGACTTGCTCAGTGGGCTAGATTTGCTCAGATTTAAACTCCGGCAACCTATGCCTTTTTGATCACCAGAAGCCTCAGAAACCATGATGATTTCTAAACAAATTCCAGCACATGTCTGCTGTATTTACTCAGCCTGCTATATCCAGGGGCTGTAAGTTTCTTGGGTCTAACTTAATGAGAGCTATTATTGGAAAAGATGCTTTCATTCATTTCACTTTTACATAAGCAGACAAAAGATTATATAGAGACACATACGGAATACATCGTGGCTATAATTATTTTTAAATAAACTGTTATCTTCTAGATCAATTAAAAATAAGAAAAAGAAAGGTTTTTATCTTACCTTGGACTCTTCCTTCTCTGACGCTCTTCTTTCTTCATGTAGATGTGAGTGGCTGACCTATATCATTGTCCTCTAAAGAACTTCTAACATTTCTTGCAAGGCAGGTCTACTGGCAACAAATTCCTTCAATTTTTGTTTGACTGAGAAAGTCCTTGTTTCCTCTTCACTTCTGAAAGATAATTTCACAGTATACAGAACTGTAGACTGGTGGGGTTTTCCTCTCAACACTTCATATCTTTCACGTCTTTCTCTCGCTTGCATAGTTTTTGAAAAGTTGGATGTCATTCTTTGCTCCTCGAGAGATATTGTGTGTTTTTTCCTTTGACTTCTTTCAGGATTTTTTCTTTATCTTTGATTTTTCTGTAGTTTGTTTGAAAATGATAAGCCTAGATGTAGGTAGGTGTAGGGGCATTTTACCATGTTCAGTGTTCTCTGAGCTTCCTGGATCTGTATCTTGGTATCTGATGTTCATTTGGGGGAAGTTCTCAGTCATTGTTGTTTTACATGTTTCTTCCCTCTTTCTTCTCCTTTTGTAATTCCCATTACATGTGTGTCATACCTTTGGTAGTAGCCCCACAATTCTTGGATCTTCTGTTCTGTTTTTTCTTTCTTTTAATCTTTTGTTCTCTTTCCTTTTAAGTTTGGCTGCTTTCTGTTGAGATCTTTAAGCACAGAGATTCTTTTCTCAGCCATATCCAATCAACTAACAAGCCCATCAAAGGCATTCTTCATTTCTCTCATGCGTTTTTGATCTCTAGCGTTTCATTTCAGTTCTTAGAATTTCTCTCTACTTACATTGCCCATTTGGTCTTACATGCTGTTTACGTTATCCGTTAAAGCTCTTAGCATCTTAATCATAGTTGTTTTAAATTCGTGGTTTGATAATTCCAAATACCCCTGCCATATCTGAATCTGATTCTGCTATTTTTCTCTGTCTTTTCAAATTGTGTTTTTTGTCTTCTGGTATGCCTTGTAATTTTTTATTGATAAGTGAATATGATGTACCAGGAGGGGAAAAGGAAATGCTGTAAATAGGCCTTTAGTGATATGTTGGTGAGGAATGGGAGGTCTCAGTCTTTTAATGAGCCTGTGCCTCTGGGCTGTGAACCTCACAAGTGTTTCTGACTTTTTTTATTTCCCCATAGGTGGGATAGAATGGCTGCTGTGAGCATGAGTTGGGTACTTCCCTTCCTCCAGGTCAGTTGGGGGCGGGAGTTCGCTGATGAATCCCCAGGAGGTTAGATTCTGGCTGACTCATTTCTCCTGAGGGCAGATCTTATTGAAAACAGAATGCCCTGATGTATTTAAAAATGATTCCTTTTCCCCTACCCTCTTGGAAGCAAGAGTGCATTCCCCCAACCCCTCTCTCCTCCACCTGCCACGCTCACTATGAAAACCTGGCCGAGCTCCTCCAGGTAAAATTCACACAGTGTCAGGGCCCTGATGTCTGGATCTTCCTGGAGTTTGTCCTTCTCAGACTTGTCCACACTGAGCTTCAGCAAACCACCAGAGTTTAGGTTTCCTGACCCCAGGACTGACCACTGCGAGCTTTCTGCCCAAGCACGTTGTGTTTCTCTATACCTCCCGTCAGTCTCTCCAGTCTGGGGGCAACAGTCTGCCCTGTGACCTCACTACTCTGAAAGATCGAAGACGAGCTGGTGGTTTCCGCTTTTTACATGTTCTCAAGATGAAATGGTGTCTTTCAGCTTCTTACTTGCCAGGCCAGAAACCAGAAGTCTCTAATTACATATTTCATATCATCTTTTTATGGTTTTCTCCCATTCGTGACAAATGTTATTAGTTTTCCATTTAGAAGACATTTTCCATTTGGGAGGTTTACTTTTTAAGTCCATTTATTTTCAGAGGGAAAATGAGAGCGTGTTTGTGTTTTGTTTTTAATGAAGGAGATAACAGGACCAGTGTTACACAAACAACAAAGATCTTGAAGGTGGTATTTGAACGACCAAAGCTGGGGAGCTGGAGGTAGTGGATTTAACACAGCAGGAGCTCAGTAAGCATGCTGTAAATTGGAGCTGTTGTCGTTAGGATTATTAGCCCTGGTTATCCGGCCCAGTGTGAGCAAAGGAGCCAGCCTGTGCTAACCCACTTCGAGCCACCACCCTTTGGGAAAATAGATGGGCTCTGAGGGCAGAAGAGTAACTACGCAGGGGACTAGAGCCACTGTGCCGGGTGGCAATTCATTGCCTTCTCTCCGTGAAGCTTCCAAACAACCCCTGCTGATGGTTGCAATCAAACCCCTCACTTGGGCTTCCCTCCAGCCCCAAAAATATGCCCCTTATGGCTCAAACAGATGTTCCTTGGGTTTTAGACCATGGGCAAATTAACAGGCTAATTCATCCCCACTCCATTAGGAACAATATTTCAGCCCTGTCAATAGCCACCAGCTCCACACCAGCAGACAAGACCACCGACTGCTCAGGAGATCCAAAGAGGCAGATGGCATCCTTTGCCTGTGATCATTCAGCAGAGTCCTGGGGTGGCAGACCCAGAGATGGGACACGACTCCTGGATACCTGGGCAGCAATCTTCCAGCCTCCAGAACCTCCCTGCCCTTCACCATCTGGTTTCAATAACCCAAGCGTCAACATCACATATTTCTCTGGTGAATTCAGTCCTCCCCAGTATGCTTCTGAGGATTCTAGGAAATCAAGGAGGAGGGCATATCCTTTCTGACAGTCACTGAACCCTTCCTCTTACTTCTGTCCAGGACCCCTTATGTCTCATCTTTATCATAGTTGGGGTTCACACACTGCTGCATTCTGTCTCAAACCCAAACATGCCCTCTTTTCCTTTCCCCAGTACATGACCCCACCAAGGCTCATGCAGAGTTAGTGGGCATAAAATTGCACAATGCTTCTGAGTAGGGCTTCCCTGGTGGCTCAGTGGAAAAAATCCACCTGCCTATGCAGGAGACGCAAGAGATGCCAGTTCCATCCGTGGGTCAGGAAGATCCCTTGGAGAAGAAAATGACAACCCACTCTAGTCTTCTTGCCTGGAGAATCCCATGGACAGAGGAGCCTGGCAGGCTACAGTCCATGGGGTCATGAAGTGTTGAACACGACTGAGCACGCACCCATGCATGCCTCAGAGGAGGAACAGTATGCTAAAGGCAAGTGATAGCAGAATTCAGACAACTGGAAACAAGACTCCACACAGGGTCCTGTTCTCCCAGGTCCTTTCACCCCGCTTCCCTGGTGCCCCATGCCCTTCCTCAAACCTTCTCTCTCTGGGCCTCCCAATTCTTTGGGGCCTCCCAAAAGAATTGCATTAGGGGCCACTGCTCAGAGGACCAGGAATTATAAACTACAATGGGGAACATTTTCATCCCTGAGAGTGAAAAGCATTTCTAATCAGAACATGGACTCATGTTTATCTTACTGTCCAGAATAATGTGGCGGAGATGTCCCCATTCTAGGCAATGCCCTGCACTTTGTCTCTTGTGACAAACAAGCCCCACTGTTTCTCTGACAGTGAGTTTTCCTTCCACTTGGCAATTCAGCCAGCATGGTTTATGTGCAATTTTCAAGCAGGACCTTCTCCTGGTCCTACTTCCTCTCAGAGTAGATCTCTGTGGCTCTCTGCTTCCATGCTGGGAGCAGTTTGGATGACCTCGGGCCAGCCGTTTTTTTTGGAAGGGTGCCCAAGAAGCTGCTAATCCCCTTGATCTTGGTCACAAATCTGTCATCTTCTACATTGACCTTCTTGGCAGATAATCAAAATGTGCTAAATTCTAAAACCACTTTCCCTTTGGTGTCTGAATACCTCGTGGTTTTGGTGGGACTTCAGAAACCAGTAGGGGTAATTTGTTTCCTCTCTCTTCTATTCAAACATGACTTTAAAGTCTGTCCCCAAAGTAGAAATAAAATTCGAGTATGTGTTAAGCTTTGGAACAGTGGGATGTGGCTGGCAAGGTGTGGGTCCTTATCCTAACATGGTATAACCTACATCTCCCACGTTCCCTTGACTGTGTATTCCAGGTCAGGGGTGGCCAGGAGAGAAATGTCTGGGCAGCTTGGAAGGCAGACATGATGTGGCATGAAATGGGCTCTGATGGGCCAGGCCTTGTGGAAGCTCCTGCCTGTTGCTGCCAATTGTCCCAGGGCAGTGAGAGGACCAGCAGCTCCTCTGGCTCCAGCAACTCTCAGGCCAAGTGCATGACCAGTAATGTGTGAAGGTCGCCAGCAAATCACTCATGTTGTCGATTTGGGGTGCTATGAGACTAAAGCAGGTTCTAGTCCATCCTGTGGGCTCCAGTGTCACGCCACCCCACCCCTTGCTGTGTGCCCTGCCCTGCTGACCCCTGGGAACTTTGGGCCAAACACCCAGCATGAAAGCATCAGCCTTCCAGAGGCTCCATCACCACCTTCATCACCACATAACTTCATCAACACTTCACAACCTCACCATCCATCCGAGAACACACAGGCCCCGTAATAAATCTTATTCCAAATAGTTCACAGGATTTGATCAAGGAAGCACAACTGCTTATCAACACAGCCCTGTACTCGATGGTCCTGAGGCCACGATTAAATTCTGGAGGTCACAGGTCAACATGAGAATCAAGTGAAAGCCACGGACTCCGTCACAGACATGTACTTAAACATAACACGTTTTGCCGATGATAGTGGGTGTTAGTGGTTATCCCACTCTAAGGTGCACACATATCACCGAGGGATCTCAGACTTACTGAAATGCAGACACAGGTGCTGCAGGCCTGGGGTGGGGCCCAGGGTTCTGCATTTCTAATAAGCTCCCCGGGCTGTTCTGGCACATTCCATCCATCGTTATGGGTATCCTGCGGCCATCTGTCCTCCACATGAACCAGCAAGGGGCTTTGTCACTCAGCTGTTACTTCAGTTCTCACTGCTGAAGCGTCCAGCTCACACCAGGCGCCCTGCAGTGTAACAGAAGACCTTAAGACAGCACTTGCCGCTGGAAGGCTTGACTATGGCCAAATGGGAAGACAGACAAGCCAGGAGGTGGCGCACTTCCCCCACGCCATGCGAGGGGGCTGTGTGAGGAGCCCGCAGGCCAGAGGAGAACACAGCCGGGGCCTGGGTGCTGGCCAGGCCACCTCAGCTGGCACCTGCAGGCAAGAGGGAGGGAGCCAGGAGAATCTCAGCGTGACTGGGGTATAGGATTCCAGGCCAGGCATGGGCAAGACAGGCCGGAGGGGCACTCCCAGATACTGGCCGTCCATCCGAAAATACAGCATGTGAAGGCTGCACCTCACTGCCCAACTCTTATGCAATGGGTGTGAATGGCCCACATTCTGCAACATCGTCCCAGGAAGTATCACCCACTCTTAGGACCTAAGGATCGCCCATCTGGAGACTGTGCAATAAATGTCTTCATGGTTATTGAGAGTTTGCCCTGATCCCTCCAGCCCCATGCTTGATTTAAAATCCTTCCATCTGGAATTATTAGTTAAGGCAGTTTAATCAAAGTAAAGATGGATGGTGGAAGCAGATTTCGCTGCTGGCATTCAGAAAAGCATGCTATAGTTCTTTAATCGTGGTTGAGTGAAGTTTACCCACTTTGAATTATTAGTTAGTGGCATCTCTGCAAACCAATGATGTATTGGGCAAGGAAACTTTGCAAACGAACAGCAGATCCTGAACGCCTGGGTATTTCATCCGAAGCTGAAATGTGCATTAGTTGAACAATCTGTCTTCCTAGTGGAAACAAAGTCCAAATCAGAGGCTGACATTCAGCCTTGAGCTCAGATCTCTCTGTGCATTTGAGATGCTGGGGAGCACAATGGGGTCCCTGAATTCCCTGTTCACCTATGTAGCAGAAAGCCCCCTCGCAGCAGGCCTGGCCACTTTGGAGCAGCCATGGGAGAGAAACACACTTTCTGTGACTAACTAGGTTGCCCTTCACTAGGGCCCTGTCCTGAAACAGCTGCCCAGCCAGGCCGGCTCTTTTCACTGCCCACACACACCAAAGACCTGACACCAGCCCCCAGCCCTTCCCAAGAGGGGCAACTCGCCATCAGGGTCTCCTTGTCGGGACCTGCCTCTACACTGCCTGTCATTACAGAGGTTCTCAGGGACCACAAGGAAGGACGTGAGGGGGACCGGTCATCTCCCCAGGCCACCCTCCTCAGACGGCTCAGCTTCAGATCCCTGGGGAGGGCTCGCTGATACACGCAACACTGACATCACCTGAGCCTGCAGGTCTGAGGCTGGGCCTGAGAACACGCACTTTAAGGAGTTCTTGGGTCATGATTTGCTGCTGGCCTAGAGGCACCCCACTTTGAAAACCGCTGCTATAGTCTGTGTCAGAGGCTTCTGGTCTAGGACAAAGGTCACCAGGAACCCAGCAGAATACCCCACCAGAGAGCAAAAGTGCACCTTCTATTTCAGCCTCAGGATCCTGGCCAAATCCTGCCTTCAAAAACAACCAATGCTAGGATCATGACCTGGCCCCATTAATCACGGCCCATGAGATCCCTCAGTGCACTGAACAAGGGCTCCCTGCCTGCCTAACCCTGGGAACGTCAGCCCAGGCAGAGCAGCAGAGCGCTGGAGGACTCTAGGCCAGTCCCCACTCTCCCATGGCCAGCACTGTCATGTAGGCAGCCCGCAGGACCCCAGTGAGCGGAGGGTCCAGCCAGGTGCACTAGCCATGCGGATTCATCACGATGGTACAGGAAGAAGTGGGCTTCCCCGGTGGCTCCGTTGTAAAGAATCATCCTACAACCCAGGAGATGTGGGTCCAATCCCTGGACTGGGAAGATCCCCTGGAGGAGGAAATGGCAACCCACTCCAGTGTTCTTTCCTGGGAAATCCCATGGACAGAGGAGCCGGGTGGGCTACAATCCATGGGGTGCCAAAGAGTAAGACACCATTTAGTCACTAAACAACAGGAAGAAGCACTTTGGCCCTGGCACGTACTAGGGGCTCAATTAAAGCAGCTGTGGTGAATTATACTATTAAGAGCCACTCCACCTGATTCTGCCCCTGGAAACTTAGTGTCTGCTTGAAGAGATTGCCTATGCTCATAAATCAATTGCACAATAGTCCTGCCTGTTTGTGTGGCTTCTCAGTGGAGCATCTTCCTTGTTCATAGTTGGGGCATTAATCAGCTCCTCCACCCGCTGCCCCAGGCTGGTCAGCAGCAAGAGCTGGACAGATTTCCTACCCACAGCCCCTCCTCAAGTGAACTGATTCATTTCCTGTCCACGTCTGTCCCTCCTCAGAGGCCAAGACCTGAAAGCATAATGCTAGTGCCCACGTCCCTGTGAGTTCCACTTCTCCTTGCAGGAATTTGAGATGCAGCTGCCCAGAGACATGGGGGTGCATTTCTGAAGCACTATGGGGTTAAAGCCCTGCCCCTTGGGCTTCCCAGGCAGTGCTAGGGGTAAAGAAGTTGCCTGCCAACGCAGGAGATGTAAGAGACTCAGGTTCGATCCCTGGGTCAGGAAGATCTCCTAGAGGAGGGCGTGGCAACCCACTCCAGCATTCTTGACCCAAGAATCCCATGGACAGAGGACCCTGGTGGGCTACAGTCCTTGGGGTCACAAAGAGTCAGACACAACTAAAGTAACTTAGCATAGCATGCATGCTTCCTTTCAAGGTGTTCCTTTGCAAACTTTCCCAGTAAAGTTTTGCTGTTTAGACAGTCAAGCAGAGAGAGGACTGGGTTACAGAGTTCTGCAAATCTCTTAAGCAAAGGCGCCAAAAGTGGCATTTCACTCGAGCCTGAGTGCTAAGGCCATCCGGGCAGAAGCCAAGTGCAAGCATCCAGGGCTGGCTGACCTTTGCAGCCAGAAGGCCTGCCTGCTGACCCTGGGTTATATCAGCTCTCCCTGGGCTGCCTCTGGAGAGCAGTTCTCTAAATGTAAGGCCTCAGCCCAGGACCAAGGTATTTTTAGCCAATCATGTAATGGCCACGGCTCTGAGGCTATGGTCAGGATGGGACCAGAGAACATTCCTGAACTGTGAGTCCCTGCTCTGGGCTGACTGGTTCCCATGGCTTCCCTCCTAGCCCTTTCCCCAGAGCACACAGCTCTTCCTGACCAGTGTCAGGACAGACTTTGGCTCTAATGCCTTTAACACATCATCCCTTCATGGTTAACAGCACTGGGACACCGTTCCCCCCACTTGGAAGAATGTGGCATTATTGACAAAAGAGCCACTCACACTGAGACAAACTCCAAGAGCAAGGTGTCCAACCTGGACAGGACAGAGACATCTTCAGACCCAGGTTCCTGACTCTTCAGCTCCCCTGGGCTCCCCACCTTCACTGTTTGTACCATCCCTTTCACCCTCCATAATGGCATTTATCCCAATGCACTTTCTTAAGTCAAAGTATTGGTTGCTAGGTCATGTCCAACTCTTTTGCAACCCCATGGACTGTAGCTCACTGGAGTGGGTGGCTATTCCCTTCTCCAGGGTATCTTCCCAACCCAAGGATCAAATTCTTTACCATCTGAACCACCAGGGAAGCTCTTTCTTAACCTGTGTCTTAACTTGAGCTACATTCCAAGCACTACCATATATAATATCATGGGTTTGACATGTTATTATTTATTTTCTCCCATGCTTAAAAGGAACTTTTATTAAAATTTGTAGAAAAAGAAAGTCTCCTGTGTGCCTCTGATAAGCAGTAATAAACCAGTGGAGAGGAAATCACACTGAAAACATCCCTGCACTGTAGCCCCCCTGTTTCACCCAGGGAAAATGATTCCTTGCCAGGCCTTTGTACAAGTGATTTCCTCTGCCATGTTCTCACTTTCTTTCCCCACCCCTCTCTCTCTTTCACACACACACACACCTCTTGCCCTCCTGAATAACTGACACCTCCTCCAGAAATCCGTTTCCAAGGTTCTAACCCCAAAAGATAGACATTCACCCCTCTACTACCTTCTCCTCAGCCCTGAGGTGGCCTGACAGTTTTATTACCTATTGTGCTTTGTGCTCTGGTGGCTCCTGGAGAAGACCCCTTTCTGTTAAGGGGTGATGAGGAGTGCAAGCTCTGGACTCAGCTCCCCTCCTTATTCACTTCTGAGGTATGTGGCCTTGGGTGAGTTACTTGTTTTCCCCAAGTCTACCACTGTCATCTACAAAGTGAGGTTGATAACAGAATGTGAGAAATAATGTAGGCAAATGTTCAACACAGGCCTGGCACTTAAATCAGTGCTCAGTAAATATTTGTCGAATGCATGCTGTCTGTATACAGACTGAGCTTAAACAATATTCCATAGCTTATTTAAGAGCTCCTACAGGTTTTTGAGAAATCATTGGCATCACCATTATCACCATTTGACAGGTTCCCAGACCTGTAGCCAGACTTCCTAAGTCAGATCTAGAACCTGTATTTGTGCAAGCTCTCAGTGTGTTGTCTTGCTTCAGAACTAGGCTGTTTCTTCACAGGGACAGTGCTCAGCAACTCAAGGACCACTGACAGCCTGGAGATAGTTCCACAGATGCAAAGTCCCCAGGTCCACTCACATTTTCCCATCACCATCATACCTGGTGTACCACTGCTTAAAGTGGCAGTGGAGTTCTGTATGGAGCTATGGTCATAGGCGGTAGATATTAGTATTTGGAGACCATTCCATGGGAATGTGGTGCCCAAATAATAACTAATCTGTTCAGGACCCTAAAAATACAAGTTTGTTAATGTTATTTACGATGATGGTGGTGGTGATGGTGGTGGTGGAGACGGTGATGGTGACGGTGGAGACGGTGGAGGTGATAGTGATGGTGGAGGTGATGGTGATGATGGAGGTGACAGTGATGGTGGAGGTGGAGATGGTGATGGTGGAGGTGATGGTGGTGGTGGAGGTGATGGTGATGATGGAGGTGATGGTGGAGGTGATGGTGGTGGTGGAGGTGATGGTGATAATGAAGGTGATGGTGGAAGTGATGGTGATGATGGAGGTGATGGTGATGGTGAAGATGGAGGTGATGATGGAGGTGATGGTGATGGTGGTGATGGTGATGGTGAAGATGGAGGTGATGGTGGAGGTGATGGTGACGGTGGAGGTGATGGTGATGGTGGAGGTTATGGTGATGATGGAGCTGATGGTGATGGTGGAGGTGATGGTGATGGTGGAGGTGATGGTGATGGTGGTGATGGTGATGGTGAAGATGGAGGTGATGGTGGAGGTGATGGTGACGGTGGAGGTGATGGTGATGGTGGAGGTGATGGTGATGGTGGAGGTGATGGTGATGGTGGTGGTGGAGGTGATGGTGGTGGTGGAGGTGATGGTGATGGTGGAGGTGATGGTGATGGTGGTGGTGGAGGTGATGGTGATGGTGGAGATGGTGATGGTGGAGGTGGTGGTGGTGATGGTGATGGTGGTGGTGATGGTGGTGGTGGAGGTGATGGTGATGGCGGAGATGCTGATGGTGATGGTGGTGGTGGAGGTGATGGTGATGGTGGAGGTGATGGTGATGGTGGAGGTGATGGTGATGGTGGTGGTGATGGTGATGGTGGAGGTGATGGTGATGGTGGAGATGGTGATGGTGGTGGTGATGGTGGTGGTGGAGGTGATGGTGATAGTGATGGTGGAGGTGACGGTGATGGTGGAGGTGATGGTGATGGTGATGATGAAGATGGTGATGCCAATGATAGTGATATCAACGATTTCTTGAAAACCTGTAAGAGAAGGACTATTGTTTTCCTCACTTTACAGACCAAGCAACAGGGGCTCAGACTGTTGAATAAACTTAATCAGGCAGGAGGTGAATGATAGACTTGATGCCAAGCCCTGGCTTTCTCCCAAACCACAGCAGATGTTCCAAACACCTACAATATGTCTTCTGTTAATATATATATACAGTGTTTTCATCCCCTGTGGGACACCAGGGTTGGAAACATGATTCTTTTGTTAGGGTTACATTCGACTTCTCCATAATTCTACCATCTTAATCAGAGTCTCAAGTTTAGTTCCTGACTAACAGACACAGGAATAGAAATCCATCTCATGGTGGTAGAGAGGTAACATGCTTTTAATATCTGTGTGTTCCTCTCCATCTCTCAGTGAAAATTGCTTATGGCCAAGGGACCACTTCTAGCCAAGAGGATTAAAGAGCCACTGTGTTTCTTCATCTTTCCCCCACTGCAGCAAACTTGGAAGTCCAAATTGTACCGTTACTGGCCTTTGTCAAAATGAGAAATAAAGCATTGTTACATTAAAGGAACTTGTGGATTTATCCGTTCAAGCTGCTTGCTTTAACTTCCCTGGCTGCACACAGAGATTAATTTCAGGGTTAATTTCTCATTCCAACTTTTCCCATTCATTGCAAAGCTCAGGCCTTTATGGTGGCATTTTAATAATTAGAGTTACTGCATTATTTTAAAATTATTCTTAGCCTGTTTGGCTTCTGAGGAACAACTCAGTGTTTGCTCCATGTTTAAAAACTGACTTATAGAATGTGTCAAGTCTTACAGTCAATGTCACCGAAGTTATTAAAAGCTAAGAGAAGCAGACAGCTGCCTGTTGGGTCTTGATTTACAAGTCATGTGATGGATTAAGTTAATAAGCTTCCAAAGTAGGAGATAAAAGCTTCAAAAAGGCAGATCCAGAAAGTGAAAACACAAAGACAGTGCTGGCCACGTGGCCTCTAATAAACACCTAGAGAAGCCCAGAGTAGGGGCAGGAGTCCTGTAGCTGCTCACTTTGTCCCGTTCCTGCTCTCCCTCAACCTGTTTTCCGAAGAAACTTGCATATCCTGCAAAGCTGCACAAAAAATACAAGAGAAGAATACCAACTTCTGTGGAAATTACAAACAGAATTTCAAGAATATCACCCTCCTTTCATCTAAAGAACCTAAGGAAGTTTTTACAAATAATTAATTAAATTCAATTAACCCCCAAGTATTAAATCCCAGATGGCTGAATCCATAACTGAATCTTCTGAAGGAGGAGAAATCCATTACATGTACAAACACATAGACTCAGACCTTGATGGCAAGGAAGAACTTTCCTGAAATTGGGCATTTGGGTCAAAGCCCAGTGTTTCCATCTTCCAGGTTCTGCTAGTCTTGGTTTCATCATTTTCACATAACTGTTCTGCTGCAGCCCCTGTCCAGCTGTGGCCCGTCTCATCCATGTGGCCCCCTTAAGCCATTCAAAGCAGGGGGAGCAGCTCATGGGGGTCCCAGGGGTCTCTGGGAAAGTTTGACTCCCAGTTAAAACTTCTGAAGCAAGTCATTTCATTAAAGGGAATTTTCTTACTTAGGCTTGTTTCTAAAAACCAAAATCAAGCACAGAAGTAAGCTAATTGGTACAGATAATTGTCCAGGAGGTTGTGGCATCACAAGTTGGTGCAGGACCAGAGAAATGGAGTTAGCCATTATTAGGGGTCAGCCTCTGTCCTTCTCTCTCATCAGCTCCCCTCCATGCTGCCTAATATGGTGCCCTTGGCCCTCGAAGCACCACAGCTTCCCCTCATGGTTGCAAAATGGCTGCCACTGCCCCTGCACTTACACCCACTCAGGTTCCCTACCCAAAGACTTGAGTAGAAAGAACTCCTGGGCCTGATCCTCATTGCCTCAGATTGGCTGATATGCTCATCTCTGAGCCAATTATGGTTGTGATCCTAACTAGCTTAGGTCATTCACAATCTACCTCTAAGCCCATGTGATCAGGGGATAAAGAAAGAGGACTGCCCAAAGGAATTCCCATATGCGCTTTCCCAAAAGAGTGAAGAGATGTGTTGGAAAGACAGTCCTACAGACAGATTCCTACAATACCAACATACCAAAGTTCCTCTGCCATAGTTGATTCTGGGTCACATTGATGTCCTTGAAAATGCTGAGACTCTGGGGAGCTGAGGTGGGAAAACCATCCATCAGAATGGAACCTCAGTCTTACAAATAGACACTGATGCACAGATTGGGGAAGATTCCAGCAAGGGAGAGGCAGAGCTGGACCCCTTTTCAGACCACATGTCCTCTGTGGGCTGTGCCTGGCTCTGGTCCCCGTAAACACTACAGATTCCACATCAACTTTCTGTTAAACATGGTACCTGGCACAATACGCTCATTTTGCTGGGTTGAAAGCATTTCACATGTGAATTCTGTCTACTTCAGGTTTGTTTGGTCAGGGGCAAGCAGCTCCTGTCTAATTATCTTTATTCTGTTTTCAGTCCCTGCAGGAAGTGGCTTAAGAGCATTTTGATGACAGGGCAGTGTCAACCAGGGTGAGTGGTGGGAGGGAGGCAGCCCTGGTCCAGGGGGACCCCCTGAGATACATGATTGACTGCACAGCTTATGTGTCTCAGCTCATCTGAGGGGGGATGTTCTTTTAAAAGAGAGGTCATTCTCTTCCTGCCATTTGAACGGCATCTCAGAGTGGGTCTGCATGGGTCTATGGCAGGGTTTTCCACCCTTGGCACTATTGGCCTTCTTGACTGGCTCATTCTCTGTTGTGGGCACCATCCTGTGCCCTGTGGGAAGTTTAGCAGGATCCCTAGCCTCCACCCAGCTTCCCCTGCCCATTCCAGGAGCACCCTTCCCTGAGTTGTAACAACTAAACTGTCTCCAGACATCACCCAGGGCCCCTGAAACAAAATCGCCATGATTGGGACCCCGGCCTGTGGAACATGCCTTTAAAGTACAGCCCCCTAGAGCTCTCTGCGGCCGCTGACTCCAACTTCATTAAGCTGGGCTTCTCCTCACGGAGACAGCAAAATACAGAGTGAATTTCAACTCTCGAAGGTGGTTCATTAGGATGATGGGAATAAGAATAACAACAAAATCACTCTTTTTTTTCCCCTCAGTTAGTTTTATAAATGATCAATTAATGGAAACTGCAGCATCTGGAAACCACAAGCAGTGAACAATATTGTTCCTAAAACCCGGGAACTGCCCAGTGATCTTTCCCTGGTGAAGGCTCCTTCACGGGTTCAGATTTCTATGTGGATTTTCCTGATTGGCAGACATAGCACCCTCAGGAAATTACCTTTTTCTTAAAACAAGTGTCCTGGTAACACCACCTCCCCAGGTATGTGAATCCACTTAGCCACAGAATCCTAGGAGCCTGGTTGTGAACATCACAAAGTAAAAGTGAAAAAGTGACAGTGTTAGTCACCCAGTCATGTCCAACTCTTTGCGACCCCATGGACAGCAGCCCGCCAGGCTCCTCTGTTCATGGGATCCTCCAGGCAAGAATACTGAAGCGGGTAGTCATTCCCTTCTCCAGGGAATCTCACAAGGCAATGACTATAGAATTGATTGTTTTTAAATAGACATATGGGGAATATAGATGTCAAACGAGCACTCTCCACTCACCTGGGCAAGCTGCACAATGATGCCAAACATTTCCCAGGTTCTGAACCCCAGCCCCCTTCACCCCACTTTCAGCCCACAGAGCTGTCACTCAGGCTAATTCCTCACCTGCTTACCCAGCAAGGCCCTGAATGACTTCTGGCACTTTCCAAAAGTCAAATCCCAAGCTCAAAAAGTACTATGTGGCCAGAAAAAAAAGAATATTTAAAATAATCTTGTCACAGGGGAGCAACAGCCATTTTGGAGAGTTTTAGAACTATAGTAATCATGCAACACGATGAATGAAACCTGCCCTGTACAAATATTTGAACAAAATGGGAAAAAACCTGTTCAATGAAGAAAACTAAACAAGGTAATTGCTCTGAAGTATGACACACATATTTTGCTATGTCAATGTTTTTTCTATTTATTGGTTTGCTTTGTAGGTCATATAACCTGCATTAATCAGTACTCAGTTTGGCTGTGAATGACAGAACACAAACCCCCAGTAAACAGAGACAAATGTACTTTTCGCTCATGAAAGTGAGGTGATTCAGGCCCTCATGGTCTCCAAGGTGAGGGGTGAGGCTTCTTCTAACACATCGTTCCCCACTGGGAAGTCTCCATTCCCAAGGTCCCCAAATAGCCTTCCTTCATGGCCACGTTCCCACCAGCAAGGAGGGGAGAGGGCTGGAAAGACACTCCCTGCTCTCCTCCATCTCAGCATCAACTGAAATGTTCTGCTGCGGTGTGAGGTCCATTGGCCAGAACATGGTCACCTGGTCACATCAAGTTCAAGGAGGGCTGGGAAATGTCATTGTCACTTAGGGAAGCCATTGCCCTCACTCAGACTTGGGAAAGAGGGACAGAAGGGACAGTGAGGATAGGGGACAGTAGTTCTGCTGCCACCCACCCTTGGGCGCCCACCTATCTGTGCTCACACAGAGAACGCCCTCCCCTGCATCCCCCAAGGGAACCGGCTACAAGGCCCCAGCCAATTTCTGCACCTGGCTCCCAATCCAGGATCCCAGGCAAAGCAGCATCCTCTCCAACAGATGTGGACAAGGTTCTTCATGATTTCACAACCTACAAACTAGATCATAAGTTCCTGGTCTCAGCACATCGAACATGAGGTCGATGAGTATGAACAGGAGGATGCGGCCGTTTGGAAAAAAGCAAAATACTGAACAGCATCATCAGTGACCCACCTGCAGGAGCAAACCCAGGGACGCCGGAACAGCAGCAACCCCTCGGCAGCATCACCATGCCTGGCCCCACCTGCGTCCGAGCCGCTGCCTCCCCTGCACTGGGCTGGGATGGGCACCCCAGGAGATGCCCCTCCTGGGACCTGCATGGTTTCCACAGTTTGCTCCTTGTTTTCAGGGATTGCTGTAGAGTTGAACAATTACAGGCTTTTTCAGACCAGGCTACGGTTTCTTAGGCAAAGCTCTTTTTCAAAAACATAAAGATTTCTGATCTATTTGTTTCCAGTGGGCTCTCTTTGTTGAGACGTAGTTTATAACCCTGGAGCGTCTGACCTTCCTCGTTGGCCTCCAAGCTCGCTTTCTCTCTCGGCTGACACCTTCCGTACCTTGGTACATGGCACCACCCACCTCAAGTCACCCAAAATGACGGCCCTGGGGAGGAAGGCAAAATTCTTAGAGAGACTCTTGCCCCCAGGCTTACAGATTGGTGGGACGGGGCACTTGTTTTATTTTCCACTAAGTGTACTGCTTTGCACAAAACCATTCCAATGACTGATGTCATTTGAGAGACACAGCAGTTGCTTTTTCAGCCCTGCAAGGCTCCAAATTACCCAGCTCTCAGTCAACTTAGATTGCAGGCTGCAGGCAAGACCGTCTCCATTAGCACAGCTGCCTACATTTCATGCCAATCCAGCCCCGGCCAGCAGTCGCCCATGTCCATCTCTCCTGTGGGACTTTACTCTAATTCATTTCTACAGTATAAATTTCTCCCACAACTTTCTTCCTCAATCCTTTTTCAGAACAAGGAAAGTGAAAGCGTTAGTCACTCAGTCATATCTGACTTTTTGTAACCCCATGGACTGTAGCCCGCCAGGCTCCTCTGTCCATGGAATTCTCCAGGCAAGAATACTGGAGTGGATTGCTGTTCCCTTCTCCAAAGGATCTTCCTGACCCAGGGATTAAGCCCCTCTCCTGCATTGCAGGCAGATTCTTTACTGTCTAAGCCACCAGGGAAGCCCAAGGGCTGCTTTCCAAAATACAACAGATGAGAGTTGTTAGTAAATGCTTTGTTTCTGCTTGATATGGGCCACCTGTCCTCCAGACCCACTGCCTGAATCCCTGCCCCCAGATGCGTCTGCAAGCCCATGCCCCAAGTTTGAGTTCTTCTATTTACAGCTTGCTTATCCTGCTCCTATGTTTTATAACACTTAAAAGTACATGTGGCCTTGAGTGACAGAAAATCCAAAACAGCAGTGGCTTGAACAAAATGTATTTAATTCTCCTTCATTTGAGTCCAGAGTAACATGGTCCTGGGATGGGTCCAGTAGGGCTCTCTGGTGTTAGAGACCTCCACCCCTTCTATCCTGTCAGGGCACCATGCATCAGCTAATGACAATGTCCAGAGCAGCTGCCCCTGTGCCAGTCACCATCTCATTCCAACCAGTAGAAAGAGAAGAGAGGGAAGAGATGAGTCTACAGCTCCGGCCTTCCAGGACACTTCCTGGAGGTTGCCTTCCATTGACTGGAATGTAGTCACATGCCCACACTGGCTGCAAGGGAGGATGGGAAATGTCCTTCCCATTCTGGATGGCTACACATTCTGGGTCTTTTATTGAGGAAAGAGAGGTAACAGGTACTGAAGCAATTATGCTGCAGCTGCATATTCTTGTCACATTCCAGTACCAGTGACCTCATGCTGGGAAAGTGAAAGACCAGTCTTTTCTGTCTTTGTAGCTCCAGCATTCTTTCTCCTCCTCCTTCTTCTCCTGAAGGCAGAGGCAGATTTATTTGGCCTCTAACACACACATTTCAGAGGAGACAACAACCACACGAGGTCTGCCGTCTTCTGCCCACATGCCATCTTTCAGGGGACTGTTGCTATGCCTACTCAACAAGGACATAAGATAAGGTTTCCTGGGTTAGTGTTTCAGCTGGGAAACTTTTAACAACCGAGATAGCTTCTGTGCTCAGTAAATTAGAAAAGTAAGAAAAACAAACTCCCTTGATGAAAAACTCCATAAAGCCAATGAGACTGTAAATGGAAATGGAAACCCAAAATTGATGAAATGCAAAATAAATATTTAACTTATGAGACAGGAGCTATCTTTGGATTGCTAAGTAATTTAGAGGCTAATGTTCTTTAAAAAAATCACATTTTCTAGGAAAATATTTACTATTTCTGTTTTATTGCCTTCTTCATTGCCATTAGTAAGACTTGGTTTCATTCACAAGTGTACATAAATTCCACTGGAGGCTAACATTATTTTTTTTCCCAAAACTTCCTGGTGAGGCTGTTTGTAATGGAAACCTTTTAAAGCATGGAGATAGACCTGGGAATCAACCTATGGGGAGAACCAGCCAATATTCAAGAATGTTCCCTGCAGACGTCAGCTGGGGCAGGTGATAATATACAATATAGACTGGAATCTAAAGGGGAAAGTCAAAGCATTATACCAGGTGGGCTTCATAAACATGCCAACAGGGCCAGTGTCTCCACTGGACAATATACCCCAAAGGCTCAAGACCTACAAAAACATATATACAGGCTTCAGAATACGCAAAGAAAACAGCAAAATCAAAATTAATAAATGTCTAATTAAATATCTACAAAATATAACATTTTGTTCTTGCTAATTGTTCAATTCCACGTTCTTGAATTTTTCATGAGTATTTTACTACTTTTGAGAACAATTAGTGGGAGAGAGCCTCATAATGTAAGAATGCACTAATAGGCACAACTGCCAAGATTTCATAACCATTAGTAAAGGAGTCAAGTTGCCTACAGCCAAAAGCAAACTTGTCTAAAACCTGTCAGAGTTGTACGGCAATGTATTTGACTTTAACACAGAGTATAGATGTATTTGGGCTTCACTGATGGCTCAGGAGGTAAAGAATCTTCCTGCAATGCAAGAGACCCGGGTTCAATCCCTGGGTTGGGAAGATCCCCTGGAGACGGAAAGGGTCACCCACTCCAATATTCTTGCCTGGAGAATTCTATGGACAGAGGAGCCTGGCAGATTACAGTCCATGGGGTTACAAAGAGTCAGATGCGACTGAGCAACTAACACTTTCACTTTTCAGTTTTTATGGATATTTAAATGTTAGATGAGATGTGGAGTTCCTAAAAAGAATGCCTTAGACAAGGGGATCAGTGTTCTTGTTTTCTTTAAAAGGCCAGGAAGTAAATGTGTTGGGCTTTGTGAACCATATATCTTCATCATGATTACTCAGCATTGCTATGGAAGCACAAAGTAGTCATGGATGGCCCTTAAATAACATATGAGCACAGCTGTGTGCCAATAAAGCTTTATTTACAAAAACAGATGGTGGGCCAGATGTTCCCCATGGCCATAGTTTTCTGTCCCTTGCCTCAGATCCAGGAACATCCAATGACTTCCTACTGACCCTCACCAACCATTCAGACTTAAGAAGTATACCATTCTAAGATAGGAATCCTGAATTCCCCGGAAAACATTGTAGGCTCTCCTCAGAATCATTCCAGAATTAGTACAGCTATTCTACACAACTGTGAGTCAGTTTTAGACTTTCCAATCCTTTGGAGATGGTTTTCTTCTTTTTCAGTTACCCAACGCACTAGGTGACACATGAAATAACTATGTACTAATTCTTGTGATCTCTTTCAGTATTTCCACAGCTTCTTTAGAAAGAAAAGTTTTAACTCTGCATCAGCTAAAACTTGGGGCTTCCCAGGTGTCACTAGTGTTAAAGAACTTGCCAGCCAGTGCTGGAGATGTAAGAGACACAGGTTTGATCTCTGGCTCAGGAAGATCCCCTGGAAGAAGTCATGGAAACCCACGCCAGTATTCTTGCCTGGGAAATCCCATGGACAGAGGAGCCTGGTGGGTTACAGTTCATAGGATCACAAAGAGTTGGACTCGAATTCAGGAGGATGAGCACAAAGAGTATGCTCATTAATTATATAATGTTTTTTAGAATCTGCCATAGGCTTTTAGATATCTAATATATACATTAAAGTGCCCTGGTATCTTTTAAAATTTTGCTTAACCAGTTTCTTATATATTACACAGCCAAGAAAACAGTATATACAGGGCACATGTCCTACTATTTACATTTTTTTTTTTTTAGATAAAGAACACTATCACCTCCCCCACAGTTTACACTAGTGATAAGTGGACATGTAAAAATCACTAAAGGTTTGTGGTGTTGTATAAAAATAGAATTTAATCAGAATTGAGTCACTCAAAGGCTCCTAAGTTATTTTAATTACATAGTATGTGCAAGTTAAATTATGTCAGTTTTTTTTAATATTTACCACTCATAAAGTTTTAAGTTTTAATTATTTCTCTTATGGTAATAAATTTTATCTATTTATCTACTCAAAAAGTGCAATGGGATTAATATATTTTTAAAAATCACTAAAAATACTAATTGCAAATATTCTACAAAATATTACCCTATTATTTTTCACTTAAACTGAAGCAGAACCATAATAAATAAATTTAAGTAAGCACTTAAAAATCTTCTCCCAGTTTTACCTGTTGTTTTCCCCAGCATTATCTGTTGTTCTCAAATAACTGGGGTAATCTGTGGATTATATTTCATTTATTCTCAGAGTTGGGCTGCTCATGGAAGCAAGGAATTACACAATTAAATTCAAATTTCTCTAGAAAATATGCCTGACAAATTTTGTAAAGTTAAAAAATAAAATAAAAAAAGAAACCAGAATAACCACATGAGAAAGTCTGAAAATTTCTGAAGAATAATAATAAAAAATAGGATGCAAAAAAAAAAAAAAAAAAAGAGTTGAAAAAAAATTTTTTTAAGTATGACCGGCTATTTTGTTTTGGTTCAAGATGTCCCAGAATGTCCAATCATTTAATCCAGACTCAGTTTACCCTCATTCTGTTAGAACTAAAAGGTAATTTTTAAAAAACAAAAGGAAAAAGGCATTCTAGAATAGTGATTTCCCCTTGTGAATTATTCCAATTCACCGAACTATGCATTTTTTAGGAACGAAAGGCTGACTGAGAATATATTTCTTCTAGTGGAGCAGCCTTTGGCCCCAAAGAGTCCAGCACGTCGGGCGGTAGGTCATGTTCAGAGAAGGTGAGAGAGCTGAGGCTGTCTGCTTGCTCATACTCGCCCTCCTCTGCGTAGACGTGAGGTGGGTAGCCAGGATCACCCTCGGGGTCGCGGGTGCCACAGAGCTGCTGGAGGGGAACCGGGGAGAGGAGGTGAGTGCCATGGCCTGTGAGCCTTGTCCCATCACAGGCCTTTCTACAGACTCAGATAAGGCAGCAGGCTGAGGGGAGGGACCCTGTCACACTCCTCCTGATCTCAGGGAGGGAACACACAATGACGGTGGCCCTGACCTGGGTAGGATGATGGGAACATGGAAGAAAACCGCCCACCCCTTCTACCCTCTTACAGGGTAGACTCATCCCTCACCCAGGCTTGAGACCTCCCCTCCTGGCCCTATGCCTGCTGTCACCTTGAATAACCATCCCCAATACATGTTTGTGGGATGGACAGATGGGTGAGGTTAAAGGGCTTTCCCCTGTTGACCTCCAAATACCCTTCTGCTGCTGCTACTGATAAGTTGCTTCAGTCATGTCCGACTCTGTGCGACCCCATAGACGGCAGCCCACCAGGCTTCCCCATCCCTGGGATTCTCCAGACAAGAACACTGGAGTGGGTTGCCATTTCCTTCTACAATGCATGAAAGTGAAAAGTGAAAGTGAAGTCGCTCAGCCGTGTCCGACTCTAGCGACCCCATGGACTGCAGCCTACCAGGCTCCTCCGTCCATGGAATTTTCTAGGCAAAAGTACTGGAGTGGGGTGCCATTG
This sequence comes from Bubalus kerabau, assembly GCF_029407905.1. Taxonomy (NCBI): domain Eukaryota; kingdom Metazoa; phylum Chordata; class Mammalia; order Artiodactyla; family Bovidae; genus Bubalus; species Bubalus kerabau. Next base: position 57,125,127 of record NC_073636.1, read on the forward strand.
CCTTCTCCACCAAATACCCTAGAAGGTCTCTAATGGAAGTCTGAGCCTGTTTCATAGATCGAGGTGGGGATGGGTTTACAAGACTCTTCTAAGCCATCACTGGCTCACAGCATTCGTGTGAAAGTGAACTCATTTAGGGCCTGAAGATGTTCAGAGTCAGACCCATCCCCCACCATGTCCTCAGGCTCTCAGCCAGCTGTGTCCACCTTGCTCAGCTCGCAGGGGCTCCTCCAGGCTCTCCATTTACTGGGAATATAGTCTCCTGGCCCTGCATCTACTGGTCCCCAGACCTGCTGACCACAGTACCTGGGAACCTTCATCCTTACATCACACACCTGCAGGGACTGTGGCCACCGTGTGGCCCTATGCCTTTGGGCATGGGTGGCAGGGGGGAAGCCAGCTGAAAGGTGAATCCAGGGGCTGTGACTGGGGTGTCATCAGTCCCATCATGTCCCCTCAGTGCAGCCAAGTAGATAACTAAGGATGGGCCTGGTGAGCACACAGCAAACCAGGATCTGCAGGGGGTCTGTGCTCAAAGCTCCCGAGGCCTGTGACAGCAGAAGCTTCCAGCCCTGATTCAGCAGTTTAGAAGCCCTGTGAGATCAATAATTCATCATAAACCCCAACTAAGTTAGAAGGCTCACAAGGGAAAGCACTGGGCCTTCTAATCTGCTGTTTTTCCCTCCTCTCACACCACCCAGCTCAGCTCCAAGTCTGCACTAATGAAGGCTCCCTGCCTGCCTGGGAGACAGGAGGATGGGCCTCAGCAGGAAGCAGCCATCCTCGGCCCAGTCAGATGGTGAACTGGTCCCCACCCGCTCCATCCACAGGTCACAGCTGTGTGGGGTGGAGAGGGCAGATACACAGATGTGAATGGGTAAGCCAGATGACATGTGATGATAACCAGGGACTAGACTAGAAAGGTTCTCACTTCCCGTGACCCATCTTCATCCACTCTAACAGCCGGAGGAAGGGGCCCCCAGGCACGTCTCACAAAACAGGTCCCCAGGAGGCTCCGATGAGCACCCAGACCTTCTAATGCAGCATCTGCAGAGTTGGGAGCCTCCTACCTGACTCAGCACCTTTGCCATCACTGCTGCTCTCATTTCCAGGGGTCCTCTGGGCACCACGGTATCGAGGCAAACCTGAAAAGCGAAGAAAAGAGTCCTAGTCCTGTCGGAGTCAGCTCACAGCTCCCCTCAGTTGATGGCCTCTGCTGGCGGGCACACGGGGGCCACCACCAGGTGAAGGGCTGTCTCAGCTCTCCTGGAGGGGACAACAGGCCAAGGGCAATTTAACCAGATGTCACCTCCGTGTGTGCAGGGAGAGAGGGCAGCCCTGCCGGTTTTGACTGATGGACTGGTGGACCCTCCACGCCTTGGCTTCCAGGGAAGAAAGGAAGCCAAGTGAGCCTGGCCAGCAGGGTTTGGGTCTGGTCCACAAACGTGAATAAGCAAGAGGCTGACTGCCGCACATGGGGAAGCTCATCCCACCGCCTGTCCCCACAACGCACAGCTCATCTCAGGTTCTAATCCCTGTCCTCCTGCCTTGGTAGGTCAGTCGCACCTCGTGCGCACAGGGTGCCATGCTGCCTTCTCTCTCTCATGGACCTGGGTCTCAGGTTCTGGTTGAGGAGTGGGGTAGAGCCATGAGGAGGTGGGCTTAGGAGGCTCCATGTGGGGGCCACCCGGGACCCCAGAGAGCCCCACCTGCGTGTAGTCAGGCCCGCGCAGGTGAGGCCAAGCAGCCCCTCACTCAGGCTCACACAGGTGCAGGGCCTCCACCCAGGGTGAGAGGAACATAGTGATGAGCATGCAAGGTGCAAGAGAGGCCGTCTGCACCCGGGGCCTCTCAGGAAGAGGAGGGCCCACGAGGAGGGAAGGCCAGCAGAGGCCAGGAGGCTGGAGGCAGCCCAGACCTGCAGGCGGAGGACAGCGCAGGAGGGACCAGATGATCCCAGATCTCAGGGCTGCAGACCATGCCAGGACAACGGCCAGCTGTCAGGTGGGTTTAAATTGGAGAGTGACATGAGAGCTTTCCCTGGAGGCTCAGAGGGTAAAGTGTCTGCCTGCAATGCCGGAGACCCAGATTCCATCCCTGGGTTGGGAAGATGCCCTGGAGAAGGAAATGGCAACCCACTCCAATATTCTTGCCTGGAGAATCCCATGGATGGAGGAGCCTAGTAGGCTACAGTCCATGGGGTCCCAAAGAATGGGACACGACTGAGTGACTTCACTTTCACTTTCAGAAACACATTGGTGACTTTTATAGCTGCAATGATTTCTGATCATCCCTGAATTTAGGGGTACTTTGTATACTCCAGAAGATGTGTATAAAACACTGTGAAGTTTAGGATAATTTTACATGTCCATGAAGATATATACACACACACCTGTCTGTACCCATAGCTGTCTATACACATAAACCCATCCCATCCCACCATTGCGAATTGAACTAAACACTCTTAGCCAAAGAGATAGCAGGGATAACCCCTACCAACAACCTGGAGACCTGCTGCCTGGTGATGCCCTCCAGCTGCCCTCCAGCGCCCGTGAGCCTCTCGGAGGAGGATACAAGAGACACAGGCCCTTCCTCCAATGTGCTTGCTGGTCAGACCCTGTGGTCCTTCCCAGCCCGGTGGAAGGTACAACACGTCTCCAGGGAAACTCAGGGTCGATTTTTTCTTGAGTAGATTTTAGGTTCCACCACACACCACTTTTTGCTGCTTTTGCTTCATTTTGCCACATTTACTGCATGTGACTCTGTCAAGGCCAAGAGCCCAAGACTCTGTTTCCCTCCCCCGGCCACTCGGCACAGAAGCCCTGGCTTCAGGCATGTTCCCAGGACCCACAACTCCTCAAAGGTACTTCAGCAAGAGTGTTTGAATTTCATTCTAATTATGTGAAAGTTATTTTAATAATAATATTTAATGTTATTTTTCTAATATAATGGAGAAGGGCTTACATCTTTTTGACTGAGCCCTCCCAACATGTGAATAAAAGCAAAAATGTTATAGTTTGCTTTTATGAAACTTGAACAAAGCTTTTTGTCTCTTGTTTGCTAAATCAAAGAGAACGTGATACGATAAGCTGAACTCCCTTAAAAATATCTGAAACTGCTTATTGTCATAAATTGAAATTTTCTTGACACCTTAAGAATCGATTTCAACAATGTGAGGCAATGAATTAGATGCTAAGGAAGAACTCTGCAAACTTCCTCCACAATATCCAGCTTCCATTTTGTTGTTATTGTTTCCAGTTGAATCACTATTTTTGTTTGTTGCTTTGGCAACAGGTGTATGTTGTAAATGTCATTGCACTTCAAAAATCAGTACTAATAAAAAAAACAGCTCTCTTCTGTTTTATTTATAATGGCATTCTTTGTAAGATCGCATTTGTAAAGAAGGATTCTGCTGTTAGAAAGGTTTAGGAGGAAATGCACTAGTGGCCTCTATGGTCCCCTTAGTTCAAAACTTCTATGAATCCATAAAGAATCAAAGCAAAAGAATACTCGGGCCTTCACCAAGTTCCTAGCTTCTCAGCAGCAGAAGAAACTTGTCAGGGACTGAAAACCTCTGGTGCCTTCAGGTCTGGAGGTAAGTACTTTATTTAGTTCTCATCTGCTCCTAGAAGTCATGGTTCAGACCGTAAAGAATCCGCCTGCAAATTCAGGAGACCCAGGTTCAGGCCCTGGGTTGGGAAGACCCCCTGGAGAAGGGAATGGCTACCCACTCCAGTATTCTTGCCTGGAGAATCCCATGGACAGAGAAGCCTGGTGGGCTACAGTCCATAGGGCTGCAAAGAGTCAGACAGGACTGAGTGACTAACACTTTCACTTTTTTCACTGCTTCCCACATTCACTGCTTTCAGCTTATTTGAATGTTGGTTGAATATATTTTTACCACCTTCCCCCTTCCCAGTTTCCCATTTTCAGGGCTTCCCACGGCTGCCAGGACCGTAAGGTAACTCTTTTCATGGTAACTTGTTCATTGATACTTACAGGAGTAGAGTATTTGTTTCTCACACTTGGTTCAAAAAACACACCATGACCCTGAAATCATTTTTAAAAATGAAAAATTAATTAAAGTAAAAAAAATTAAGTGTTTATTGGTTTCATATAAGTTACCCAAAGATGCAAACACATAACTAGAAATTCTTGTAACCATAAGGCCTCCTGTTTCTGCACTAAAGGTATCTGATGATAGCAGTGTAGGTATTCCTAGTAGAAATCCATGGGTGAGTTTTATAGTTGCTTTGTGGGGATGGAACATGAACATATGAGATTTTCAAGCCCATCTTGGGTCTACAAAATTCACATCAGACTCATGGTGTGCTGAGCGTGTGGCCTCAAAGTCTGTGAATGTGGCCCATTCATCCCTAAGACCCAAGACTGGTTACATAATTGGAAGAACCCAGCATAAAAAATGTGAGCCCCTTGCCAGATATGAAGTGTTTCAAGATGGTGACAGGAGAGTATTAACCAAGTACAAGGCCCTTCTGAGCACAGGGGCCTGTGGGACTGACTGGGTTCCATGCCTATGAAGCTGACCCTTCCGCAGTCAGAGGGACACACCTATCAATGCACAAGCCCTTTCAAGGATTCATGGAATCATGTTTGTGCAAAAGAGAATAACTCATTTTTATCTTGGCTCAAATGTAGCCTGAGAAAAATAATGAATTATAGAGGTCTTGAATTCTTTCTTAAAAGCTTTCCGTCATGAAAACAGTGACTCTTTGGCCCTTGAGAAACCATTTTAGCTCTTGTCAGAAGAGTAAATTTTTTGCTAAACTAATAGCTAGTTACACTAGTGAAGTCCAAATAAGGTCTGTATTTGAGGCCTGTGTCAACAGTGTCATACCGAAGTCAGTTTTCTGGTTTTGATAACATACTATGTAGATTATTATTCTGGGGGAAAGCAGTGTGGAAGGTACGCAGGAACTCTGAACTATTTTTACAACTTTGTGTGAGTCCGAAAAGTCATGTTAAAAAGCACAGCTATAGTTGTGGAACGTGCACATGCAGTATATAAGGACATGGCTCAGCTTGGCAGGAGGTGGGGAGTCACTGGACTGGAAGTTGGTTAGGGCCAAGGCCACTGCTCTTGATCTTGTAGATGACCTCTGGTACCCAGACATGAATACAGAGAAATGTATTTATTTGTGGGTGTCATATTTGATCAGAGCTATCAAATATTCAAGGTGATGACAGGAGAGTATTAACCAAGTACAAGGCCTGGAGAAGGAAATGGCAACCCACCCCAGTATTCTTGCCTGGAGAATCCCATGGACAGAGAAGCCTGGTGGGCTGCTGTCCATGGAGTTGCACAGAGTTGGACATGACTGAAGCGACTTGTATAGTATAGTATCAAACAACAACTCAGTAACACCCAACAATCACAATAGTTAGTTAGATATATGAGGTTTTCACAACTGTGTGTTTGTTCTACCAGAATCACAGAACCTTCTAGAAGGGAACCCACTGTCCATCACCAGTGAAGTCCCAGCAGCAGGAGCAAAGCCATGCAACTCACTGGAGTTCCCGGGACAAGGTGTACTTGGTCATATGCACTCAACAGAGAAGGTAGTGTTTCTTTTCTATCCTAGGGGAAAATGCTGGTTTACTCCAAAGGTAACGCATTTCCCTCTAGGTGAAAACAAAGAAGCTACACCTTTTCCTCCTCAGATACTCACATGCAAATAAAAATTAGCATTATGATGAGGGGGAGGGGAAATGGAAGTAGAAAAGGAAAGGTGAAGAGAAGCAAGGGAAAAGAATAAAATAAAGTGGGTATGTGTGACCCAACGTGACTTGAAGATTCTAACATTCTATGGATGATATTATAGACACCTGCCAACTGAATATGCACACAAGATCTAGAAGCTGACACAGACAGATGAAACTGTTTAGATCTGGGATGGGATTGTGGGCAACTTTTGCTTTGGGTTTCTATTTTTAATATAAGCCCTTCAATCATGAAATAAAATTTCAGAAAAAATAAAGCAGGCACAGGTCCTCAGTAACAGTTCTAAGGAAGTCCATGCCTTGTCACAGATTTTAAAATAGCAGGTCACCTGATAATCATAAGTGACAATGTCACTGAGGGAAGGTGTGTGAATGGCTGACTATCAAACCAGACACAACAGGTACACTGACTATTTGAAGGACATCATAAAGGGGACCTAGAGACTCAGCAGAAAATAGAAGAGCAGCCTTGGTGTCCTCCCCTGCAGATGCGGGAGCAAGGTACCCTCCGGCAGGGGTTTGGTAAAGATGCAGTGGGATTATACTAGCAGAGTGCAAATCCCAGGGCACGATTAGTGGACCAGAGTTTTTACTGTGCCTACCAGGAGCTCTGGCCTCCAGAAGCTTATAGACCAGTCAAGGAAGAGAGGCCCCTGCCAGCCCTCCCCAGGAGTCTCTGTGCCCCCTCCCCCTGGGAACATGGAGTGGTGGGCAGATGCCCTCTGGACCTGGCCCTGCTCTCCCCAGCCAGACGCCTGCACAATAAATGACACCAGCCCTGGGTCAACTCGCTCTTTTCCAAAGTGGAGTCTTCGTCCGCTTAGAGAAGGGAAAGTTTAGGCAGACTGGGAACAGGGTTTCAAATGACATTGAACTGCGTGGTGAGAAAAATCAGTCCCTGTCTAATTCCTCTTCCATGCTCCTAATGACATCAAGGAGGAGGTGTCCGTCAGGTGCCAGCCTATCCTGGTTCTCTCTCTCTTTCCACATTTTCTACCTAGAATTACAGGGTTCTATTTCTATTGTGTCTGTGTTTCACTCACCTGCTCTTTATACAAGTAAAACTTGTTTTCTGCTTACAATTGAAATATAAAATTTCCTGTTTAAAGAAATGCACTTCTTCTGGATACAAGTCCATTTAAAGGAAAATAATGTTTCAAGTCGTGAAGTTAGCGCTGGACGGACTGGAGTGTGTCCCTGAACCATCCGACACTTGAGCTGGGAGCAAAGGCATGTGAGGTTGAGCAGAATTGCAGGGGCTTTGCAGGAGTGGCTGGGGTGAAAGCAGGCGAGGGGTGGGCCTGTAGGGGGACATCCCAGGATGTGGGTGGGGGAGCAGCCATGGTGTCCCCCTCGCATCGAACGGTCATCGAAGTCACCCCTCTTGTTTCAACACAATCAGCAAACAAGCCACACTCACCTTAGCTCCCAGCTTGGCGCCCACCTCAGCTGTGCTGATGGACAGGGCTGGCATGTGATCCCTGAGGTATGACCTTCCCTGTGGGACAGGGGGAAAGAAATATGACTAGAGCTGAAATTACAGATGGCGGCATTAAACACAGAGAACAGCGAGTAATGTCTCCCCTCTGGCATCACAGACAGCATCCTGACCCTGGAAAATAGCCTGCGCTGTGAAGCAGGAGGGCAACCCTGGCAAGCAGACGCTTTGTAATCGCTGGTCAGGAAGTGAAGTTTCTTGTTGTTTAGCAGTTCACATGAAGTGATGGCAACAACAAAAACCAAGCAACCAAAGAGAAAACCTTGTATCAATCAGCCTCAGCATCTCAAAACTGGTCCTTGCCCTTTTCTAAGCCTCAGTGATGGTTCTTGGGGTCACCACAGTGGGCAGTGATGTGGGGAGCCTTATCCATTTCTCACTCAACAAATATTCACTGAGGGACTCAGATGTTGAGAAGTGCTGGATTTCTCCTCTCTTTTAAAAAGATTTATGTATTATTTCGGCTGTGCTGGGTCTTCGTTGCTGTGAGGGCTTTCTCTAGTTGCTTCAGGTGGGGACTACTCTTTGTCTCAGTGCTTGGGATTCTCATTGTGGTGGCTTTTCTTGTTGCGGAGCACAGGGTCTAGGGCACATGCTCAGTAGTTGTGGCCCATGGGCTCAGTTGCTCTGCAGCATGTGGGATCTTCCCAGACCAGGGATCGAACCAGTGTCTCTCTCCTGCACTGGCAGGCAGATTCTTGACCACTGGGCCACCAGGGAAGGCCTGGATTTCTTTCCTAAGGACTCACTGGCTTCCCCACAGAAAGGGAAGGACCCCGTGCTGTCCTGCAGACCCTCTTGATCAGGGACTGTGTCTGATGGCAGAAAAGGACAAAGTGGGTGGAATCAGTGATGGTGTCTAGATGAAGGGAATCTTCTCGAGAGTGTGCAGTGTCCCCAGTGTGTGGATGTAGGCTGGTGTATTCACATAAGATGGAATAACAGGGAAGTGTGGACACAGTGGGGCAGCCTTATTTACCAATGGCTCTGATGCTTGGAGGGATTGGGGGCAGGAGGAGAAGGGGACGACAGAGGATGAGATGGCTGGATGGCATCACTGACTTGATGGACATGAGTCTGGGTGAACTCCGGGAGTTGGTGATGGACAGGGAGGCCTGGCGTGCTGCGATTCATGGGGTCGCAAAGAGTCGGACACGACTGAGCGACTGAACTGAACTGAAAAAGGACATAATTGGTAGCTGCTCTTAGTAATACTAAAGAAACTCAGCTGAAAAATGTCATTTGCCCTAAATAAAGTTTCTCGGCCTCAGCACTGCTAACACTTGGGTGGGTGACTTCTCTGTCATGGGGGCTGTCCTGAGCACAGCAGAACGGCCTGCAGTGTCCCGCAGTTAGTTCTATCCACCAGACACGAAAGCATCACCCGCCCCCACCCTCCCGGCCAACTCTTCACTCCCAGTTGAGTCGTAACCACCAACAACCTCTAGAGACTGCCAGATGTCCCCTGGGGTGGGGATGGGGGTCAGAATCGCCCCCAGTTGAGAGCCAGCACCCTAGACAAGTGTGACGAGATAATGACATGAGGGGGCGGTGAATGAGAGCAGTATGGAGAGCCTACCACATGGTCCTCATGAGACACAGTCCAGCTCCACTACCTGGAGAGGATCGGCTCTGCTCTCCTCATTCCACGCGATCAGGGTCTGGATCCCCTCATCCTGTGGCACAGAGGGACCCTGCCTGTTGGCTTCGGACACGAGGCGGCATCGCAGCAGGAGGAGCAGAGCAGCTGTGACAAGACAAGGGGGAGAGGAGATGCCAGAGCTCTGGCCAATCAAAGGTTCCCTCCCACAGGAGCCTGTGCTGCTGGCATATAACTTGGCTGGGGGCTCATGGGGGCAAGCTGAGCCTTCATCAGTCTTTGCAGCCTCAGTGCTTCGCACAGCCTGGGGCACAGTAGGTGAGAGCTAACTATTTGTCAGACTGAGTAATACTATGTGACCAGTAATACTCTACTGTCTCCTTGAAAATTGAGCTTCCCTGTTAGCCTTTGCCAAGCCTGGGAGCTTGTGTACATTGCCGTCCTCAGCTATTAAAATCATCTCTGCTCTGTTGCTCAGTCATGCCTGACTTTTTGCGACCCCATGGACTATAGCCCACCAGGCTCCTCTGTCCATGGGATTTCTCAGGCAAGAACACTGGAGCAGGTTGCCATTTCCTTCTCCAGGGGATCTTCCAGACCCAGGGATTGAACCCGCGTGTCCTGCTTAGCAGGAGTCCATAGACAGTGGACCACTGTCCTTAAATGGCGTCTATCTCTAGGTTCCGTTGCTGTAAAGTCTGCTACTGAGCAGAAGCCCCCTTTGCCAAGCAGGCAGCCTGTCTGACCAGGGTGGAAACCTGCCATCTGAGCCTAGGCCTCCGGTGAGCCTGGGGGTCATTCTCAAAGGTACCCCGCTGACCTCGGCCACCTGCGCTCCCCTCCCCAGAGGACTCTATGCCCTTGGCTTACAGCCCGGGGAGAGGAGCTGCATTCCCAGGACAGCTCCTATCTATGCTGACCTGCCAGAGCCATGAATGCTACACAGAGAGGGGCCAGGGCGCCCTGCAGGACTCCAGCTCTCGCGACAAGGGGCTCCGCACAGGTGAATCCATCGGGACAGGAGCAGACCCTCACGTGGACAGTCTGCTTCTGGGAAAGTCCCTGTTTGTCTCCGATGACAAGCGGCACAGAGTAATCACCAAGTGGAAGGCTTCTCTGCATTAGAAGTTCCACTGAATAACCTGCAGAGGGAGGGGGACCTTAGCTGTGTTGATGTGTTCATTTGTTCAGCTGCTCAGGGGTTATTTCTTAATGCCTCTCTTGTGCCAGGCTCTGTAGGAAGTTTGAGGTGGCCATGACCACTCTCTCCCACGGACACCAGCTGCCTGTAAAATGGTTCCCAAGACCACCCTCAGGTTGATGATTCTCTAGAAAGGCTCAGGACTCACTGCGAACTATCTACTCATGGCTATGGAAACAGCACCCCAGTTTTTCTTTAGGGGCACCCACACTTTCTGAACTCTTCACCCGTGTAGATCAGGAGGGGCTAAGCCCAGATCCCAGCCAGGTCCAGGTGTGGGCTCAGAACCAGCCATCCAGTACATCTGCCCTCCCAACCCCCACCCAGTGTTGAGCAGGGCAGGTGGCTCAAGCCTTGTGATGATGCACACCTTCTTGCCAGGCACCAGAAAGAGTCCCAGGGACTCCCAGCCACCACGCTGCTGTCTCCAAAGGAGAGCCTGGCTGCAGATGAAGGGACCACAGAGCCAATGTCGGGAGCCATTGCCTCCAGGAAGTCCTCTGGGCACCCAGGTCTGCTGGGACACAGGCTTACCTGCCCCTTTCTTGGTGACATAAGGTAGCACATTCCTCTTGGCCTGAGTGTGTGTGAGTCAGGTTTCTGTCCTTTTCCAGCCTTTCTGGCCAGTGTGATACGCACCCCTGTTTTCCCCCAGTCTCCACATGTCTTCTGTGTCTCCCCACGTGCTGTCCAGTTTGAAGGTGAACGGGTAGGAGTAGGGCTCTAGGTCGCTGTCCTCCGCCTCGATGAGGAGGGGCTTGTCTCCTGCAGACTGACAGACCTCCAGGTGCTGAGAGCTCAGGCGGAGCGTGGGAGCGTTGTCGTTGACGTCTGACAGGAAGAGCAGCATGGTCCCCGTTCCAGTCTGCGGAGGGACACCTGGGTGGGAAGGAGGCGGTCCCAGCAGGGTTGCTGACTAATTTCAGAGGCTGCCCCAGAACACAGATGCCTGCGAATGAGTGCTCTCGGCCTCTGCAGAAAAGAACCACTCCGCGGAGACACTGAAGCCAATTCCCTTTCAATAAGCTTTATTGCAAGGGCTGGATCTATTTTCCTGCTCTTTTGAAAATCTGGGTAGGATAAGTTAATATAACACTTGCTGAATGAGGGACAATTATCGAGTAGAAGATAATATCAGCCATGGAAGTTGTTAAAGCAGGAGTGGGGACGGGGGCGGGGGCGCGGGCAGCAGCGGGGATGGATGTGATGTAGCTCTGCAGACCTCAGCTTCTATACTGGGTCCACACTGTGATCCTGGTCTGGATCCTGCACTAGAGTTTTGCAAAGTGTGTCACCCCTGGAGGACACTGGGCAACAGGTACTTGGGATCCCACTACCTTATTTCTAAAAAACTGCATGCGAGTCTACAATGACCTCAAAATAAAAAAAAATTTTTTTTTAACTATTCCACTGAAAAAACAGTGCCATTCATTAAAACATCCATAACAGAGTTATGGAACCCTCACCTAAAGCCAATTAGGAACACAGATTTAATATCTCCCTAAGCAACATTAATTATACAACTGTTAATTATGCAAATGGGATATACAACCATGTATGCTTGGGAATCTGGGTTCATAAGACAACTCTTATTACAAGTCTAATTTATAGATTTTCTTAAATACAATCATTAAAATTACTTAAAATATTTTATTTTTCTAGCTTTCTGCTTTGGTAGGTTTAGAAATACAGCCTTGAGAGAGATTATAGAAAAAAGTGTTAAAACATGCTGATAAAAATCACCGATCCTGGTTGATGACAAATTTGTCCTGCACAGTCACATTTTCCTGAGCTTATAAGGCGGTCCAAGTGCAGGGAAACTGCTCATGCTTATCATATGCAATTGGCTTTGACAAAGAGCTAGAGAGTTGTCTTATAAACAGATGAAAAAGATGCTGTGGTAGTGGCTGTGTCCTTATCAGGCTCATCGTCTCTTCTGAATGAACACCACCCCTCTTTCTATGGCATAGCCCCCTAGTTTTCCATTTCAAGAACTATCATCAAAAATAATCATCAGTATAGATGCACAATGATAAAAAGGTTTATATCTTTCCCAGTTATGCTGAAAGACATTCACCTGTGTCATTTTCCCTTAGGAGCAAAAAAACATAGCCCCCTTTGACAATTCTGGGTCAGTGCTTACCATCATCAACAGCATGAGCGATGATTACGTAAATGCTGTCATTGACATGAGGAGATTCGCGGTCAACCGGCTTCACGGTGATGACCACCCCAGAGCGCTCATCTATGCTGACCCAGTTTGCGGGATCATAAGCCAGTTTGTATCTTGCAGAAGAAAACACATGTAATTTTTAAAATTAAAAAGTTACATCAAGAGACAAGTCCAAATATACCACAGCAGACACGATTCCCATTGTGAATCTGGGAAATTGTAAGAACCTCTGTTAGGAGTGTTTCTGGCTCTGATGAAGGCCCCAGAGACCTGAGACCCGACCAGAGTGTCAGATCAATATTCACTGAACACCAGGTGTCCTGTCCTTGTCGGGCTGCACATAACTCTGTCCACCTCGGGGAAAATTTTTCATCCTGGAAAAGAGCCAGTCTTCAGTTGCCTGCAGGAGCTGGTGGCTTCATGTTAAGCCAAGCTCGGCCGTGCAACAGAAGCACAAGACTATATTACCCCTGGAACCTAGAGGATTCACACGTGGGTAATGCAGCCAGGCAACGTGCTTGTCTACATCCTGCTTCATCTGTGTGCACCTGGTAACCATTTTAATGGGCGAGCACACTGGGCCTTCCAGAATTCCCCAAGACCTGTCAGAGTCAGATGGCAGCCATCAGAACCAAGTGGAACCATCGGAACCCAACCTACCTGCTGAGAGACCCACAGAAGGAAAGGCCTGGACCCACAGGCAAACAGAAAAGATGTCGCTCCCCAAAACATCTGAAGACCGGGGGTTTCATGTGCCTTCTCTTCCTCATCACTTAAAGGCCCTGGAAAAGGTCAGTAACTCTCCCTGTCTGATATTTGTCAAGTCAGGGTTTACAAAGGAACCAACCATAGTCTAGGGACAGGAATATAGCCCTGAATCAGATTTGGGGTCTCTGTGGGTATCCCCCAGAAGAGGTCCAGGCAGGGACTAGGAGCATCGGCATCATCTTGGAGCTTGTTAGAAATGCAAATCTCAGTCCCAACCCCAGACCTCAAAATCAGAGACCCCAAGGGTGAGACCCAGAAAAGGGCATTTAACAGGCCTTCCAAGTGACTCTGATTCATGCTGCAGTTGGGCCTCTTTAACTCAGCACTTGCCTGCATAGACCTGTGGTGTTCTAGAACTCCAGGTTAGCTGCGCCCAAGGAGATAAGAGAGAAAACTGAGAAGCAAGCGTCAGGAAATTTTTATAGTCAGTGGCATTACTGTGACCCCCAAGCACATGATCATTTTTTTGTAATTTATTTTTAAATATTTTATGAAATTATTATTCCACAGTGAACTGGTAATTTTAAAAAGCAAATCTGGTCCTTCTCAATGGTTAAGTCAAGAAGCGTTGCTCTAAGGAAGAATCTCAAACTCTAGTGCCCACAGGGGTGTCCCGAGCAGGTGCAAGAAATGAGCAAAGCTGGTCGGATAAGGATTGATGTCAGCTGATAAGCGAGAGGTCAAAGGGACCTCTCCCCATGCCCCCGATGATCATGACCCCATTGGACACTGACTCAGTAATGCCAAATCTTCCTCTGTTTCAAGAACATTCAGATAATTCAGGTTGTTAGCATACTCTTGATTTTTAAATGCTGGCAGCTTTATTATCTCTTTCTTTTTATTGCAGTAAAATGCACATAACATACAATTTACCACCTTCACTGTTTTAAATTGCATTTCAGTGGGATTAAATATTAACTCATCACACTGCTATGCAACCATCACCACCATCCATCTCCACAGCTCTTTTTATTCTTGTAAAATTGAACTCTGTGCCTACTAAACAATAACTTTCCATTTCCCTTCCTACCAGCCCCTAGAAATCACCATTATATTTTATTTCTTTATGAGTTTTGACTACTCTAAGTACCTCCTATAAGTGAAATTGTACAGAATTTGTCTTTTTGTGACTAGTGCATTTCACTTAGCACAATGTCCTTAGGGTTCGTCCATGTTGGAGCATATTGCAGAATTCCCTTCATTTTTAAGGCTGAATAATATTCCATTGCATGTATGGACCACATTTTGTTTTCCCATTCATCATCAATGGCTCCCTGGCTTGCTTCCACATTTTAGCTATTGTGATTAATGCTGCTATCAACATGGGTGTACAAGCATCTCTTTGAGGCCCTGTTTTCAGTTCTCTTGGGCATGTACCCAGAAGTAGAATTGCTGGATCATATGGTAGTTCTATTTTTAATTTTTTGAGGAACTCCACTACTGTTTTTCTCAGAGGCTGTATCACCTTATATTCCCATCAGCAGTGCCCAAGGATACCAATTCCTCCACATTCTCCCCAACACTTGTTTTCCATTTTTTGGTGTTTTTTTTTTAATTGGAGGATAATTGCTTTACAATGTTGTGTTGTTTTCTGCTGTACAACAGTGTGAATCAGCAATTGAACTGAGGTGGTTCAAATCTGATGAACCTAGAGGCTGTTTTCTGGGGTTTTTTGATAAGTGTGAAGTGGTATCTCACTGCAGTTTTGATTTGCATTCCCCTCAGGATTAGTGATGTTGAGCATCTTTCATGTGTTTGTTTGCCACTTGTATCTTCTTTAGAGAAATGTCATGTTTTTTGTCCGTTTTTAGATGAGGGTGTTGTTGTTGCTCTTGTTGAGTTTTTGAAGTTCTCTATATTTTATGGATCTTAATCCCTTATCAGATTATGACTTGCCAGGATTTTCTCCCATTCTGCCTTTGTACTCTGTGGGTAGTGTCTTCTGATGCAAAAACAACGTTTCGGTTTTCACGAAGTCCGATTTGACTATCTTTTCTTTTGTAATCTGTGCCATTGCTGTCATTTCCAAGAAATGATCGCCACGTCCAGTGTTGTGAAGTTTTGTCCTAGGTTTTCTGCTAATAGTTGTATTATTTTAGGTCTTACGTTTACTTACTTGATCCATTTTGAGTTAATTTTTTAAATAATTGTATTTATTTATTTTTGGCTGTGCTGGGTCTTCGTTGCTGCTCAGGCTTTTCTGTTCATTGCAGCGAGCGGGGCTACTTTCCAGTTGCAGCACACAGCCTTCTCATTGCAGTGGCTTCTTTTGTTGCTGAGCACAAGCTCTAGGGCACGAGGGCTTCAGCAGTGGCATCCGCCTCTAGAACATAGGTTCAATAGTTGTGACGCATGGGCTTAGTTGCTCCACTGCATGTGGAATCATCCCGGATCAGGAATCGAACCCATGTCTCCTGCATTGGCAGGCAGATTCTTTACCGTTGATCCAGCAGGGAAACCCTTGAGTTAATTTCTGTATATGGTGTTAGGTTTTCTGTTGGTGTCTTTGGATATCAAGAAAGCCTCTTGAAGATAACACCGAGTCAGATCATGTGTTTTTATCCATTCTGCCAAGCTCTGTCTTTTAATTGGAGAGTTTAATCTTTATATGTCTAAATTAATTACTGATGAGAGGGGAATTAATGTCTGTTAATTTTTCACCCACCCCGGCTCCCACAGGCTGTGTAAGCAGTTCCAGGGATAGAGGCGCAGCTGCCTTGCATGGAGCTGAATGTGAGGGAGGTACTGAACTAAGAGCCGAGATGAACCTCAGTGAACCATGGTTTGCACTGTCTTCCCTGGAAGTTGCAATCCTTCCACAGATTCCTGAGTTCCAAATTCAGTCCATCAGACAAATTCTGCCAGCACCGTCATTGTCCGGATGGGGAGACTGATTCCTGGCGCTTTCCACTCTGCCACCTTCCTGGGGATTGTGGCAACTTCATTTTTAAAAAACAAAACATTAAGCTATCCAAGTATCCATCAACAGATGAATGGATAAACAAAATGTGGTATATACACACAGTGGAAATATTATTCAACTTTAAAAGGAAGGAAATTCTGTCACATTCTAGAGCATGAATGAAACTTGAAGACACTATGTATGCTAAGTGAAATATGCCAGTCACAAAAGGAAAGTCTGTGTGATCCCATTTATATGAAGTACTTAGAGCAGTCACATACATAGAGACAGAAAGTAAAACGGTTGTGCAGGGTCCTAGAGGTGGGGGAGAATGGGGGGGGGGTATTGTTTACTGGGTGCAGAGTTTTAATTTGGGGAAATGAGACGGAGGAGAGATTTTGCAGATGGGTGGTGGGAAGGTGCAATGTGACATACAGTATAAATGTACTCAATGTCCCTGAACCACACACTTGAAAACAGAGAGTGGTAAACTCTATGTACATTTTGCCACAATTGAAAACACTTCTGCTGGCCAGAAGCCACAAGGCTGCCAGTTTATAGCATTTGGTAAAGAGGGACTAGAAAGACATAACAAATTATTTTAATACAGGAAAAAGACTGTAAAATAATTTTGTGCTCTATGCAAAGGAAATGAACACGTGGATTCCTCCCACAAGGGTCAGAGGACACTACAGAAGGAAAACAGCATTGAACCTGGGCTAGGGCAGTTCTGGGGTGGGTGACTTATGGCATTTTCCCAGCTGGGATGGAGTCGCCCTCAGGAGCACATAGAAGGAGCCAATTTCGAACAGGAACCCTCTCCGGCACGTGGCTAATTCTGCATGAACTCCCACCCTTCCCACTCCAGTCTCCCCACCTTATCTGGCCGGCGGTTCTATCTGGATCTGTAGCGTTGAACATTCCCAGCTGAGTCCCCGGCCCTGCGCCATCGACCTCACTGACGATGAAGGTCCCTGGGTGGAAGGTGGGCGGGTCGTTGACATTGGTCACCCGCACACTCACGGTGGCGCTGGCCGAGGCCTGCCGGGGCCTCTGCAGCTGCCCACCCTCGCACGAGAAGAGTGGCTCTTCGTTCTCCACAGCCACGACCAGGTTCCACTCTGCCTGAGTCTCATGGTCCAAAGGCTGCCACCCCAGAGAGAAGGTTTCATTAGTCCCCGCGGCTCTGCCGGCCAGAGGGAGCCTCTCAGCATGAGTTGTCACTGCTAACCCAGCGCCTGTGGCTTCTGTGCTTCATTTATTATTTACATTGTCTTTGATAATGATCAAAAGACAGTTGTCAGCCCATTTTCAAATCATTTATAGAGTTCTTTTTTTTCCCCTCCCTCCTCCTGGTTGAAAAGAGCCACCATCAGTCAGAGGGTAATGAAAAATGCAACAAAAACCATAACCTAATGAAACATTAATGTAACAACTCTCCTGCAAAAACCCAGTGGCGCTTAGGGAAATATGGATATTAATGATCATAGCTGTTCAGGGGACAAAGTGGTCAGTGACTTAAAAGGGTTGAAAGACTAGGAATATTTGGGAAATCCAGCCCCAGGCATTTGGCATGGAAAACCCACAGAGCCCTGCTATTCACAGCGTGGTATGTCCCCTCGGCATCATCCGGGAGCTTGTTACACTGACAAGCAGAATCGGCCCCACTCCAGATATATTCACTCAGGTCTGCCTTTGAAGCTGACCCCCAGGCTGACTCACTTGCACTATACCAGAGGCACTGGTCATTCTAGGGTCTACCGAGAGCAATTAAGACTAAAGGCACTGGAGTCAGACTGCTCCAGTCAGAACCCCTACTCCAGTCATGTGACTTCATGAAACCAACCCAGCCTCTCTGGGCTTCAGTTTCCTCATCATTAAATGAGATAATAATACTTTATTGCAGGGCCAACTCTCTACTAGGCACAGCAGGCAGAGTGTCAGGAGCCCACAGTATTTTTACGGGTCCGTGCAAATGTTCCAATTTCTTTTAAACCCAGAAGAAAAATGAACTCACGGGGTTTGAGAAAATGTCATAAATGATTTTATCACATCAGGAGAAAGAAACACATTAGGGACTACATAAACCTACTATATTTTGTCTAAAACAGACCCAAAGAATTTAATGTTGAAGTAACTGGTCATATCAAAAATAATCTTGAATACTGATATGATTTTGATGGGAGGAGCCATGAAGGCAAAGAGCTGAGGATCCATGCAGCCCTGCGTTCCTCACTGGCCATGGTGACTTGTGACCCAGCAGTCCATGTGCTCAGAACACATAGATCATCTATTGGCACCTACTACATTGTCAGGAGTCCTACAGAAAGGGCCTCGGTATTTACAGCCACCTGCTCGGATGCATTTACCTTGATAATATTTAAAATCCCTTCATTGGTCTCAGGATCTGTTGGAATGTGAAAATGTCCCTCTTCGTTGCCATTCGTTATGTTGAACTTCACTCTCCACGCTGCTGTAGATGGTGAATCACCATCTTGAACCCCAAGACGTAACACACCCTGGCTGGCCCAGCCTTCCGAAATCTGAACGTCATACTGAGAGAGATGATCATCATTGTTGTGGAGAAAAAGAAACACAGTCGGAAAAGAAAACGCAGAGAGACAACAACTTGGATGCTTCTCCTATGATTGAACTTGACCACTAAGGATCTGGAAGTCTGTTACAGCAGAGAATGTGTCAACAACAAATATTTCGTCCCTGTGACTGGATACCCAAATAACTGAAGAGCTGCATAACTTTAAAAGTGCCCTTCTATCCAGTGCAAAGCACCACTTTTAGAATAATAGTACACACCTTATTTTATGCTGCCTACAAAAATCTAACTCTACTAAAATAGAGCTCTTATGTATTTTAATTAAGGTGATAATCTAATACATAATAGATCTTTAAAATAGCTCCTTATTCAATACTTTTGGTGACAAGATAATTTCTCCAGCACATCAAAATAACAATGTGTATTTTTTCCAGCCCTACTTTCGAGAGTACAGCTTTTTACTAAGTCAGGGAAGGATTTTGAAATAAGACTCAGATATAATAAATATGTTTCAGTTATTACATACTGTTAAATGAGGTGCTTTCATTGGAAGTATTTAAACTTCTGTTTATTAATTAATTAATTATATTATTATATATAATATATAATTATATATATATAAATATATATAATAATATAATTAATTTTTTAAATGACACAAAAAATAAGTGTTTGTAGCATTTGTTTATTCAACAAAGACTGTTGTGTACCAGATTCTGGTTTCGATGCTGTGAACAAAACAGCAAAAATCCCATCCCCAAGGAGCTGAGAACTGAGTGTATGTATGTTAGGGGGGTCAGGTTGGGAATTTTTTTTTTTTTTCAGGTTGGGAATTTAACCAGGTCATCAGAAAAGACCTCCCTGAGAGGGGTCAGAAGAAAGACAGAAATACAATGGACGTTTTCCTCTTAAAAATTCATATAGAAGAGTGAAAAATTAAGAAACTAAAAGCAGATTATGACTGGTTTTTATTTCCTCTCTTAGCAATCTTCTGCATTTTAAGTGGTTTCGTATTCCCAAACTGAGTGCCAGCACCTTCTTCAACCCTGAGGACCTAGCAGCCTGTGAAATCTTGTGTGGAGCCCAATATATAAACCAGATGAGCTGGGGAAGGCCTGGCCTGATCCTGCCTGCCCATCTTATTTCAGAGCTCTGAACATTGTGGGTCAGGCTTGGGACAATTGGGCATGGTGGCAGACATTTCTGGTTGTCACGACTTGGAATGCTACTGGCCTCCAGAGGGCAGAGGTCAAGGATGCTATTGTTCAACATGCTACAGGTCACTGGGCAGCCCCACCCTCCCCCCACCCTCCCTGTGCCCTTCCTCCATCTCCAAAACATCATCAGTGTGGAAAGTGAGAGGCCCTGAAGTGGATGGAGCCTGGATCCTCTGTCCTCCCCGAGCCTCAGCCTTCTTATTTGCAGGATGGAAAACGCAGCAGCTATAATCAGTGAAAACCTAGGGATTCCTGTCAATACTCTGAACATCGTTCTGGCACAAAATAGTAACAAATGTAGGCTCACATGATTGCCATTAACTGGTTCCCTATCAATGCAGTTGACTTCTTGATTTTAAGCTGAAGTTATTTTGGAGATTGCCTGTATCTTGGATGATGGAGGAATTCCCTCAGCAAACAGAGCCTGGGGCATGGAGACTGTTCGATTGGGGACTTACGTGGTCCTGGGTGAACCTGGGCATGTGGTTGTTGCTGTCTTGCACGTGCACATGAACAGTGGCTGTGGATGACAGCGGCGGGTTGCCGCAATCCTTCGCTTCAATGAGTAGTGTAAACCGAGGCGCCGTCTACATAAGGAGGAAAACGTAGGTGAAACCTTTCAAATGCAGGAAAAGGAAATCTAATACAGAAATGTTCCATTTTAGCAATTTCAGTAGCCAGTCTAGCCACAGAGGGTTTCCCACTGCAAATGCAAATGCTCAGAGAGGGAGAACCCATTTTATTTTCCAAAGCAATAAAGTGCACATAACCTCATAATCTAAGCATCCTGACAGTCGCACTTCTCCACTAACACGGTCAATCCGGAAACCACTCTCTCTCAGTACTGGTGTTTGAGAAACAAGGAAGTAAAGCACTTGAGAGTTTGGAGTATTTTCTTGATCCAGATCCACTGCTGACATCTGAAAAACAGGTTGACCTGGAAAGAATTTTTTAAATTGTTACCATTGGCCAACAGCAGCCTATCCAACCAGTAGAAGAATGATTCTTTGCTGAATGGCACTGGGGCTTACACCAGAATGGACTGAGTATGTAAATATAAAGGTCAAGCTATAGACATACTAGACAAAGTGAAGAGGGATATTTAAATCGTCATAAGGTCAAGAAGGACTTACTAATCATGATTGCAAATACAGAGGCTTAAAGGATAAAATCAATAGATCAATTTTTAAGTGTGTGGCAAAAAAAAAAAAAAAAAAACTATAAATAAAAGGAAGGAAATGATAAACCAGGAAAATATATTTGGAATACATGTTGGCAGACAGAGACATAGACATTCTTAATGTCAAAGGAGGAGGTTGAAGTCAAGAAGAAAAAATGACAATGATGCTAACAGAAGTGGACAAAGAAAAGAAACGAGCAACTGACAAGGGAACTAGAAATGGCCAGGAAAGTTATCACATGTTCAAGCACTTGGTAACTAGAGATGAACAGTACACTAAGCCCTGTCATATGCTGCTGGGCTGTGGATAAATTGCAACACGAAAGTTGTGTGCGTGGTTTGGAGCAGCAATTCTACCTGTCTGAATTTGTGCTAAGTAGGCAATGCTTGAATGGCACACGCTTCTAGCTCAGATATGTTCACTGAAGCATGTTTTGTAAAAATAACAAAATGTGACAATGAGATGTAAATGTGCAACCAAAGAAGATTGGTTAAAAATCTTAAAGCACATCCATAAAATAAAATACGACACACAAGATGCTCTAGGAGAATACTGTTAGGTTATAAACAGTAAAATTGCATTTTAAAGAGAAAACTCTAAATATGCACACATGAAAAGATGTGCTCATATATTTGTGTGTATGTGTTAGTCACTCAGTTGTGTTCAACTCTTTGTGACCCCTTGAACCATAGTCCACCAGGCTTCTGTCCTTGGGATTCCCCAGGCAAGAATCCTGGAATGGGTGGCCATGTCCTTCTTCAGGTCATATATTTATATATATGTAATATAAACACATATACATTTTGTACTATGATAAAAATGAAAAAAAAAATAGATATACAAATATACATTTGTAATTATGTGTATAAATCTGTGAATATATACACACATATAAATGTAACGTGCCATGTGTGTATACACACACACATATGTAAAATGCAAAGAAAAATATTGAAAGAATATAAACGAGAATATTAACAGTACTTATCTCTAATTGGTAGCATTAAAGATGCTTCCTATTTTAGTCTTTTTGTTTCTTGGAATTTTCCAAATTTGCTCGAGACTGTTTTGCAAAATAAATAATGCTTTTTGTTATTCAAATAGATGCTCATATTAATGAGGATGCTTCAGGTTTCAAGACTCACAGAATCCTAGCTCAGGAATTTTAGATGCCGTCTTGCTGCCATTTTACAGATGTTTACAGATAACTTCTCAGGGATATGCAGGATCCCACCACCCACCTCTGCTGCTTCTTCCTCCATTCATTTATTTTAGGTTGATATTTACAGATTAGCTCTTCCAACTGACAATTTCCACATCATTTTGCTGCTGATACAAAATGAAGCGTGGAGACCTCATGGCATTTTGCTCTCATCCAGGGCCTGTGACCTTTGGGATGTGAACAGTGAGAGGCCTCCCTAAAGACAAGTAGGACTGAGGCGCCCTATCACTACAGAAGCTGGAAAACCTTCACGGCACAGAGAAGACAAGGACCACCCCCCCAGCCCCACCTTGCACACCTGCAGCGTGGTCCTCCTTCACACTGATGTTAAATTCCTTCTCAGGGAACTCAGGAGCATGATCATTCACATCCTTGATCCTTATGTTGATAATCAAGGATTTATCCACGATGTGTCCTGTTAAGCGATTGGCAACATCAAAATAAACCTAAGAAGCAGAGAAACCATATTACTGTTGCAGAACCATTGATTTGGTGGCATGAATCCCATCCCAGTCAGTAATACTGTGTATCCTGCATCGGTGTCCTCCATAGACTGAAAGTTCCTGAAGGCAGGGGTCACAGGCTCTCATTCACCCTGTGACCCCAGGGACTGAGCATAGACTGGGCACTCAACAAGTGTTTGTAGGACAGATCAATGAGCTGATTTGAAAAAATACTTCATTCATTATTACTATTAATAGTAGGTTCAAATCTCAATTTCTCCACCTGTATCAACATAGGCAAGTTGTTATGAGCCTCAGTTCCTATATACTATATGTCTTGTAATGAAAAGTAAGCATACTATTGAATACTGGTGAAACGTTGCAGAGAGAAAGTACTTAAGCTTTAGGGAGAGGGAACATTTAAAAGCAACTAGGACTAGGGATTCCCTGCAGCTCTAGTGCTTAGGACTTAGTGCTTTCACTGCCGTGGGCCCAAGTTCAATCTTTGGTCAGGGAACTGAGATCCCCGCAAGCCCCACAACCAATAAATAAATAAACCAGGACAGCTATGGGCTTCCTTGATGGCTCAGTGGGTAAAGAATCTGCCTGCAATGCAGGAGACACAGGAGATGAAGCTTCAATCCCTGGGTTGGGAAGAGCCCCTGGAGGAGGACACGGCAGCCCACTCCAGCATTCCTGCCTGAAAGATCCCATGGACAGAGGAGCCTGGTGGGCTACCATCCAAAGGGTCTCAAAGAGTCCAACACGAGTGAGCAACTAAACACACACACACACGCACACACACACATAAACACGTAGAGTATAATAAGCTAGAAATCATTAAGAAAGATAATTTACAACCCCAAGTGTTTGGAAGTTAAGCAAAGCATTTCTAAATAATGTACAGATAAAAGAAGAAATCACAATGGAAATCAGAAAATATTTTGAACTGAATAGCAATTAAAACACAACAAATCGAAATGCATTTTCCTCTCATCATTCAAATATCAAACTCAGATTTTCTCTTCACGCTTTGATTCTGTAGAAGCTAGCAGCTCACTAAAAGCTTTCAAAATGATTGTTTACAGACATGCAACCATTTTTGTGTTTGGCAATAGGGATTTTTGAGATTTGCCTGTGCTATAACTTCTAGGTCTCAAATTCCCTGTTGAAATCATGTTACCAAGACACTTTTGCCTGAATTATATTCTGCTTACACAAAATGTTTAGTGAAATAAACGTGTGGTTCTTTTATTCTTCACATCAAAGGCTTGGGTGTGAAGAAGTAACCGGAAGTCTTTTTGACAGTGTGGTGATGTAAAAGTTTCTGCTTTGGTAGCATTCCTGGAGACTTCAGAGTCTTGCAAAACTCAACTCACAGTGAATCAGATTGGAGAAGTATTTATGGAATGAAAGGTAGAAAGAAAATAAGCCACACATTTGCCACTGACAAAGGAACAAACATGGCGAAGGCGTCATTGATCTGAGGGCTCATGATCTCACAAGGTCTTGTGTATGTCCCTGATTTGTGCCCCATAACAGAATCACTGTCAAAAGCAGAAAGCTCATGGGCCAGGTCCATCATTCTGCCTCAGCCAAATCACATCTGTAAGAGATTCAGGAACTGCATCATCACTCACTTACACAAAACAGCTGTTATATGTGGAAACCAACAAAAGGCAGCCTGAACCACAAGAGCCTTGATTCTGTTTTTTTAAAATAACAGTACCCATCCCAGCACTGATTAATGATTGCTTGCTGGAAAGGGCATTCTCTGGAACTGCTGAAGATGTAAGTGAATGGAAGCATCTTGAGAGGACAAGTGTTTTTACACGACCCTCGCTGCAGAGCTCCTCCCATCATTCTGCTCTGAGCAGATGCTAAAATTGGTGTGCATGCATGCGTGCATACATGCATGTGTGCAAAGAAAGCTGAGGTGCCAGTGGGAATCCTTGGGTCCTTCTGTCTCCTTGAAAGCCAATTACACCCTGTTGTTGCCATATTTTTTTTGCAAATGATTATGTAAAGTTGTGCGTGCATGCGTGCTAAGTCCTTCAGTCAAGTCTGACTCTCTGTGACCCTATGGGCTGTAGCCCACCAGGCTCATCTGTCCATGGGATTCATCAGGCAAGAATACTGGAGTAGGTTGCCGTATCCTACTCCAGGGGATCTTCCTGAACCAGAGATCAAACCCACATCTCTTGCATCTCATGCATTGGCAAGCAGGTTCTTTACCACTAGCACCACCTGGGAAGCCCCATGTGAAGCTGTAAGGACACACAAAATATTAAATATAAAAACATATAAACAAAAGCAACGTTTTTAAGTCCACTCCTGAGGACATTTAGAGAGCATCTTCCTCAAATGGTTCATTCAGGAGGGTGGTCCATGAGATTGCCTCAGCACCAATGAGGCAATTGGTGCCAACTCTTGAAGGCAACAACAACAGAGTGGTTCCAAATAGAAAAAGGGTTACATCAAGGCTATATATTGTCACTCTGCTTATTTAACTTCTGTGCAGAGTACATCATGAGAAACGCTGGTCTGGAAGAAGCATAAGCTGGAATCAAGATTGCCGGGAGAAATATCAATAACCTCAGATATGCAGATGACACGACCCTTATGGCAGAAAGTGAAGAGGAACTAAAGAGCCTCTTGATAAAAGTGAAAGAGGAGAGTGAAAAAGTTGGCTTAAAGCTCAACATTCAGAAAACTAGGATCATGGCATCCGGTCCCACCACTTCATGGCAAATAGATGGGGAAACGTGGAAACAGTGACTGACTTTATTTTTGGGGGCTCCAAAATCACTGCAGACGGTGATTTCAGCCATGAAATTAAAAGATGCTTACTCCTTGGAAGGAAAGTTATGACCAACCTAGATAGCATATTAAAAAGCAGAGACATTACTTTGCCAACAAAGGTCCGTCTAGTCAAGGCTATGGTTTTTCCAGTGGTCATGTATGGATGTGAGAGTTGGACTATAAAGAAAGCTGAGTGCCAAAGAATTGATGCTTTTGAACTGTGGTGTTGGAGAAGACTCTTGAGAGTCCCTTAGAATGCAAAGAGATCCAACCAGTCCATCCTAAAGGAGATCAGTCCTGGGTGTTCATTGGTAGGACTGATGTTGAAGCTGAAACTCCAATACTTTGGCCACCTGATGCGAAGAGCTGATTCATTTGAAAAGACCCTGATGTTGGGAAAGATTGAGGACAGGAGGAGAAAGGGACGACTGAGGATGAGATGGTTGGATGGCATCACCAACTCAATGAACATGGGTTTGGATGGACTCTGGGAGTTGGTAATGGACAGGAAGGCCTGGTGTGCTGCAGTTCATGGGGTCTCAAAGAATCGGACACGACTGAGCAACTGAACTGAACTGAACTTGAAGGCAAGGATTTAAGGGACGAGGCACCACTGTCTCAGTCACTTATCTTTAGGGCAGAAGAAACAGAAAGTGTCTCAGAGACCACATCAGAGGGATCCAGCAATGACCCTGCTCCCTGAAGAGTGAGCAGTTCTCCAGTACCACAAATGCATCTGTCGTGTCAGGAAGATTTAGAGACTGTTCATGCAGAGAAATTACTGTTCTTGTATGAGGTCAAAATGTTTAAATGGAATCCTTAATTTTCATAAAATTTAATAAATTTCTAGCCTATGTATGTTGACAATAGACAGTACGAATGCTTGCAAGGACATAGATGCAAGGAGGTCACCTCTGTGGAATCAGATCAGAGAAGAAATTTGGGAGTGAGGAGAGGTTTTTAATGACTATACCATTAACATAAATAAGTAAATAAATTCTTATAGAGTTTTAAATTCCATAAGAAGCCTTTATTAGCTTTACACCTAAAAAGTAAGATAAGCAACAGGAAAGAATCATTCACTACTTGTGGGAATGCAAACAGTGTAGCTACTTTAGAAGACAGTTTGGCAATTTCTTTCAAAACTAAACATACTCTTACCACACCATCCAACAATCATGTTACATCCTGAACATGTATGTTCAGTTTTATTCATAATCATCAAAATTTGGAAGCAATCAAGATGGCCTTCTGCAGGTGAACAGATAAACAAAGACCGGTACATCCATAGTATTCCACAATGGAATATTTTTCAGCAGTGAAAAGACATGGAGGAAGCTTCAGTGCATATTGCCAAGAGAAAGAAGACAATCTTGAGCAGGTGACAGACTGTACCATTCCAACCCTATGATATTCTGGAAAAAGCAAAACTATGCAGACAGTAACAGGATCAGTAGTTGCCAAGGGCTCCGAGGAGAGGAAGGAATGAATAGATGGAGCACAAGGGAAACTTAGGGCAGTGAAGCCACGATGGCAGAAGGGTGGGTACATGGCACTATACATTCCCAAAACCCAGAGAATGTACAGCACAAAGAGTGAATCCACGTGTAGACGATGGGCTTCAGTTAATGATTATGTATGACATTGGTTCATCGATTGTAACAAATGTCCTATAGTAATGCAAAATATTAATAACAGAGGAAACTATGGGATGAGTGGGAAAGTGAGGAGGTATATAGGAACTCTGTGCATGCACGCGCGCTATGTCCCTCCAGTCATGTCTGACTCTCTGCGACCCCATGGACTATAGCCCGCCAGGGTCCTTTGTCCATGGCATTCTCCAGGCAAGAATACTGGAGTGGGTTGCCATAGCCTCCTCCAGGGGATCTCCCTGACCTAGGGGTCAAACTCGCATCTCTGAGAGGTAGATTCTTTACCACTGAGTCACTGGGGAAGCCCATAGGAATTCTGTACATTCTATCTATTTTTCTGTAACCCTAAAGTGGTTCTAAGAAATAACATCTATTAATTTTAAAAAAGGGCCCCTGCTTGCAAAATAAGGCATAGGCAATCATATATATATAAAAAGTAGGTCTACTCTGACTTGCTACTGAATCTCTCATTGCTTTAGGAAAAATGGCGATTTTATTTGTTGAAGAGTGAAAAGCTTTCGGGGAGTCCGCAGAGAGTCAGAAGGAGTACCAAGGAGCTCTCAAGCAGATGATCCTTTACAGTGGGAATGCTGGTTTCTCCTCTCAAGGGGCCTCTGGTGACCAGATGCTGAGCCCTGCTCAGAGATGATAAGTACGGGGTTTATTGCCAGAGAAGAAGCTCCAGTGAGGCCCAGGGAGGGTGGACTTGCCCGGGGCCTGGCTGAGCCCTTACATAAGTCAGCTCCTTTCTTCTTTCATAAGTCCTGGAGGGAGGCTCCCTTGTATTCTTCCTCTGCAACATTTTAAAAATATATTCATTTATTTGGCTGCAGTGAGTCTTAGTTGGGGCACACACAATCTCGGGTCCTCGTGTGGCAAGGGAGATCTTTATGAACCCTTAGTTGCAGCATGTGGGCTCTAGTTCCCTGACCCGGGATTGAACCCAGGCCCTCTACACTGGGAGCACTGCGTCTTAGCCATTGGACCACCAGGGAAATCCACCTGCTCTGAATTATTTGAGAGGGTCCATGACTGACAGGCTCAGAGCCTGGAGGCAAAGCAGCCCAGATTCAAGTGCAGTTAGATGTGGGGTCGACTTGACGGTGCCACCAGCTGGTGCTTCGTCTCTTCCCTCTACGGCCTCCGAGTCCAGAGTAGGCTGCTTCACCAGATAGCTGTCTTAGGACCCTGAGAGCTTCAGGCAGCCATCTGCCCCACCCTCCACTTTTCCTCGTAGCCCACATGGCCTGATCTGCTTCTCTGTTTGTACCTCCTCAGGCCTTTTTCCCAGCAGACTCACTGCTCACTGATCAACAGCCACCATGGTGGTCCTGCTCAGCATCGTAGGATGCTGTCCCGGGCCCCATGTCCACTCTCATTCAGCTCTCTCCTCTCCCTCTATGAGACAAAGGATGCTGCAAGGCTGCTAGTCCTGAACTTGTCTGCTTTGGGGACTCCAGCATACATTTTTAAATTTCTGTGCAAGCTAACTGGCTTTCTGCAGCACTGTTTCCACATGCTCCTCCATAATTTATGACGGTGCTGGCAAAGCTCTGCTCCTTAATCACCCTGACTTCTGGCTCTAAGTCTGTGCCAACTATAATCCTCCCACTTAAAAACAAGAGCCACATGTTTGTTTTATGTTTATTATTCTATGTTACATTTATTATCCTAAAGCTACATCTGAGACCTTTAGTTCTGAAAGATGCCTGAGAGGCATAAGTGCTATTTGTTTTTGCCAAGATGCTAAGAATTCCTAGGGACTCAGAATCACAATGGGGAAAGGAAATGTCATGGATATTCTCCGCACTTTTAAAGGGTTTTCAGACTTTTGTTACAGCCTTCAGATTGTTGGGTAAACATACCACAGGGCATTGATGTGATAGCTACATGAAATTACATGTACAAGATCCTTTATTCTAGACACAAGCATATAGAAAGAAACATCTTAAATGCCAAACACACAATACAAACTCACATCTATGGATAGCTTAGAAGTAGGTAAAGATAACTACGTTGGGATAAAGAGCTACAAATAATTATGAGGAATGTAAAAAGGTGACTTTCTTGAATGTACTTGTACCCTATGAAATTGAGCATATTTTGATATAAATAGAAAAGATCTCTACACAGAAAAAAGACTTTTTCCTTCTCTCGGTTTTAAATCTTCCAGCAATTCTCAGTTCGTGCTGCTGCTTTCTTTTTTAAAATTTTTTTACTTATTTATTTTTGGTTGTTCTTGGTCTTTATTGCTGCGCAGGCTTCAGCTCGGTTTCAGTGAGGAGGGCAACTCTCTAGTTGCAGTGCACACTGGCCTCTCATTGCAGTGGCTTCTATGTTGCAGATCTTTAGAGCCCAAGCTCCGTATTTGAGGCGCAGAGGCTTAATTGCTCTGGAGCATGTGGAGTCTTCCCAGACCAGGGACCAAACCCAGGTCTCCTGCATTGGCAGGCAGATTCTTTACCACTGAGCCACCAGGGAAGCCCCTGCTACTGCTTTCTTGTAAGTTTTTTATGGGATTAATCAGAAATTAGCTCCTCCCACCACCCTGTCACCTTTGGAACACAAGTTTTAGCCAGCTTTAGTGTCTCCTTTGGGGAAGGCAATGACACCCCACTCCAGTACTCTTGCCCATGGGAAATTCCATGGACGGAGGAGCCGGGTGGGCTGCAGTCCATGGGGTCGCTAAGAGTCAGACATGACTGAGCGACTTCACTTTCACTTTTCACTTTCATGCATTGGAGAAGGAAATGGCAACCCACTCCGGTGTTCTTGCCTGGAGAATCCCAGGGACAGGGGAGCCTGGTGGGCTGCCGTCTATGGCGTCGAACAGAGTCGGGCACAACTGAAGTGACTTAGCAGCAGCAGCAGCAGTGTCTCCTTTACTATCTGCAAGAGTAAAGCAGTGCCGCTAGAGCTGTCTTCTTGCCAATATATTAGACTTATTGAATTTTTAATAACATCCTGTCCTTAAGGACAGTCAAAAAGCAGTAGTAAGCATTCTTAGAGAAGCCGGTAGTTAAGCTAGAGCACTCGGTTTGGGTAGTGTGCCTATGACACTCTGCTTGTCCCACCTTCAGGGCTGATAATCCTCAGCAGCCTGTCTCACATCTTGCTAACTAGTAGCTAACCCCCTGGGTTAGTCCCCTATGACTTTTGCATCAAGCTAGGTGCTCACGACGAAAATGTATTCTCCTGTGCTTCTGGAGGCCAGCACCAAAACTGGGGTGTCTATAGGGTGGGTTCCTTCCTGGGGCTCTGCAGAATGGTCCACTCCAGGCCCCTCTTCTTACTTCCCATGGTGTCAGCGATCCTTGGTGTTTCCTGGCCTATAGACACATCATTCCAGTTTCTGTCTCCAGCTTCCCATGGCCTCCTCTTCTTTCTTTCTGTTTTTCTCTCTGTGTCCAAATCTCCCTCCCCTTACAAGGATGCTGGTTACTAGACTAAGACCTAACCCAATTCAGCATGGTGCTCAGATTCTCAGTCATATCCAACTCTTAGCAACCCCATGGACTTTAGCCCACCAGGCTCCTCTGTGTGTGGTATTTCCCAGGCAAGAATACTGGAGTGGGTTGCCATTCCCTACTCCCTGACCCAGGGATTGACCCAGTATCCTTTGCTACCCAGGGATCCCAAATGCCAGCCTTAGTACATTATTAAAGATGTTAAAAGCAATCAAACAACAATAACCAAAATAAAACCACCCCAAGCACTACGTGTTTTGTTCCATCCTTGCACAGCTTGTGCCTGTTAACTGTTGTGTCCTAACTCCTCCACTGTCAGCCTGCAGAGGCCTGGGGACCAGCAGCAGCATCTCCTGGGAGCTTGTGAGAGATGCAGGAGCTCAGGCCTGCTCCACCTACTGAAATAGAACCTGCATTTTAGCCAGATTCCTAGGTGACCTGTTTGTTCAGTAAAGATAGAGAAGTGCTGTCCCAAGGTCCCCCTTATGACTTTATATTCCATCTTATTTTAATTGTTTATCTATCTATTTTATTTTTGGCTGGGCTGGGTCTTCACTGCTGCATACAGGCTTTCTCTAGTTGTGGTATGTGGGTTCCTCATTGTGGAGGCTTCTCTTGTTGCAGAGCACAGGCTGTAGGCTCAGAGGCTTCAGTAGTTCCAGCTCCCATACTCTATAGCAGGGGCTCTGTGTTCGTGGTGCACAGGCTTAGTTGCCCTGTGGCATGTGGGATCTTCCTGGACCAGGGATTGAACCTGGGCTTCCTGCATTGGTAGATGAATTCTAAACCACTGGACCATCAGGGAAGTTTCTATATTCCTTCTTTTTTTAAAAAAACTGCACACTTTATGGAGGGGTTTGAGGGATTATATGGAGAGAGAAGACCTAGACTGTCATCTTTGCATGTCCTTTTGAAGTTTCAGAGAATTTCTGCCTGTTTAAAAATTACAGAGTCCAAGACCACTAATGTGTTAAGGGTATGTAGCCTATCATGTGTATGAATTTTCTAAGTCAGTGGAGAAAAGCTTCACAAATTACTCCTTGCCAATACTAAAAACATCTCCCCCCTTGAAGCAGGAATGCTTAGGCAAGCAGGCCCGAGAACAGAGCCCAGGTTCCAGCAGAATTCAAACCAGAACACAGGCTGTAGACTTCTAAGAAGCCCTGTAAGCTTTGGCTGGTAGCACAAGATACTACCATGTCGTTGTGGGCATTTTTATTTCAAGTTTCCTTTGCAATTTTGAACTTGAATTTCAGCCTCATGGCAGACCATGGTATGTGCACAGTTGCTCTGTCATGTCCGACTCTTTGTGACCCCATAGATAGCCTGCCAGGCTACTCTGTCCATGGAATTTCCCAGGCAAGAATACTGGAGCAGGTTGCCATTTCCTCCTTCAGGGATCTTCCCAATTTAGGGATCAAACCCATGTCACCTGAGGCCTCTACATTGGCAGGTGGATCCTTTACCACCTGGGAAGCCCAGACCATATTACTGGGGTGATAAATCATAAAGAATACGTAGACTCATAGGAACAAACCATCGCCAGGGCTGTAATTCCTCCTTCATCAGGTAACTACGCAATCCATGGAGTCCATTTGTAGCCTCTCTCCATAGATTTCATCTGTGACTCACCAAAAACTAAATCAGCCCATTTTATAAACATTTTATATGTTTAAATATCCTGATCATATCAGGATAAACCTGTATCGATTCACAGATTACAGAAATTATGACAAAGCCAAAGTCCAGAACTCGAAGAGATTACAAAATTAATCTCTAGGTCCCAGGCACATTTCTAAAGCATGTCACAGTTTATAAGATGTCAAGCTCCCAGAGCCTGGCACACAGCCAGCTTACAGATTGCTTGCCAAATACAATACTCCTACACAATCTTCGCAGTAAAGACTAGCTTATGTGCTTAGTCACTCAGTCATGTTGGACTCCTTGTGACCCTATGGACTATAGTCCACCAGGCTCCTCTGTTCATGGAATTCTCCAGGCAAAAATACTGGAGTGGGTTGCCATTTCCTTCTCCAGAGGATCTTTCTGACCCAGGGATCAAACCAGGGTCTCTTGCATTGCAGGCAAATTCTTTCCCGTCTAAGCCACCAGAGAAGCCCAAGTTTAGAATGCATCACATTTTAGGTACCTTAAAAGATGGTGTTTTCTCTCGATCAACAGGGCGGTGAACATATATTTTCCCATTCACATTATCTTCTATAGAAAACAAACCAATCTCTGGATATTCATCCACACCAGGTCCTCTGATTAAATATATTATTTCCATGTTAGCAGACATATTATTGAACAGCTGGAAGGGAAAAAAAAGGAGAGGGGAAACAAACAGGGTGAGAGTAAACTACTATACCTATCAAATATCTAGGCTAATATTTAAAGGCAGTTTTAAATTATAGTTTTGGGAATTTGTCCTAAAGAAATAAACAGGTAGGGAAAGATGCAGGAACAAGGAATACAGCAGCAGTTTGGTTTGTAATAGTGAAGAACTGGAAACAGCATAAATGTCCATCCTTATTGGAAGAATCTCATAGGGTCCTCCCCTCCCATGACACTCATGCCTCCTACCACTTCTCTGCCTGGCGTCTTAGCCTCCTGCCAACAGGGATGTGCTGAATTGGACAGGGTGATGGGCCTTTCCCGAGAGCAGCTGCCTTACCTCACCCACAAATTTCGGGAAGGGTCCCGGGTCTTCCTCTTCCAGCTCCAAGGTGGTAATAACCCATCTTCTCTTGGATCGCCGTAGAAGCCGACTGTCTCCCTGGGGATCACAGAGACTGTGATGAGGGGGAGGATGTTGGTGAGGGGCTGGGGCGGGGTGCACAGTGGTTGACATGCCTTCCCTTTCTCATCCTCACAACAGTCTCCAATGCCTAAAAATCCCAAGTGCCCATTCTCTTTACAACTACAGAGTCAGTACTAAACTGTGGGCCACGTGACGCCCGGGGATTTCACATTTATATGTGGCTCCTGACATGTTTAAGGGGCTATGGGGACAATGCTAAAGATCATTGTCTAGTGTGTGCTGACACCTAAAGTCGATATGCACAGAGTTATGGGATCAATAAGAAAATTACCCCCTCTCTATTTCTCTCTCTGGGTTTCCCTTGTGGCTCAGACAGTAAAGAATCTGCAATGCAGGAGATCTAGCTTAGATCCCTGGGTGGAGAAGATCCCCTGGAGAAGGGAATAGCAACCCACTCCAGTATTCTTGCCTGGAGAATCCCATGGACAGAAGAGCCTGGCAGGCAACAGGTCATGGGGTTGCAAGAGTGACTAACACACATTCTTCTCTCCATGTTTCTGAAATCCTTGGTTGATAAAGCCTCCATTCAGTGCTGTGGGGTCTTCAATGCCTCTCTGTCTACTCATCTCCCTCATGACAGAGACTGAGACTTAGACCCAAACATGAGGATCAGAGATTTGTTGGGCAAAGGAATATAGATAGAATTGAACAATGAGGTTTTATTTGTTTTACATATATTTTACTGTTGTTCTTCAGTTGCTCAGTTGTGTCTGACTCCTCACGACCCCATGGACTGCAGCACACCAGACTTCCCTGTCCCCCATCATCTCTCAGAGCCTGCCCAAACTCATGTCCATTGAGTCAGCAATACGATCCAACCATCTTATCCTGTGTTGTCCCCTTCTCCTCCTGCCTTCCATCTTTCCCAGCATCAGGGTCTTTTCCAATGCGTCAGCTCTTTGCCTCAGGTGGCCTAACTATTGGAGCTTCAACTTCAGCATCAGTCCTTCTAATGGATATTCAGGATTGATTTCCTTTAGGATTGACTGGTTTGATCTCCTTGCAGTCCAAGGGACTCTCAAGAGTCTTCTCCAGCACCACAGTTCAAAAGCATTAATTCCTCAATGTTCAGCCTTCTTTATGGTACAGCTTTCATATCCATAACATGACTACAGGAAAAACCATAGTTTTGACTATACAGACCTTTGTCAGCAAAGTAATATCTCTGCTTTTTAATACGCTGTCTAGGTTTGTCATAGATTTTCTTCTAAGGAGCAAGCGTCTTTTAATTTCATGGTTACAGTCACTGTCTGCAGTGATTTTGGAACCCAAGAAAAAAAATCTGTCACTGTTTCTATTGTTTCCCCATCTTTTTGCCATGAAGTGATACAGCCGGATGCCATGATCTTCATTTTTTGAATGTTGAGTTTTAAGCCAGCTTTTTCACTATCCTCTTTCACTCTCATAAGAGGGTCTTTAGTTCCTCTTCACTTTCTGCCATCAGGGTAGTGTCATCTGCATATCTTAAATTATTGATATTTCTCCCAGCAATCTTGATTCCAGCTTGTGCTTCATCCAGCCAGGCATTTCGCATGATGCACTCTGAATATAAGTTAAATAAGCAGGGTGACAATATACAGCCTTAATGTACTCCTTTCCCAATTTGGAACCAGTCCATTGTTCCATGTCCGGTTCTAACTGTTGCTTCTTGACCTGCATACAGGTTTCTCAGAAGGCAGGTAAGGTGGTCTGGTATTCCCATCTCTTTCAGAATTTTCCACAGTTTGTTGTGATCCACACAGTCAAAGGCTTTAGTGTAGTCAATGAAGCAGAACTAGATGTCTTTCTGGAATTCTCTTGCTTTTTGTATGATCCAACAGGTATTGGCAATTTGATCTCCGGTTCCTCTGCCTTTTCTAAATCCATCTTGAACATCTGGAAGGTCTCGGTTCACGTACTATTGAAGTCTAGCTTGGAGGATTTTGAGCATTACTTTGCCAGCATATGAAGTGAGTGCAATTGTGCGGTAGTTTGAACACTCTTTGGCATTGCCCTTCTTTAGGATTGGAATGAAAACCGACTTTTCCCAGTTTTACTGTTAGCATATATTTGTTATTTTGGTTGGCCAAAAAGTTCGCTCAGGTCTCTAAGATGTTAATGGAAAAACCTGAACGAGCTTTTTGACCAACCCAATATAAGTATAGCTGGTATCTAGCCACATTCATTTTTATTCAGCAGATGTGCTCCTAAAAAATTACTGAATTAGACAGTGAGTTGATCACAGGAACTACAAGAAGGAAATCCTCCCAAGGTGGATGATGATGTGGCGAAACCTCGAAGTGGTGGTGGCGACAGTGTCCCCTGCACTGGCCTGCACCCACACACTGGAGGACAGCAAGTCTGCTTCCTCTAGCTCCCCAAAGTGGAAAAGAGTGTGGGCAACCCTCTGGGCCAGGACCATATACTCAACTTCTGACTTTCACAGACTGCTCCTCTTTTAATTAGACATAAAGGCATCCTCTGCAAGTCTCCACAGTCCTTCAAGATTCTAAAAGGCCACATCTAGTTACTAATCTATTTTTGGCAACTGAATATTGACAGGGGACTAAAAAACTCAAAATTGCAAGGCAGCCTCTAAGTAAAGTACAATCTCACTTGGTTTATTGAAAAACTGAATTCCAAACCCTACCTTTGTTTGATTAGTAAGATCATCGTTTTCTTGTCGGGTACTGTTGATAGTGCTGACCTTAAAAATACAAATGACATTAATTAGTAGGGAGTGTACTTAGCAGAACCAGGTAGGCCCTGCCTGAAGTCAATCTTCTAGAATTAGAGCAGAGAAAAAGAGGAACTGCATTCGGTTTTGATAACTAATTTCTTGCTCTTGACATCTCAATTCAAAATTGCCATTTCCCTTCTGTGACTGTAAGAGAAGTAACCAGAAAATTCTGATCTATTGTTACCAATGGTAGGGACATTTAAAGCCCTACCTGTTACTGTTATGTGAGCATAACTTAATAAGTGGGAAGTCAAACTGTCTGTTCAGGGTGAGCCAAGTGTATTTATATGGGCACATGTAAAACGGCACCAAATGTTAATTGGTGGTGGGATTCAAGTGGACTTTTTTTTAGGTTTTTTATTTCTCCCTTATTTGTAGACTTATCCTTTATTTTTAGACTTTATCATAAGATAATAAAACTAAGGAATTTGGTACTTTACAGTTACATAATGATTTGCATCGATAATTATGATATGCTATGCTAAGTTGCATCAGTTGTGTCCAACTCTTTGTGACCCTATAGAATGTAGTCCACCAGGCTCCTCTGTCCATGGATTCTCTGGGCAAGAATACTGGAGTGAGTTGCCATGCCCTCCTCCAGGGGATCTTCCCAACCCAGAGGTCGAACCCCTGTCTCTTATGTCTCCCATGTTAGCAGGCAGGTTCCTTCCCATCTGGGAAGCCTTGATAATTATTTATCATTGTTTCAACAACACTCCCCCTCTGGAAAAATCTCCACACATGAACAGTAAGAGTGTGGAACTTGAAAGAGACAAGTTATGCAATGCATGTCAAACCAACACAAAACACGTGTGCCTGTATGTTTGTGTATAGGTGTGCATGTATGTGTGTGTGTGTACACTGACACTCATATTTCTACCTCATTCATTTTCACTACCATATAACTTTTAACTATATGAATAGAAGACAATTTGTCATTCTCCTAGTGATGGCCACTTAGGTTACTTCCGGTTGTTTGTTATCACACACACACGGTGATGCTGTGGTTATAGAATATACATATAGAAAATTTCTCTGGAGGACAGTTTCAGTTTGTTTCACCAGGGTCCCTGACCTTATCAGAGACTCCACAAGGCCAAACACGTTTATAATAATCAAAGACACTGCTTGTCTCTTTCTCTGTGTGCCATTTGCACTGATGGTAACAAATATTGGTGATAAAAATGCTGGTGCCTTAGGACCATTGGAGACCATGACACAAACTCCTCTGATAGTCTCGCATGCTTCCTCACCACGTAGAGGCAGGAAAGAGGAAAGGAGGGAGGAAGAAGGGGAGGTGGAAGGGAGGGAAGGAGAGAAGGAGGAAGGAGAAATGAAGGAAGAGGGAAAAGGGCCGTCTCATTTAAGAATGATATGATTGATAAATTCACCTCATTGTTGAAATGAGAATGGATGAGGCAGGAAATACTATTAATTATACCCCATGCCACTCCTGTGTGTGTATCCTTTAGACACTATGTGTGTCTAGATGGAGGTATGAACCCAGCGCTGCCCATCAGTGTAGAAGATTTGTCTCAGAGAAAAGCACATGTGTGATTGTCAGAGTTGACAGCTAAATAGGCCACTTTTTTTTTTTTTTAATGAAGCAGCATTTTCCCCGAAAAAATGACTGATCAACCATGGCTGTTCAGGAATGATTACTTGATCGACAGGTCTTTGATTATGAACAAAGTCAGCCCATCACTTCAAGAAAAACAATGGGACAGTGTCATGTTGCCAATGATAAATTTTAAGCTTTCAAGCAAAAAATTAGAACTTTGGAAAACTTGAGCTTGACAGCTTCCCAACACATAAAGATTTTTCTGCTGATATTGGTGGACAGATTAATGAATGTGACTTTTTGATTTTTTAGAATGAAATATGTCAACATGTGGAAGAACTGCATAGCTCAGTGAGCAAAGAGTTTCTTATTGATTAAGATATCACAGTCCAAAATCACACACAGGTGAGAGTTATTCAAAATTCAAGAGACTCCAATGGTTTTAATCAAACAGAGTAACAAAAGTCATTACTATGCTTTCAGGCTCCACATGGCAAGTGACTGTTAAAAATGGACTACTTGTCAAATTCTGGCATGACATCAAAAAGAGTACCCACAGTTCCAGGCTATAAAAATATTCCTCCCTTTCCATATACATACCTATGTGAGGCAAGAATTGCTTCATATACTTGAAACAAACAGCATTTACAACAGACTGAGTTCAGAATCAGAGAGGGGAGTCCAGGTGTCTGCTTTTAAGCCAGACAGCCAAGAGATTTGCAAAAATATGAAATTGTGCCATTCTTCACACTGAATGGAAATGTGGAAAATACATTAATTTTCCACAGATGCTTGATTTATATTAGTTTGTAATGGATTTATCATTATCTCTTTACAAATTTGTGTTTTTGCTGTATAGCAAAGTGATTCAGTTATATATGTATCTTAATATTCTTTTTCATATTCTTTTCCATTATGGTTTATTAGGATGTTGAATATAGTTCCCTATGCTAGACAGTAAGTCTTTGTTTATCTGTTAATATTTTATATATAGTAGCTTCTATCTGCTAATTCCAAACTCCTTTTTAAACATTTATTTTTATTAAAAAAATTTTTGAAATATAATTGATTTACAATGTATCAGTTTCAGGTGTAGAGTAAAATGACTTAGTCATACATATACATACATATTATTTTTTACATTCTCTTCCATTATAGATTATTATAAGATATTGAATATTTTCCCTGTGCTATGCAGTAGGTCCTTGTTAGTCGTCTATTTTAATCAGTATCTTTATTGAATTGAGAAGTACATTTAAAATTTCCCAGTCTTGGAAATTCCCTGGTGGTCCAGTGATTAGGACTCTGTGCTTCTACTGCAGGAGGCCTGGGTTTGATCCCTGGTCAGGGAACTAGAATCCCACAAGCTGAATAGTGTAGCCAAAAAAAAAAAAAAATTCAGTCTTAATTTCTAATATGGGGAGCACCACATAAACAACAACTCTTTGGGTTCTGCCTAAAGTTTACAAGTGGAAAGGCATCCTGAGAGTAAGAGGCTTGATAACTGCTACTCTAGGATTTATGAGGCTTCCCAGGTTGTAAAGAACCTGCCTGCCAATGCAGAAGACATAAGAGATGCAGGTTTGATCCCTGGATCAGGAAGATCCCCTGGAGGAGGGCATGGCAACCCACTCCAGTATTCTTGCCTGGAGAGTCCCACGCGCGGAGGAGCCTGGAGGGCTACAGCCCATAGGGTCAAAAGGAGTCGGACACAACTGAAGTGACTTAGCACAGCATAGCACAGTAGCACTCTAGGATTTATACCTAAAATCTCCTGGGGACAGGGTGAGCCATCACCAGCCCACCTAGATCCTGCCAAACATCCTTCATTGTGGTCGTGTCCCTGCCCCAACCTGTAACGATCTGTCCTTAGCCAAGAGCTTGTCACGGCATAAAGGACTGTGTATTAGATAACAGTGTCATAGAGCATGAAGAAATATCCTTCAGATCTTCACTTCTTGTGGTTGGCCACCCTCCTGGTGGGTGGGGGATGTTATTGCATCATCTGGTTCTGTTAATGTCAAATGTGACCGTAATATTTGTTTCCTGCCACAGACTCTATTTCTGTCTTTTTTCCTAAAGGCAAAGTTGTTTTTTTTTTTTTAACTCCTTCCACTCCAAAATATCAAATATTGATTTATTCAGATAACTGTTTCTTGATTAATGTAGCTAATTTTAAATGAAGGGCCTAACCAGGCGTGTGAGGCTTCCCTGGTGGCTCAGATGGTAAATAATCTGTCTGCAGTGTGGGAGACCTGGGCTCATTCCCTATGTCAGGAAGATCCCCTGGAGAAGGGAATGGCTACCCATTCCAGTATTCTTGCCTCTGTCAATGGACAGAGGAGCCTGGCCGGCTACAATCCATGGGATCACAAAGAGTCGGACATGACTGAGCAACTCACACAACCAGGTGTGTAGTTTTAACAAGGAGAAAATTGCAGTCCTGGGACAGCATGAAAAAATTCATCCCATTTCTAAAACAGGTGTATTTCCAGGTGACCCAGGTCATGAACAAAGAATACCTAAAGGTTTTGTCTCCTCTCTGGCCTCAGTTTCCCCTTCTGTGAACAAGGGTGTGAGGCAAGGTACCTTTAAGGGCCTTTCAACCAGAAAGCTCTAGGCTCATTTTCCTAGGATGACATATAAGGGCACAGCCGACAGTCACATAGGAGTGGCTGGAGAGCTGGAAAAGAGGCCTGAGATAGTGTGTTTCTTCACCCAGAGATGCCTGAAATTTCACATCCTGAATGTACAAGTGTATTACTTCTCCTCTGGTGCACAGCTTAGAATTAACTTGCATCATCTCGTCTGGGTGAGGCAGAGAGACTTGAAAATGGTTACATTTGCCGAAATGATCTTGTAAGTATGCTTATTATATTTCCCATCCTTGACAATTTTAGGCTGTTTGTCCAAAGAGGATGAGAGTCATTTCCTAGGCAGGTTGATAAGAAGTCTAGGGGTCCCCAAGGAGATAGGGGTCTGGAATTCTCAAGGAGGAAGAAAGGACAAACTTTTCCTTCTCTACATTCCTTAGGATTATATAACAATAATGTATCCTGCCTGAGGACAGTCTCTGGATTAAACCTTCTGGCTAATCCTGTTATCTTAAAATGTAAATTATGGGAGTAGACCTGGTCTTTACAAGGATTATATAACAATAATGTGTCCCGCCTGAGGATAGTCTCTGGATTAAAACTTCTGGCTAATCCTGTTATCTTAAAATGTAGATTATGGGAGTAGGTCTGGTGAGGTCTTTACAACCTCTAGACATTCTTTGGATTCATTGGAGAGTATATAACGTCATTGCTAACACTAGCAAGGGGGTACTCTTTCTGCCCCCTTCTGATGCCTATGTCAGAAGCTTTCTCTATCTCCTTTATACTTTAATAAAACTTTATTACACAAAAGCTCTGAGCAATCAAGCCTCATCTCTGGCCCTGGATTGAATTCTTCTCTGGGGGCCAAGAATGCCGGTGTCTTCGTGTGATTCAACAGCAACCTTTCAGAGGATACCATTCAAATGATTTCCATAATGCTTCCTATAATTCAGTGGGGGAGAAAAATGTTCTCAAAGCGTGTCTCTGGCTGCAGTGTCCAGGGACACTGGGAGTGTGGCAGGTGGGCAGTCATTGCAAGATCCAACCTACCTATCACTTGAAAGGTGCTGCTGGACTTGAGGGAATGTCACCGGCATTGTGCTGGCCTGGCTGAGTAGCCCTAGCTACCTCAGGAAAGAAGTTATCTGAGTAAATAAAGGCTTTGTGTTTATAGAAGATCCTAAAGGACTAAGAAGGCTATATGGAAATAATTGTTTCCTGCCAATATTTCACTTTTGATAACAAATTTGAATTCAAGAACAACTTTTTTACTGAGGTATAATTGACATACACCGTTATATTTCTTCGGAGAAGGCAATGGCACCCCACTCCAGTACTCTTGCCTGGCAAATCCCATGGATGGAGGAGCCTGGAAGGCTGCAGTCCATGGAGTCGCTGAGGGTCGGACACGACTGAACGACTTCACTTTGACTTTTCACTTCCCTGCATTGGAGAAGGAAATGGCAACCCACTCCAGTGTTCTTGCCTGGAGGAGAATCCCAGGGACGGGGGAGCCTGGTGGGCTGCCGTCTATGGGGTCACACAGAGTAGGACACGACTGAAGCGACTTAGTAGTAGTAGTAGTAGTTATATTTCTTTCATGAGAACAGTACAATGATTCAATCCATATTTGTATGTATTTCGAAATGATCATCACATTGAAAAGTAGTGAAAGTGTTAGTCACTCAGTCATGTCTGACTCTTTAAGACCCCATGGACTGTATCCCACCAGACTCTGTTTGTGGGATTCTCCAGGCAAGAATACTGGAGTGGGTAGCCATTCCCTTCTCCAGGGGATCTTCCTCACCCAGGGATCAAACCCAGGTCTGCTCTTTTGCAGGCAGATTCTTTACCATCTGAGCCACATCACAATAAGTCGACTTAATATCTGTCACCATTTATAGTAACAGGTTTTTTTTCTTGTGATGAGAACTTTTACCATCTACTCTGTTAGTGAATTTTATACATGCGTATGGTCTTATGAACTAGAGCTGCCATGCTGTACACTTAAGCTGCTTTAAGCCACCAGTCTGTCCTTTGTTATGGCAGCCCTTGGAGATGAGCATGCGGTCCAAACACAGTCTCTGCATACAGAAGCTTGGCTGATCCTTTACGAGTGCAGATTCAGCACGGGGCAGCAGAAAACAGGGTTCCCAAGATTCTTAGGACAGAGCCTGGCCACTCAGTCTCTGCTGAGGGCTCAGCATCACCTCTGACCACACAATTCCTCATGTCCTGCAATCCACTGACTCTTGTTCTTGAATGAGGGGTTTGAGTGAATTAATCGGGCAGATCATACATGCTAACATACTTTTTAAGAATAACTTGACTCAGAATTTCCCAGATTAAATAGCAACAACAACCCACCAACCATAACAGACATTGTTGACTAACTTCATTCTCAAACCCTCCCTCTTCTCAGGTCCTAGAAGCTGCCCCAGCCCAAAGCTGAGGGTGTGCAAGCTCTCAGGGCAGGAAATAGCAAAGAGGGGGATAGGACCCTGCTTCTGCGGCTTGTCGTGGGATTTGGAACAAAGACCCACAGCAGAGTCGCAACTTTGTTCTTTGCTTCATGTCAGGATGACAACGTGAGGGTGGAGATTTGGGGAGAACACTGTTGTAGACATCTCAGCTCTTCAGCAGAATGGGTACCAGTTTTAAATCTGGAGGTCAAGGGATGGGTAGTGGGTGCCTTATTTGCATATCATCAATGGTTAAAAGTCAGTGTAGGTGGGAGAAGGTAGGGGCCAAAAGGAATAGGTTACTTATAGCCAATTCAGCAAAAAATTGGGCACCTCTTGGACACAAAGGTCTTCTCCAGTTGAGGGTCCAGAGTGCAGATTGCTCAAAACCACGGAACACTGGTGTATTCCATTATCTCCCTCGGCCTTGATCTCCGGAATCTGTATATAGTTGCTTCCACCAAACACTGAATTGCTACAAGTCCAGTCCTGCTGCCCACTGCCCACCCCACCCACCACACCCTCAGTCATGAATTAACCTGCCTGGGCTCTATGCTAACACGCAGAAATGAGAAAAACACAGCTCTGTTTTCTAATGAGTCCAGTTAGGGGTAAGAGCAGGAGTAAGAGAAAGATGGGAACAAGGTTTGATTTGTGACATATTTAAATCCAGGCTAATGTGGGCTAATGAAACAGAATTCTACTAGGAGTGGTCAGAAAGAGAAAAACAAATATCATATATTATACATGTATGTGGAATCTAGAAAAATGCTACAGATGAACCTATTTGCAAAGCAGAGATAGAGACAGAGACAGAGAGAACAAATGTATGGACACCAAGGGGAGAAGTGTGAGGTGGGATGAATTGGGAGACTGGGGTTGACATCCACACACTACCATGTATAAAATAGATAATTAATGAGAACCTACTGTGTAGCACAGAGAACTCTACTCAGTGCTCAGTGGTGACCTGAGCAGGAATGAAATGCCCCCCAAAATGTATACATTTAGCTCTTTCTCTTTGCCATACAGCAGAAAGTAACAACATTGTAAAGCAACTATACTCCAATTAAAACTTTTTTTAAAGTAGCCAAGAAAAATTTCTGAATATTAAGCAAAGGGTGGCGAACAGGGATCGAATTTCAGAAGCAGAGTTGGCCAGATGACTAGGGACTTTCTGTTTCCTCTTCTGTTTACCGTAACACCCAGCGCTTGTGAAAGCACCTGGCCCAGAGCGAGGGTCCCACCAACAGTAGCAGCCCAGGCACCCAGTGAAGAGAATAACCGTCCCGTCAGGGCGCGGAGAACAGCAAGAAAAGATCCTCTGCATTTCCTCATTGACTCCCACAACCACCAGGTCAAGGAAGTGCCTGCGGTAGCTCCATTTTCAGGTGGAGACAATGAGGCTTAACAAGATGAAGGTAGAGCCGTGAAACCCAGATGCCCAGGCCACAGTCACCAGATCAGCTCTGCTGAATCCAGGGGTGAGTGGCCTCTGGGCACTGGGACTCTCGCAGCATCTGAGAAGAGTCAAGCTTGAACCAAGGTGAGGACCGAGGCCAGGCGACAGCCCAGGTGCCAAGCCGGGTTACAATGCAGTGCAGACCCACCATCTTGACCCCCACCCACTGTTTATAAGGGAGAACCCAGGAGCAGTGCCAGAGCCCCACGGCTCTCCCTCTTTGTCTGAGGAAAGCGGG
This sequence comes from Bubalus kerabau, assembly GCF_029407905.1. NCBI lineage: Eukaryota > Metazoa > Chordata > Mammalia > Artiodactyla > Bovidae > Bubalus > Bubalus kerabau. Next base: position 57,169,409 of record NC_073636.1, read on the forward strand.
CTAAGCGGCGTGCCCCACAGGCAGGTGCAGCCTAAACTCTGTCCACGCTAAGTACAAGCAACAAGCCCAGATGTTTCCATCTTGATTCTACTGTTTGTTTCCGGGTTGAGCCATGGCAACTGGTGGGGGGCAGGGGGTGGGGAGGCAGGGGGATTTAGCCCTCCCACCCCCATGGGTTTGCTCAAACCCTGTTCAACATACACAATTGAGATTTTTTTCAGTCTTATGTAAAATGAAAAGAAATGTCCTTAGGAAACACGTTGATACAAATCTAAATGTGTGTATCCTATATAAACCGGTCTTAGCCTGTTCCCAGTACTCTGCTAAACCCCTCCTTAGTGTTAATTCTGGAACCCCTCTTCTTTCCCTAAAGAAAGTGCTAAAGCTCCCACCCCCTGCCCCCAGCTGCAGGACATCACACTCAGCCCCGTTCCCCCATCCTCGAACAGGCAGAGCCAGCTGGAGCTGTGCGGTCAGCTCCCGGCCCCTGGCAGGTAAATCCCACGTTCTGGGTACCAGTCTCTGCTCACCAGCATCAGCAGCGCGAGAAGCAGCAGCAGCACGGGGTGAACCCTGGAGCGCATGCTGCCTGGTGCACACCCGCAGCCTGCGGGCGATGGCGAGTCCTCCCGGCCTGTGGGCCCTTCCCTCCCAGCAGGCTCTCTTCTCCAATTACTGTCTGGTCACCTTGTCACAGACACTCTCTCAACTCTTCCCCTCCCTGCTCCCAAGCATTCTTGTATTTATCAGGGGTGGGGTAGGGGCCTGAGCCTTAGCCTTTGGCCTCATTAACCACAGGCAGAATTCTCAGGAAGGGAGTGGGGGAAATAAAACTGCCCCAGCAACACGCACAACATCGTCCTGGGAATCTGACCCCAGGAGACCAGGGCTTAGTCAGAGGAGGGTGAAGCCAGTGTCTATGGGGAAATAGGGGTTTGGTTTCTTTGTTTTTGTTTCCAAAATTAGTGGAATGCCTACTGATCTCTTCCTTGTAGCAGAGTATTTTAATGCTCATTTCCTTATAGGCTCTATTGCTTGAAATCAAAGAATTGGAAAAGGACTCCAAAAAAGGATAACTTTATTAAGGGAGGGGGAAAAAAAAGGAAAAAGTATAATTTTACTTTCCAAAGCATTAACCATCTTTATCCCAATCATGTCTTGAGGCTCTGGGGTTTATAGACTTCACCAAAATCTCCTTTACATTTAGATGAACCTGGCTTTTTGATTCTGAGATGAAAGAAAGAGGCAGGAGGGATGGGAGAGAGGCTCCCTGTGGGATGGTCTCTGTACCAACCTGGGGTCTTCACATTAGGATTCCGAGAAAACGACAAGTTGAGGTTCTAACATACCAATACTTCAGGCTGCAATGACCAAGTGGAAAACAAGATCTGACACTCATTAGTCCTCATTACCTTAACGTATTACCTGTGATCACATCACCTTATTGAAAATACTCAACAGTTCTTCAAGAGGTGAAATAAAAGCTAATCTTTATCTTGTCTTAATGTATTTTCATGGCTCTGTGACAGGTTGCTGCACTTTTTAATTTGAATTGTTTATAATCTGAATCCAAGTTGTTTGTTACTAAAAAGAGTAACTAATGTAATTTTAAAACCTTTCTATATTTCCTGTACATAGGGTGGGGAGGAGGGTGGGAGGAGTGTAATACCTATGGCCAATTCATACTGATGTATGGCAAAACCCATCACAATATTGTAATTATTCATCCTCCAATTAAAATAAATAAATTTTTTTAAAAGAAGCAGAATAATAATTATCAAATTTACAACTTTGAATAAATAAACCTTGCATTTACTTTCAAGATGGATATTTTTATTCCATGTAAATCTGTTGGCCACCTGATGCGAAGGGCTGACTCATTTGAAAAGACCCTGATGCTGGGAAAGATTGAGGGCAGGAGGAGAAGGGAACGACAGAGGATGACATGGTTGGATGGCATTACCAACTCAATGGACATGAGTTTGGGTAAACTCTGGGAGTTGGTGATGGACAGGGAGGCCTGGCATGCTGCGGTTCATGGGGTTGCAAAGAGTTGGACACAACTGAGTGACTGAACTGAACTGAAGTCTATTGAAAAACTTGTTAGAGTCATGAATTCAGAACTTATAGATCAGGTAAGTAAGCTAAGCCATGTGGAATGTTTGTGAGAGATGCATGTTGTACACCCCTAATACTGGGGCTGATAATGTTGATCAAGAAAGACAGTTTGTAAAGCAATTTCCTTCCAATTAAAAAAATAACTTTTAAAAAGGCAGAAACCAACACAACCATGTAAAGCAATTTTCCTCCAATTGAAAGATAAATAAAAATTAAATAGAAAAAATAAACAGTGTGTTGGCCTGCAGAGATCCAGAGAGGGGCCAGGGAATGTGAGCAAAGGGTTCCACTTTTATATTTGCTTTAAGTTGTAAAAAATTGGTATTTTAATATATTAAAAACAGCCAAATTTTCAACACTCTCAAACATTTAAAAGTGAACGAGAAGCCAGTTTTCCACAAGACAGTCCTTCTCAGGCTGTGTAACTCACTCAGCTGGTGACTCTAGGCTTCACCTGCCTCACTTTTTAAGTGAGTCATAGCTCCAAGATGTCGTTTCTCTTTCTATTCTGCGTATCCACGATTCCAAAGAAGACGTCGGTGTTCCTGTGTTCTTAGAAGTGCAGTAATACCTTATGGCCACAAGGTGGCAGCTCCCAGCTCAATGAAAGCCTGAACGAAGAAAGTGAAAGTGAAAGGAAAGGAAAGGAAAGTGAAGTTGCTCAGTCGTGTCCGACTCTTTAAGACCCCATGGACTGTAGCCTACCAGGATCCTCTGTCCATGGGATTTTCCAGGCAATAGTACTGGAGTGGATTGCCATTTCCTTCTCCAGCGGATCTTCCCGACCCAGGGATGGAACCCAGGTCTCCCGCATTGTAGACAGAGGCTTTTACCGTCTGAGCCACCAGGGAAGTCCGAAGAAAGTCATAGTGAAATCAAAGTCACTTGATTAAAAGGAAGGTCAGGATGAGAATTCATTTCCTACATTCTGCATTCTACTCTACATTCTCACCTTGGGCATCGAGGGGAGCCCAACCCACTTCAAGTTCTCAGTATAGTATAAGTTTTTTAATAATATAAATGCATCCTGACTGCTTCTAAGCAGGATTAATTTTGTCTTGAATTATCTTTGTCCTTCAGGTTCCTGAAAATGCCAGGCACAGGTATGTAGTGAGTTGCATTTTCAGAGTTGTCAGTCAAGACAACCGAATCAGGTTCATTTTCCATCTTTTCAGGAAAAGCCTGTTGTCTGGGAGGATTCTACTTGTCTAGAAAGTGGTGAGTAGAGCCCTTCACTGAAAGTAAAGAAGCAGTCAATTCATGACATTCTAAAGAGACACCAAGAGTCAGGACCAGACCCCTCTGGGTTCCCCTGAATGGCAGAACCGACCCCGTCACCCCCAGCCTGCACCGCAGCCCAGTCTCTTGGTCCAGCCCCGCCCACCGGTCAGGAGTCAGCGGCGGAGTCAGCGGCGGAGTCAGCTGGCCTCCTTGGGCCTCAACTGCACTGAGGGCTGATCCCACCCTCCCTGCTGCAGACACATGAGATGCTTTCTTTCCACCTCAGAAAGTGCAGGGGGATGTGAGGAGGGATGGGGGTCTGGGGTAGAGCGGAGTGGAGGGATGGAGGGGTGGGAGGGTGTGGATTTCTCCAGTGAATGTGACGGGAGCTTCCTGAGAATCACTGGTCTCATAGGAGGGTCCCCACCGCCCCAACTCCGACTTCTGCTTGGTCAGTGGCCCTGTGCCCAGCTGAGATGAGGGCCTTGTGGTGGATAGCAGGACTCAGAGAAGGATAACACAAAAGTGCCCATCCCTTCCTCCAACTGGCACGGTGAGGAGACAGTTTCTCCTGTGGGTCAAGTCTACATGGAAGACAGGAAATGATCCATTACCAGTTTTCTTCCTGCCTCCCCAGAGGGATGCTGCTGCGGGCAGGCAGAGGACACCCCCCAGGCACGGAGACATTTAGATGCCCTCTCTACAGAGGGGAGCCAACCTCAGTGACCACCTGAACAGAGAAGAGGGAGGGAGGGGAGGTGTCTGAGGGGGACCACCCCAGCCACGCCCTCCTGTGTTGGTGGGAGCTGGAGAGAAGAGGGGATAGTCCATTTCTTCACAGTGATGCAAAAAGCTTAACTTCTGAGAACAGCCTCCAAGGAACAAAACAACCCAAGGAAGAGCTGTGTTTAGAGAAATAAGGAGGTGGTTCACACAAGCCCAGCCCTGCCTTGAGGAATGATCCCCTTTCAACAACATGTAAAACAGCGACTACGTGGAGGCTCTGGAGAGAGACCAGAGACGCAGAAACTGGAGGTAGCCAGGCTCCTAGAAGAGGACGGACGGGCCGAGGATGAACAGACAGGACCTGGGACCTGGGTACTAAGCTTGTGGGTGTTTCTGGCATGGTTCTTTCAACTTTTCCGTATGTTCAAGATTTGTTTATAATACAGTGTTGGGAGGAAAATCATTAAGTGATTTTGACTCCAGCAGTAACAAATCCAAGTTATTACTGTGCTGTCTTACCCCAACATCAATGTTGTGCATCTACTTGTAGCCCAGTGTCTAACACGAGTATGAGCCAACACACCTAATGTTTGTTAGATTTCACATCGGAATAGAATAATCCATCATTTGTATTTCTGGATCTATTTTCAGTGACTCAAGTCACTCAGGTTGATCAGAAGTGGTTCCTTATGTTTCAGTATTCCAAGTCCTCCCCCAAGAACTGGTTGGAAATTTTCCTTTGAGAGGTTTTAATTTCTTATCCCTATTTGTTCAACTAATCATTGTAGATGAGCAATAGGGGAGGGAAATGCTGCCAAATACAACAGATTGGAGTGTTTTTCACTTTTTGCAAGTATAGTCTAATACTAATAATATTGATAGTGGAGTTACCAAGCTCTTTCTTGAGTTGTTTACGTATGTGGATTTTTCTGTGCTTTTTGGGGGAAGAAGAGGGGAGATAAAAAGAAAGACTTGAGGCTGTTTATTTTGTCTTCCCACATCAAAATCATCCTCTTGAGGTAAAAATGTATGCTTCTTTTAAAATTAGAATATATTTCAATTAAATTTGGTGGATCTTTCATTTAATTATTGTGTGTGTGTGTTAGTCGCTTAGTTATATCTGACTCTTTGTGATCCCATGAACTGCAGCCCGCCAGGCTCCTCTGTCCATGGATTCTCCAGGCAAGAATACTGGAGTTTTGCCATTCCTTTCTCCAGGGGATCCTCCCCACCCAGGAATCAAACCCAGGTCTTCTGCATTGCAGGCAGATTCTTTACCATCTGAGCCAGCAGGGAAGCCCTCATTTCTTTATTGCAGAAGACCTATTAGCAAAACACATTTCATTGCACTACTGAGAAAATTGGAACAACACAGGAAAAAAGTCAAGTCTTCTTTTCTTTCCCTTTACATTAAGATGAATATCTCTAGAGAGATTAGAGGAAAAATTCGGTGACCCTTCCAAAGGCAGTGATGACCCTTCCAGACCTGTCTGGAGTATTGAATGAAGTGTGTGGAAAAAAAAAAAAAAAATCAGCTGAAGGCAGGTGAGTTCTCCACACCTGAAGTTTAAAAACAAAAGAGTGTGGATGTAAGAAAAACATACTCAAGGTGGACATGTTCTGAAAAACCTCCACTCCTTCATATTCACCTGTGGCCTAGATCATCAGAGCCATAAACTATTCAGATTTGTGCCCTACCATCTGAGCCAGCAGGGCAGCCCTCATTTCTTTATTGCAGAAGACCTATTAGCAAAAAGCATTTCATTGCAGTATTGAGAAAATTGGAACAACACAGGAAAAAAGCCAAGTCTTCCTTTCTTTCCCTTTTTATTGAAGTATAATTGATGTGCAATACACATAAGTTACAGATGATTCACAGTTTCTAAAGATTTTATTCCGTTTATAGTTATTGTAAAATACTGGCTATATTCCCTAAATGCTTTCCCAGATAACACTAGTGGTAAAGAATCCTGACAATGCAGGAGACGTAAGAGACTTGGGCTCCATTCCTGGGTCGGGAAGATGGCCTGGAAAAAGTAATGGCACCCCACTCCAGTATTCTTGCCTGGAAAATTCCATGGGCAGAAGATCCTGGCAGGCTACAGTCCATATGCTGTACATATATCCTTGTAGCTTATTTGATACATAACAATTTGTACCGCTCAATCCTCCACCCCTATACTGCCCCTTTCCCCGCTGGTAAGCACTAGATTGCTCTCTGTATCTGCGAGTCTGCTTCTTGTTTTCACTGTTATAGTCACTAGTCACTATATTAGATTCCACATATAACTGAAATCATAACAGTATTTCTCTTTCTCTGTCTGACTTATTTCACTTAGCCCAATGCCCTTCAGGTCCATCTATGTGGTTGCAAACAGCAAAATTTCCTTCTTTTTTAATGACTGATGAGTGACTATTCTTGAGGTAAAGAGCCAGCTAGGTGCCTTTAAACCCTCGAGAAAGCAGAGTGAGGCAAAAAAGCAGAAGACTTTGTGGCCAGAGCACAGGAGGGGACTGGTCCGGCAGGTGGAATGCTGTGAGAGCAGCCCGTTCAACCTCGTAGACTTAAAGTGCTACAAAGGTGGACTTCTCAGACTTTAACCTCCAGAGATCTTAAAATGCAGCCTCTGATTCTTGAGGTCAACGTTTACCTTTACCCTCATCGGGAAGGAAAGATCATGCTTCCCCTGCCCTTCTAGTGTGTTGGCTGACATCCCCTGTAATAAAAGACAGATTAACAAGAGAAAAACCAACAAAAGGTTAGTAACCTGTGTGTCCCCTGTACACGTGGGAGAGACTCAGGAAAAGTGAGGAACTCCCAAAAAAGACTGAACTGCCAGAAATAACATCTCCAGCCAAAAAGGAAAAAGGACGTTTGGGTTTGGGGGAGCGAGTGACAGGAGGTTGTCAGGAAAAGCACAAGAAAATGAAAGTATAGTTGTTGGCAGATTTAACTCCTGCCTTAATATGATCGGAGTTGATAAGATGAATAGGGATTTCTGAAGTTTCTAGATTTAGTTCATCCTCGTCTTCCAGGTACAGACAGGAGGACACCCTTACAAATGGAGATTTCCCTTACAAATCTAAATGTCTTTTACTAAAAGGTAACTTCTCCGTTTTCAGAGCCTCTCCAGTACCTGCTGTTTCTTAAAAATAACCAGCCTAGAAAACAATCCTCACACCAATGAGGCATATTTTGGAATGGCAGATTCTGCCCTCCTTCACCCTCTTACAGCTTTTTTTGACTGGGCCTGACAGCTACATTGACAAGAGACAGGTCAGCAGAAGAAAAGCACACCAATTTATTTAATATTAATACATGACACCCAAGACTTCATAAAGAATGAAGACCCAGAGAAATGGCAACACTTCCTTGCTCTCATATTAGGTTGAACAAAGTGGAAAAGTGATGAAACTGGGGGGAGATGAGATGATGAGTATCGTTTGAACAAATAAAGTTTGTGAAGAATTCTCTCAGCCTCAACTTCTCATCCCTGATGATAAATATGTTGCTTTCCTCCTGATATAGGGAACACGTCTTACAGGAATTTCATCTCCTGCCTTTAAAGAAAAAAAGGAAGATGAGTGTTTTTCTCATATTTGCTGTCTTTCAAATGCCTTTAACTCAAAATCGTCCCTATGCCAGAGTGATTTTGGCATATGTGGTGTGTTATGAACTCCTTCGGATTCAGTGGGTCTGAAGTGGGGCTCAGAATATGAGGAACAGGCATAGAATAGTGCTAGCTGAATGGAATCAAAAGTTAACTATGCATCATTAGTTTTCTCTAAAATATCCTACAAGCCAGGACAATGATATATATGACTATCCCATTTTTAAAATTCCAAATATGTTTTCCAGAATTATCTCAGTTAATCTCTTAAACATCAAATTACTGAGGACAGAGATGTATGAATTGGATCCTTCGAGTCTCTATGAAGATTTTTATAAAACGAATGATTTATGTTCCTTCACTGAGCATTGTTCTATAAACAGTGTTTTATGATGTCAAAGTAATGATGCAAGGAGGCTTTTGGACTGAGGTGGTTTTTACCCTTTCCTTGCCTACCAAATGAAACCAAACCCTACGTGGAGAATTTCCTGTAAATGCCTCAAGAGTAAGAAAAACAACCCAATCACAAACAGCCAGTCAGGGTTTCCCAAATGGTACAACCACTTAAGCCACAGCCAATCAAATGGTTTCCTTGTTTTGCATCTTCTCCTTGCCTTCAGGTCCTATCTGGGAAGTGCTCCTAACCTCTAAGCCTTTGGTGCTGCCCAATACAAATTGATTTTTTGCTCAAATGAGTTCTCAAATATTTCAAAGAGAAAAAGCTTAAAATTTTTTTGTTTCTGAAATTGAACACTCCTCCTCCCTCCCCGTGTCTTCTGGATCACAATAAAAATCTTTCATTTGATCAGAAAGCATCACAGAATCAAGTCAATGCTGCCTGAAAAGGATTAGTCGCCACCTTGTGGATAAGAAAATCACCACATCCAAAAATAATCTGCCATTTTATGCACAAACTAATGATGTGAAACCTCCAGCATGGTTCAAACTATCAAACAGTTATTTGTAAACCCCCTGTTAAAAACGAGACAGCAGACCCCAAATGAGTCGCTTATGCTAAGCCCCACTTCACCCAACTGAGACTGACCGTTTCGGCTCTCCTGAAAAAGAACCGTAAGCCAGTCCATCAGGAATAGCCTAGTCAGGCAAGTCATCTGCCTGGTTGCCCCTTGCCATCCTGGCCCCTGAAGGAAGGTGACCTTGCCACAACCAATCTTCTCTTTGCTGGTATAACTTTCTTGTCCGGTCCCTTCTGCTTGTAAAGGTTCCATTTTGTGCAGCCCCTCCCTCACAGCTCCTTTCTGTCTGCTAGGCTGGATGCTGTCAATCCATTAATCACAGGATAAAGCCAACAGGATTTAAATTTACTCAGTGAACTTGTTTTTTAACACCCCCAAAATTATTCTTTTTAAACTGCTACTGTCTGGCAGACCCAAAAGAGGGCACCTCATTGTCAGAGTGAATTTAGAAAGAGGACCAAAAAGGTTTTCAGAATGTTTACAGCAGTAGCTGCTCACAATTGCTATTTCCTAACCTGGGGACCCCCTCAAAAGACACACGGCTCGTTTCTGGACATGTACATTAAAATGCAATTTACTTCTAACATATTAATTTTATTGAATTTCCATCTGTGTCCCTAACCACCCTTGGGGATAATAAGAGGGACTCAGGAAAGGTGCAGCCAGGAATCTTCCTCAGATGCGTCTAGTCCTGTTGTCATGTCTGCTGCTCAGAATTAAGAAAGTAATTGGGACAGAATTTCCCCCTCAGCAGATTTCTGAACTAATCACGGAGAACGAAGACAAACTCTGAAATAGAACTGCATAAAAAGTAAATCAAAACCATACCAGAAAAATCCACATAGTGTTTTCCCGATGTTCAATTGATCTCAAGGAAGGAAAAAGCCCGGATTCACAAAAACCTTTGTGTATTGTTTTATTATATACAAAACCAAGCATATAATAATTACATAGCAAATAACAAACATGCTGCATTTTGAATGGTGCTCTGTACATGTTCATGAATAAATAATAAATACTGCTTATTACCTTGAAATACAGTACCAAGAAATTTAATTTTTGTTTTACTACTCTTGTAAATGAGCACAAAGGAAAGAGGAAATAGGTGATATTTAAACATGAATGGTAGAAATTCTTCTCTCTGGAAACTAACCAAATAGGCCCAAGAACCACTACACAGGAGTGATACCCTCTCCCCCCATCTTTTTTGTCATAGGTTGCCAATCCCATGCTATCCCAGTTAAGTTACAAACTTTCAGTTTGTAGTTGTTAAGGAGAAATAGTCCCAACCTAAACAATTGTAGCTAATATTGATATATTTTTGTAGTTCACTTTTGCAGTTTTTACAACTTTTCCCCCTGATTCCAAGCCTGCAACAATTCTTAGCACTTTTTCTAAACTTTGGAGTTGTTTCTTTTTTTGCTACCATTGTATTGGTTTCTTTAATTGATTTAAATGCAACATGTATGTAAACAACTGCACAGAAATGACAGGCACTACTTAGGAATACAGTGACTCATGTCACAAGATTCCATGGCTTCGATCTCATGGACTGAATGAGTTCATGACTCAACTCTGTAATGTGGTCTGCTCAAGTGGCAAGATTTTTATCTGCAGCATTTAGTGCATTAAAATGTGCACACCAGAAATCATAGAAGTGTGCTTCTGCTCTGTAATGAACCTACATTCCTTAGGAGCTCTGAGCCAATCACAATTACCAACCAGAGGCAAAAAAGTAAACAAGCAAAGCCACTTTTTCAGGCTTTTCAAACTGTCCTAACGTGACATTATAACTATGCTTCCGAATTAAGCAACCAAGTCAAAGAGCAAGGAACAAATGTAACATCCGAGATGTTAACTCAACATTTCTTAATCAGCTCAGACATACATGAGGCCAGGAAAGGTGAATCATGTCACCGTCCAGATCTGCTGCACAGGTGTGCTACTGCGAGAGGCAGCAGCTCAGCAGAAACCCTGGGTTTCTATTAGGATTAATATCAGGATCATATACGTGTGTGTAACATGCTTACAGAGATTTATTGGCCCTGAAACTTCATACAGAGTTGAATGAACATCTAGCAGAAAAAGAAATCATGAGTGGGGTGTAGACAGGACTCGCCTATCAGTGCTCATAGAAGCAGGGCCGTTGAAGGACATGTAGGGGAATGCTCAGGAACCACAGGAAGGAAAAGTTATCAATAACACTATGTTTTCAAAATACCATACTTACACTGAGTACAAATGTTACAGTATAATTGTGAACCACAGAACTGATGCTGGCCAGATATACATCTTTTGTTCATTTATAAAAAGGCCTTAATCTTAAAAAAAGATCTTAATCTTACTGTAACCAGTGCTTTCTCCAGTAGGGCAGTGTGAGGAAGAAAGAATATAAGAGGGAATCGGGAAATAAAGTCTTAAAAGAAAAGGACTACCATCAACATTTTTGTTGTTTAATACAATTAAGATCAGATTTTCATATGGCATCTTAATATTCAATTTTGGCCTATTATTTTAATTATGTATAAATGCATCCTGTCTTTATGGTAACTTAAACAATGACTTGGATGACACTGAATTGCTGGGTGAAAAGTCTGCCAGTTGGTAAATATTTTCAAATGAAATGTGCCAAGTTTTTCATTTGCCCCAAAGATTAAAAACAAACATATATATAAAGAAAACTAGAAGAATTGTTTGAAGGAATAAAATCAGCTATAGTCATTAAAACATACTGTACATCAAGAATTGTCAACCAAAGGTTTTAAAGATTTCTACAATAATATCAAGAGCAATCTCCTCACACAACCATAGGGACAAGTAGATGTGACTTCAGTTCAGTTCAGTTGCTCAGTTGTGTCCAACTCTTTGCCACCCCATGGACTGCAGCACACCAGGCTTCCCTGTCCATCACCAACTCCCGGAGCTTGCTCAAACTCATGTCCATCGAGTCAGTGATGCCATCCAACCATCTCATTCTCTGTCATCCCCTTCTCCTCCTGCCTTCTATCTTTGTGACTTAACAGCAATTAAATAAGAAGCATTTAGGAAGCTCAGGAAGCCACAGGGCCATGTAAGGATGTGAAGACATTCATTCAGTAACTTTAGTCATGCTCCCCCCATGAGATTATAAAGCAAAATTATAAAGTCCCGCTCTTGCAAATGAGGACAGATTATCATTTTACAACAGAGAGGGGCCAGGTCCCAAATCAGGAATGTAATAAGGGTTCCACTCAAAGTGGTTCCGTGTGTATGTCTGATTATAGGCCCTGCGTTTGCAAACTCTAAATAGTGGTTTACCCTTTAAAAAGAGGTAAAAAGGTTTACCTCTTCAGAGACGCCACCTGCCAGGAATTCCAGGTGTCAACATTTCATTCTTCCTCCCACCACTTGCTAACAACCACGCTTAGACCCACCAACCTCCACCGGGATGAAGTCTGCATGCTGACAGAATACAAAAAATTGACTTCACACCACCTCTAAAAGGCCTTCTTAAAAACAAAACAAAACCCATGTTAGGGAAAGCGCATGAAAGCCCTAGATTCTACTGTCTCCCAAGAGCAGGAAACTTAGTGATAAATGACTTTGCTCAAAATAGATGCTGTTGAGGAAGGGCCCAAGCTTCCCCTGGGTGAAACAGCTAGAACTTTTGTTTGAATCCTTTAGGGCCAGGGCGCAGAGAGCCCTGTCTCAGATACTCAGGATTCTCTACTGTTTGAAGCCGTACCCACTAACTCACATATGCTGTGGCTGAGATTTCAGAAGTGGAGTTCACTCAAGTCCCTCTAGAGAGCAGTGGTTTTATTTCTTTCTGTGGCACAGACTTTGGCTGATGTTTACCTCAAGTTTGCCTAAGACTGTCAACACAAAGTATGATTACCTAAAGACTTCTTTTTTTGAAAACAACCCTGTGTGGCTGGGGTGGAGGTGAGGGTGGGTGAACTGTCCACCCCTTCAGTAAACCTGAAGTCTCTTACAATTCACTGGAGGGGAACTTTTGGAAGAGCTTTAATACTGAGTCATCTGCAGGTTCTTCCAACTCATCATCTCAGTTATTTCTTGAATTTATACGTATTTTGCTTTCCTCCATTCGTTTTGAGCTTTTTCTCGCTGGATATTGTGGCATGAGCACAGTTACTCACGTTTCCCTTCTTCTTAAGACCTATGTGTGCTGGTGCCCGGGCAGCCCTGCAGCCGTCTGCGGGATCCAGGATCATGGCTGGCGGCCGGGATGCACGGGGGTTCCCATTGCTCTCGATCTTGGGGCCACCGTCCCCACAGGATAAGTCCCAGGGCTGCAGCCTGGGGCTCTTGTTGGATTTCTTTTTCTTCTTCTCTGTCTGCACCTCCAGGGTTTGCTTCTGAGAACATAATCGGCTACTGCTCAGCACATCAAGAGGTCTGGGGGAAGCCTCACCAGTGTAACAGAATGGATGGACTTCCTTGCAGAGCGTGTCTTTCTTTCGTGAAAGGCCTGACTTCAGAGGCCCTTCCTGGTGAGGCCTGGACAGAGCGCTGGGCATCAGCTTGCTTCTCCCAGGGCTCTTCAGGGCCCCCGAGGTCCCAGGGGCAGTGGGAGGCCTCCCTTTGGCCACCTTGCCTTTCTCGCACTGGATGGTCTGGATTTGCAGCCACTCGAGCTGGACGAGCCTGTCGATGTACTTGCCCAGGAGCCCCCCGGTTTTGGGCACAGCCTCTGTCCTGCGCTCGGAGTGCAGGAGCATGGCCATGTCCCGCAGGTCCCAGGAGTTGCATGGGGGTGGGAGGAAGTCGGGGTAACAGTATTCAGGCCAGGTGGGGCCCTGCCCTAGGTGCAGATCGAAGTGAACCGGGTCAATCTCTTCCGCTCGAAGGTGAAGATCAGGAGGCGTGAGGGGGGATGGGGGGATGGCGATCCTTTCTGAATCAGAGAGGTCACTGGCACTGTCCTCCTCCTCCGCATCTTCTTTGATGATTTTCATGGACTCAAAGTCCAGAAACAGCTTATTCCCTGAGAGCCCGTGATACCTGGGGCCGAGGCGGCTCCTTTCGGGGTTTCCTTCTGGGGAAATGCTTTCCTTCAGCTTATCCTCAGTTGGTTGGGGGACACCTCCTCTGAGACTGCTTTTCAGCTGGGAGGAAATGTGGGGGACTTGGGGTTTACTCTGTCTTTTTCTGGAATTCTTGGGATGTTGTACTTTAGTCCGAGATGGGCCTGCATTCATATTGCTGCGAGAAATACAATTGCAATTCTTAGTCCATGTGACACAAACTGGCCTTCTGATGATTTTAAGAAAGTAATCAAAAGAAGCCTCTAGTTGTACACTTCAGGTATGACAACAGGTTAGAATATGTGAGGCCTCTAAACTCGCAAATTACAGGACAGTTTTCCACCTGATACTCTATTTAGGAAATAATATTAATATAAAGCAGGTGCCAGAAGTAAATGCATGGATTCATTTTGCATCAAATATTAGCTTTTAAGAAAAACACTAACATTTCATAAAGTACTTATATTATCATCTTAAACCCATTGTGTGTACTTTGAAAAATATCTCTTGCAGAACACTCAGTCTGTTGTTAATGATGAGCAATGTTTAATAACACAAACAAGTAAAATCCACACCTTTCTTTTATATGCCTAGTTTAAATTAAATGTAGACAGGATGTAAAATACACATTTTACAGAACTTAATTGCTGGTTGGTGGTAACTCTGAGCCAGCAAATATCCTAAGGAAAACTGCAGCATATACAACCTACACCTTAAGCCAAAATCTTATGAAAGTGTCAGAATATCTCCAAATAGAAAACACACTAGGGAAAACAGTGTTTAGAGGGATAGGAATAAAATCACACAATGCCTTATAACACAATATAAATTTTTTAAAAGGCTTAAATGCTACTTTTTTTCTTTAAAATTTTATCATTTTTAAAAATTGAAGTATAGTTGATTTTCACTGCTGTGTTAGTTTTTGGTGCACAACCAGGTGATTCAGTTATACACACATATACATTCTTTATTTTTAAATATTCTTTTCCACTATGGTTTATCCTGAGATATTTTTGAACACAGCTCCCCATGCTCTGCAGTAGGGCCTTGTTAATACTGCCCTTTGAATGGTGGGGAGGCAGATCTCATGAGTACTGTACACATTACTAGCAGGGCAACTGATTCTTCCTCTAATTTATTTCTGAGGTAGCATCTCATATCAGAGGTGAAAATATTTTCTTTTCAACTTATTTACCAAGAACAGTGCACTTTACCAAGATGAATAATACTCAGCAACATCAGTCTGGTGTGGTTTAAAAAAAAAAAAAAAGATGGTAAACATGCTTTGTGGAAACGTCAGAGGTTCATTTGCTGGAGGTCTCCACCATAATAAGCGATTACTTGAAAATGTGCCACCTCTTAATAAACATGGAGGAGGTTAAATCATTGCCAGCAGCATAACATGTGTTCAATAAATGTTGAAAAAAATGGATAAAGTTATTGCCATGATTTAGAACTCATAACCAACATTGTTAAAACTTTTCTTTACCTCTAGCTGTCTATGTGCATCCATAAAAGTTATTACTAGTATCCTTTTTATAGAAAAGGAAACAAACATAGAAAGATGATTACCCAAAATTGTGGATTCTTCTAACAGTGCAAGAATTATGACCTCCTAGAATTTTTACCAAATGCTGCTGCTGCTGCTGCTGCGAAGTCGCTTCAGTCGTGTCCGACTCTGTGCGACCCCATAGACAGCAGCCCACCAGGCTCCCCCGTCCCTGAGATTCTCCAGGCAAGAACACTGGAGTGGGTTGCCATTTCCTTCTCCACCAGTTCTATGCTGCTGCTGCTGCTGCTGCTGCTGCTGCGTCGCTCCAGTCGTGTCCGACTCTGTGTGACCCCAGAGACGGCAGCCCACCAGGAGCCTCTGTCTCTGGGATTCTCCAAGCAAGAACACTGGAGTGGGTTGCCATTTCCTTCTCCAATGCATGAAAGTGAAAAGTAAAAGCGAAGTCGCTCAGTTGTGTCCAACTCTTAGCGACCCCATGGACTGCAGCCCACCAGGCTCCCCCATCCACAGGACTTTCCAGGCAAGAGTACTGGAGTGGGGCGCCTAACTAGTAATGTTTAAAACCATTTCTGTCAGACAAGAAATATAGTGTATATACTTAGGTCTACAGACATATTTTTCTCCCAACCACACATATCAATCTGGAGAACTGAGCTACTGCTCCCTTCGCAAGATAAAGTAATTACATGAAAAACTATTTACCTGGTTTTCTGATAAGATTCATTTACCCTATTCCCTTTCTTGAAACAGTCACATGGCTGATCATCATTTAGGGTTGGATAGACTGTCTAAAAAGAAAGACATACAGTTAATAAATACCCTAAACACACACACACACAAGAAACGTGAAAAACCAGAACAAATCTAAATGAGATTTTACTTAAGTTTACATTACCTTTTCTGTAGTGCTCGAAATATTCTTGCTCAATCTGTTGGAAGATGCCGACAGCAGGGGAAGTGACTTCTTTCCTCCTCTAATATTCGGGCAGGGTGCCTTACCACCGGAACTAGAAGCAACAGAACAGTGTTGGTAAGTACCAACTGCAAACACCCTATCACCCTTATCATGTTGCTTTTCATTTTTTTGTTCTTAAATATTCAAATTGTATAAAAAGTTTCAATGGGGGAATATTGCCTTCTATTTATGGTTTAATCTATTTTTGTTTTTCACAGTGGGTATTAGATACAAGATCACACTACTATAAATGGATTTCATCTCTCTCCCCGTACACACACACACAATCTCCTTGGAAATAATTTGTTGAGGACATCTGTGGGACTAATTAAGTTTGGCTGTTACTCCAAAGTTCCTGTGTCCATTCTCATTCATTCCTTCCTTCCACAAATAGAGTGCCTAGAAAACAGCAGGGTTAGATACCTATCCTACTCTCATGGAGCTTGAACTCTATTGGAAAGGCCCCCTTTCAGGCCTCCTGCCTTCACTATCACATCAGTCCATGAAAAATTTATCAGTATAATACATATCACGCAGTGTTCTCTCTCTGTGACATTTTGTTGACTGGTACCACCCAAGGCTGCTTCTCCCCTCTTGAGTGGCCTACTAAAAGTGCCCCATTCGAATGTGAATCTTCTTTCTTCCATAAAATCCCCTGCCTCTGAAAAACTGGAAGAGTTGGGATTATACATTTTTATTTCCTTCCTAAAACTCTGCTCTGTTATTTTTCAAAATAAGCATGTATGCCATTTTGGTCCGTGTAAGTATGATGAGAAGGAAAATCACATGCAGACCCTTACAATGAATGAATGAGACCATAATCAACCGCTCTTTTTGTTTCAGATGTAGAAAACGTTCTTCACCAACCCCCTTCTTTAGTCTGGTTTTCCTGTTGCATTGTCCCTCTGGATTGTACAAGAACACTCTAGAACTCTCTAGAAAGTGCACTCCCATCTTTTCCACTTCATTTCACCTGGCAAGCTTTATACCCTGGGCTGTGCTGTTTTCTGGACAAAGTTACTGAGAGAGAAGAGGTGACAGCCTGCAGGGTCCCTAAGGATGCAGAAAGCAAGCTCTGGTTTCCCTGAAGGTTCGGGAACAAAGCTAAAAGTCTGGATTCTGCCTACAAAAACGGGTCCCAAGTGCCAGAGGCTGCTTAAGGGCAGCCTTATCATTTGTCACAGGGTCTTAACACTTGTTCTCATATCTTCCTCTCCTCCGGTTTGGAGCCTCTCTGGAGACAGCAATAGCAGCAGCGCCGCCCCATCCCCACCCCCCAGGGACAGGGCCAGCGGTCCCCGCGGCAAAGCATTGTGGGTGATGCGGGGACACGACGCTTCGCGTCTACGCAGCCAGGCTCCCACGGTCTGGCCTACGGTCCGTGTTGCAACGCAAACGTCCAGAGAGCTGGCTACCCTCGAGGCTTAAAATGAGCCGGGGACCGGCTCCTGGGCAGGCCGAGTGGCGCGCCCCTCCCCCGCCCGCATTAGCCCAGAAATCCGGTGACCGCAGCGTGCACGCTCCGGGTCCTCCGCGCGAGCAGACGCCCATCTGGGACCGATTCGCGCGCCGGCCGGCCGGACGCAGACAGACACTGACCAGACCTGTTTCGCGGCCGCGGAGGACACGTGACGCGGGGCCGGGCGGGAAGCAGACGGCTGCGATGGGCGGCGGGAGTCCGCGCCGGCCGCGTCACGAGGGGCGGGGCGGAGGCTCGCCGGGAAGTTGCTCCGACAAGTCGCGGCCGGGTGAGTAACGCGCGGCCGGGAAGGGGCCACTGGGCGGGGCCGCTGGGCGGACACCGCCTTCCCCGCACCCGGAGGAAACCCAAGGCCGCCGCCGCCGCACCCTGCGCTCCGCTGCGGCCTCGAGGAGCGTCCGCGCGAGCAAGCGTTTGTCCTGGAAACCAGCTTTTTTTTTTTTTCCTGCCCAAAGCAGAAAACCAGGGGGAGGACTCGAGGGACCAGGTGGCGGACGTGGGGAGCGCGCAGGCGGCCTGCTGCGTCCTCTGCAGGCGGCGGTTCCAGCGGACCCTCCCCAGGGTCGCTGAGCACGTCCCGGGACACCAAAGGAGCGGACGCAGGGTCGGGAGGGAGGCCGCCCTTAGGTTCCGCCTCCTCATCTCTCGACAGTCGGCCGGGCCATGTCCGGAGGCCCGGGCTCGGCGGTCCTCCCCGCCACCGTTGGGTTCCGGAAGCCCGCTCCGCGGAGCCTCAGCTGCCTCTCTGACCTGGACGGCGGCGCGGCCCTGGAGCCGCGGCCCTGCCGGCCCCCGGGGAGTCCGGGCAGCGCGCCGCCGCCGCCGCCCGCGCCGTCCGGCTGCGACCCCCACCTACGGCCCATCATCCTGCGGCGGGCGCGCTCGCTGCCCAGCTCGCCGGAGCGCCGCCAGAAGGGCGCGGGCGCTCCGGGCGCTGCGTGCCGACCCGGCTGCAGCCGGCAGCACCGCGTGCGCTTCGCTGACGCGCTGGGCCTGGAGCTGGCGCAGGTCAAGGTGTTTAATGCGGGCGACGACCCGTCCGTGCCGCTGCACGTGCTGTCGCGACTCGCCATCAACTCGGACCTGTGCTGCAGCAGCCAGGACCTGGAGTTCACTCTGCAATGCCTTGTGCCCGACTTCCCGCCGCCCGTCGAGGCCCCGGACTTCGGCGAGCGCCTGGGGCGCCAGCTCGTGTGCCTGGAGCGCGTCACTTGCTCGGACCTGGGCATCAGCGGCACGGTGCGCGTGCGCAACGTGGCCTTCGAGAAGCAGGTGGCGGTGCGCTACACCTTCTCGGACTGGCGCAGCGCGCACGAAGTGGCGGCGCGGTGGCGCGGGCCGGCAGGCTCCGGGGGCTCCGAGGACGTCTTCGCCTTCGGCTTCCCGGTGCCGCCCTTCCTGCTGGAGCTCGGCTCCCGCGTGCACTTCGCGCTGCGCTACCGTGTTGCCGGAGCCGAGCACTGGGACAACAACGACGGCCGCGACTACAGTCTCACGTGCCGCAACCACGCACTGCACATGCCGCGCGGGGAGTGCGAGGAGAGCTGGATCCACTTTATCTGACCTTCCTGGTGGGGCTCGCGCGTCTGGGAGGTGGCCCTGCCTCACACCCGACCCCCAAGCCGGGGCCGTCGGACCTCGCTTCCCGCAGCTGCAAGGTGTGCTCGCTGTGGCCCGCCTATGCTGTCTTTTACTTGAAACGTCTGGCTCACTTGGTCTAAACCGTGGCCTCCAATGCCAGAAGGCTGGGCTGTGTCATGTGCTGGGTGGGGTGCTGGGTGAGTAGATGCACCAGGGAGTTGGCCCTATGAAGAAGGCCCAGGCAGGTGGTTTTGGAAAGGCCTGCACCCTGCGCTGGGAAAGCCTGTGGCTTTTGCATGTGTCCTGATCGCGTCTCTGTGAATATAGCTCTTATTTATCATCACTGCGATGTTGAAACCTTTTACCCTTAGCCGGTGCCTTCTTGGGAACATTCTGAATTCAATAAGCTAAAAAAAAAAGTCATTCTTGTGTTTGTGCCCACTGTAAACCGAATGTATATGCTGTGACCCCCATCATGGTCCCTTGAAGCATTCCTGCCCTGCGACAAGGAAAACCTGAAGTCATATTTGCATGCCAATGTCTGTAGGCTTCTAACAGCCGGGAAACTATTAATAGGCCAAGAAATTGATGCCTCTTCGGTCATCATACAGTCATTCCTGGGAGTTCAGGCTGCCCCATTAGGCTGTGTGTCTCCTCCATCAGCAACTGCCAAGAAGGAAAACACTTAGAACTTTTAGTTTGCAAAACAGCCCCTTCTGCAGTGTTTCTTTGCACTTTATGTATTTTATTGTACATGTTTGATAATTGTGTATCTGCACTTTATCAGGCCACTGTTTAGGTTTGAGCTACCTAAGTATTTAAAGAAATTCTGCCTTAAGTTATTTCAGTTTTTAGGCAACTCTGTGGAATTTGGGCAACAATGCCCTTTGCAGTTACCTTTTTGACGGTTATGGTGACTCTCTTGATGTCTTTTTAAATGTCCAGGGTTCCAGCAGTTATCATTCAGAAGTCACATTATCAAGTGGAACTAGCAGGTATTTTCAGCAACAACAAGACTGGAGGAAAAACAATACACGAATATTTATACATTTTAATTGTTTTAAGCTGTATTTGTATATGCCTGGTTTTATCAACTAACCTGCCAACTTTCATCTTTGTGCCTTCAGATAGATAACTTTGTAACCTTGTCTGGACTTGTTTTCCAATTTTAAAATGTTAAATGCTTTTTTTTTTTAACTTTCCAACCAAGAATTCAAGGCCATTGTCTCCTGCAGAGTGCCACAACAACTTAAAACTCTCAGCAAGGGGCTATTTCTCTTGGTGCTGGTGGTGGTCTGACAGCAGGTGCTAACACAGAGGTGTGAAAACCCAGCTAAGGTGGACGTGGTCTCCAACTTGGGAAGCTGGTTTCCAAGAGCTGAAGCCAGTGTGATAAATCTTGTGATAGCTGTCACCATTGAATTAACTCTAAATATTTGAATGCTTGTTACCGTTTGTCAAATAAGTATGCAAAGGATGCATTTTGCCTTTTAACCAATTTTTTTTATAATGGCAACTTCAGTGTTTTAAAAAAATCCAGCAACAAGGATGGCTTTCTTTGGTACTGGTCTAAGAATATGGAACTCTGATTTAAAACATTGTGACTGAATTGAACAATCACTGGCGGTTAGCACTATGTACCCCCATTGACATGCAAGAGGCAAAGAAGCCTGGTCGCATTTCCAAGCCCATGAGGGCCTCGGCCACTATGCCCTGGATCCTAGCCCAGTATGCAAAGCAGTTGTCTAGGGTGTTCAAATATGAGCAAGAGCTGGCAAATATATTGCTATGTAAAGGCACGTGGAGAATCTTATAATCTGGGTAAAGGTCATTTGCCCAAAAAGGTGTGGTCACAGAGTATGTAGTAAATGTTATATCTTCAATATTAAGAGAACCTCCATGTGCCTTTGAATTAAAAACTTTAAAGCTTAAATATACCTGCCTAGTTAATAAAGAAGCTTTGGGACAGCTTAAGGAGATTTTCAGGCCTGAAAACACAGTGACATAGCCTGGATATTCAAGTTTTGTTGTAACCTGTGCAGTTGTTGGGTCTCTCCAAACATATTTTAATTCCTGCCATTTAAGATGACTTCACCTAAGCCTCACTATTAAAGTATATGTGCACAAGTTGTTGAAGTGTGTTTTTCTTGTGGCCTGATTAGTGTGAAACAAGGCTTTAGAAATGTGTTGATTAAGACATTTCACATGTCTTATCCTTCCTAGAATGCTGTCACATTTAGTATCTTGCCAATATAAATAAATGCATTTTATGATGGCACCTGGGCTTCAGCAGCACAGTCGTGTATGTCTTTGAGAAACTGAGATGCATCCTTTTATGCCAGGTCAGTATTACATACGAAGAAAGCTCTAGGAAAACACAGGGGATGGAATAGTTATTGTACTTCATCTTACTGCTTATTGAAGCCCATGGAGGAATAACTACTGTGTATCTTCACCACCCCCAGCCATGGTGACTGTCACTCAATTACAGAGCTTTGAACACAGGGAAAGGAAACCAACTTATGTCTTCTCTTATTTGCTGGCCTACAATGGTGCTGTATTTGATGCCATTTAATCCTGAAAACTGCACTACCTGGTAGATCAGTTCAGTTCAGTCGCTGAGTCGTGTCCGACTCTCCAACCCCATGAATCCCAGCAAGGCAGGCCTCCCTGTCCATCACCAACTCCTGGATATACCTGGTAGATAATAGCCCCATTTCTCAGCTGAAAAGAATGAAGCTCAGAAAGATTTCAGAGAAGGCAATGGCACCCCACTCCAGTACTCTTGCCTGGAGAATCCCACGGATGGAGGAGCCTGGTAGGCTGCAGTCCATGGGGTGCCTGAGGGTCGGACACGACTGAGCGACTTCACTTTCACTTTTCACTTTCATGCATTGGAGGAGGAAATGGCAACCCACTCCAGTGTTCTTGCCTGGAGAATCCCAGGGCCGGGGGAGCCTGGTGGGCTGCCGTCTATGGGGTCGCACAGAGTCGGACACGACTGAAGCAACTTAGCAGCAGCAGCAGCAGCAGAGAGATTTAAGTAATTCACCTAAAGCTCCACTGCTGGTAAGTAGCAAGGTTAGCATTCAAACCCACTGCAAAACCCACCTTCTCTCTGCCATTTGAGAAGACTCTCCCAGTAAGTTTGTTAAATTTAATTGAACGTCCATTCGGATTATGACTGATAAGGTTTTCCATCTAACATAATCTAAAGACCTATTTAAAAACAAGTCAAATGAAATTAAATCAGTGATATTTTCTTCCATATGGTAGTGACGTTTACGACATAATCCCTTGGATTTTCTTTACAATAAAAAGGGCTCTAAACGTTTTTCTTCTACTAAAAAGTGGCAAGGTGAGGAGTCACTTTTTAATTTTTGACCTGCTTGTCTGCTGTAATTTGTGAATTCCCTGCCTAATTTACACCACAATCATCCATTGCTTTTATCATTTAAACTGATAATTTAAATTGAAATATTCTAAAATCCCTGGGGAAACACTTGATTCGCTCAGTGCCAAGCCTCAATGCTCTGTCCCCTAGGGGTCGGGGATTCAAGCTAGCGAGAGCACTCATTCACAGAACCTGCTTCTAGGAAACCCGCGCACGGCCTGGGCGGGGGGCGGGGCCGGGGCGAGGTGGGCGTAGCCTGGAGGGCGGGGCGGAGCGCGGTGGTCGGTGGAGGCTGATCAGGAGTGGTTCTGCTGCCCTCTGCTGGCCCTCAGCGTGGGCCTCTTTCAGGGAACTTTAACCACGCGTCCCCTCAGGTTCGTCTAGGGCCCTCGTGTCTCTGCGGTCCCGTCCAGCCTTCCCGGATAGGTGTGGGGAGCCCGGCGGTCTCCGGCGCTTTTGGTCCTTCAGGTTCACGTTCTGCGGGGAGGGCAGGCCCGGTCGACCCCTCCAGCGCGTCCACACCGCGGGAGGGAAGAGAGAGCAGAGGAAGGACGCTGGCGCCTCCCCTCGCGGCGAGGCCGCTGGGCGAGCGGGGTCAGGGGTCGGGGTCTGGCCTGCGTGCGGCCTCCCACTTACCTGAAGCCCCGAGCCGCTCCCACCTCGGCGCTCCCTTTCCGGCCTTAGGAGGTGCCTGCGCGGGTGCGAGGGGCGGGGCCTGTCCGGCGGCAGCGCTGATTGGACGTGGTGCCGAACCGCACGCGAAGCCGATTGGACGGGCGCTTCCCGCCCTCCCTTGGCCGCCTGAGGCGCAGAGGCGGTAACGGAGGCTCGGGGACTCGACGCCGGGTTGCAGCGAATCTAGGAGATCCACGCGGAGGCCTCTTCCAGCCGACAGATTGAGCTGGGTGCCCGGGAGGGCTTCCTTGACGGTGGGGCGCGTTAGGGGAGAGTTGCGGCGTCCGCCGGGCCTCCAGGGGCGGCGGAACTAGCAAACGGCCTCCTAACCGTTGAGGCGGAGCCGTTGAGGAAATGGCCGCAGTGGCGCAGCCAGGGGTGGGGGTGGGGTCGGCCTCTGGCGGGGCGTCGGGTAGGTGGTGAGGGCCACGCGTCAACGAGTCTCGGGGAGTGTGGTCGTGAGGGGCCGGCGGTGGCCTGGACCGCGCTGGTCTTGCTCGGGCAGCTGGTGTCCTGGACGGGGATGGAGGTCAGGGGCGGGGTGCCGCGCGGGCCCGCGGGCCCGGGGATGACCGCGAACGCGAGCACTGATCAGAATCAGAATATTGATGGTGACGAGAGTGGAGACGCTCGCGGGTCGGAGTTTCGGAACGGGCGCGGAAGCCGAGACTCTGGCCCCCTCCCGCCCCCACTGCTTAGCTTCTGGGACGATGTAAATGCGCTCAGGGGTGGGGGGTGGGTGGGGGTGTGTGTGTGTGTGTGTGTGTGTACTGCCTCGCGGTAGCAGTGCACACACGTGTTTCCCCTCCCCCCGTCCCGCACCCATTCTTCGCGAGTGTGTTCTCCGTGTCCCCCCCTCTCCGGAGTGGGGTCGTGAAGTCCACGGTACCAGCAGAAGGGTGATGAGATGAGTCTGTGTGTTACGGTCTGGGGGTCACGGGCGATGCCATTTTGCAGCTGTTGGTGAAATAGCTTGTGTAACACTTGAGTCGTGTTGGGAAGAGTCCGGATTCACGTTCAAAACTGTTAGTTTGCTCTGGTGGCTGAGGGGACTGTTCCATTGAGTTTGGGGAGGAAATGTGTGCCTCTGACAAGTTGTTGAGTGTTTTTTTAAACCTTAACCCTTTTATCGGCCTGCATATACACATTCATCCTGTAAGGCTTGCCTGTAACGCCAAACCTGCTTAGTTGACGCCCCCGCCCTCCCACACACACACGCACGCAGACTCTTGAAAAATTATTATTCCGTGCTAGGTCTCCTAGATCGTTCTGTTGTTCCTTGTTCTAGTGAATAGAACTTCAGAGCAATTTAAAGATATTTAAAATTGTTTACTCGTGATGGTAGAAAGAAGTGTATCGCTTTACCCTCGACTCAGCCTTTCCTCTCAGCTGCAAGTGTTTGTCATGTTTAATGGCTAGTACCCAATTTGGGGCTCTGTTAAAGTCAATTTGCATTCAGCCTTGGAAGGGAGGGAGGAGTTAACTGGATTGTTGAATTCAGTTTCCTTACTTAAAAAATCTTCCTGTGTAGATACTAATTAATTTTCCTTCCCCTTGAATGGTTTTTTGAACAAAAGTAGACTGGGAACTAAACCATCTCTTTAGCTTTGTGTGCCTCTTGGCCATAAGTAATTCCTCTGTGTTGTATTTCATGTCTCAGAGTACTTTGTAAATTACGTGTAAATTCGAATTCACATTGTTGTGGTTGTGATGCTGAAAAGTGTAAAATAATAGGCAGGTCTGCCCCAACAATTGCTGACAGTAGGGGAAAAGTACAAATAGAGCCCCTGAAATATTTTAAGTATTTAAACTTTTTAATTACATTTTCAAATTGTGAAATAAAATGTTCTAGTCTTTAGTTTCAGACAGATACCTTCATTGCAACAAAACAGAAAAATGTGTATGAAGCTCTTATTTTTGAGTGTTGGCAAAAATATCAAAGATACTTGAATGCATTTATTATGGATATATGATGGACTGAATTTTTTGAGAAGTATAATGACCTGTATAATTCATGAATTAGTATATATTTCACAAACTTTCATTTTAGTAAAATCAATAAATCAAGATTTTTACTGTGTTGTATTGACAGTATGATTGAAGGATTAAAACAACATGTAATTTTGTTCAAAATGTACTAATTTGAGTATATTTTCACCAAAAACATGATGTAAGTGTAAAAAATAGTGCAGTATTAAAATTTTCTTATAACTAAGGTAAATACAAATTATTAATGAACATTAATCATAATTTCTTCTAATAGCACTGATATTTTTAATAAATCTTATTAAATATTTTTCTTAAAAGTCACTATTCTTGTGTTTGCCCCCTGACTGTGCATAGTCCATATCATGTTCATGCAGTTTTCCAGATTTATGTAGAAACAAATTAAACAATAATGGGTTGCTTAGAAATACAAAATGTTTCTCTGGCACCATGTGCAACTGTTGCAAACACTGTGCACTTAGTTGCTAGGACTTCCAGAGCCACAAGTTAGAAAACAAAGAGAAGCAAGAAAATGGACCTTTGGCACGATTAGGAAGCAGCTTTTCCTTATGCAAGAATCAACTAGTTTTGCTCTACCAGAGAAAGAATTTGACAGTTGACTGATGTCTTTTTCTCTTACCTGAGCACTTGGGCTGCTCAGGTTTTATCTCCTTTCTGAAGCAGGGACTAAAATGTCAGTATCAGCACAACCTGCAGTCTTCTCTGCATTGTTTCAGCTTCTCCCTCACCCCCACCCCAAGTCCCTTAAACTTATTGTTATGTAAGATTTCGAACATACAGAATAAACAGACTAATGTAATTAACTGCAGTCCCTTCCTTTAATTTTTATTTTTATAATATTTATTTATTTTTGTCTGCACTAGGTCTTCTGCTGCTGTGTAGACTTTGTCCAGTTGCCATGCTCAGGCTTCTCATTGCAGTGGCTTCTCTTGTTGCAGAGCACTGGCCCTAGGGTGCATGAGGACTCAGTGCTTGTGGCTCACGAGCTTAGTTGTCCTTCAGCATGTGGAATCTTCCCAGACTAGGGGTTGAACCTGTATCCCCTGAATTGGCAGGCAGATTCATAAGCCCTGAACCACCAGGGAAGTCCTATCCCCTTCTATTAAAGACATAGGCAAGGGGAGTGTTTCTTGGGGGCTTCAAGGGTATGAGTTGTGAGAGTGAATGTGTTCATGGTTATAGAACTTGCTGGGTCAGTACTGAGTACTGGATTCTGAGTAAATAAGAATCCTTAATCCTCTCTTAAATAGAGAGTCCTTAATGAAATTTGTGTGTGTGAGAGAGAGACAATGATACACAAAAAGTTCGAATCTATTACTTTTTATGCTTTGTGCTTTTTATTTCAGATTTTTTCACCATTCAAAGTCATAGAGATCCTCCTGAGTTTCCTTCTAATGGTTTTTAAACATTTTGATTTTAGTAAATTCATTGTTTATTTTGTGAATGATGAATGGGGGAGGCAAGGGCCTAATTTTATTTTTTATATTTTGAGTTAGTTTTCCCAATGTCATTTTGGGCATTTGGGGTATTTATTGACTTTTACATTTATTATTAGCAAAACCTTCTTACTCATATATGAAGTTCAAATATACGCTTGGATATGCATTTGGATTCTCTTGGTTATTGATCCATTTGTTTATTTCCTATTTTTAGTATGGTTTTTTTTTGTAATTGTGACTTTGTAATGTATTTTGATAGCAAAGAGGATGATTCTTCCATTTATTTTTAAATAGTACTTTTGTTCATAGAATTCTAGCTTGCCGTTTTTCTTTAAGAACTTTTTAGTTTCTTTCCTTGTAGTGTTCTTGTCTGGCTTTGGTATCAGAATAAGCCTGGCTAATGAAATAAGTTTGGAAGTATTCCTTTCTCTTCTGTTTTTTTGGAAGAGTTTGATGGTAGAATTCACTGGCGAAGCGGTCTGGTCCTGGACCTTTCTTTTTTTTGGCTGTGCCGGGTCTTGATTACTATGAGGGCTTTTCTCTAGTTGCAGTGAGTGGGGGCTACTCTGTAGTTGCGGTGCACAGGCTTCTCGTTGTGGTGGCGTCTCTTATTGCTGAGCATGGGCTCTAGGGCACACAGGTTCAGTAGTTGCAGTGTGAGGGCTCAATAAGTGTGGTTCCCAGGCTCTAGAGTTCAGGCTTGATAGTTGTGACACATGGGCTTTGTTGCTCCGTGGCATGTGGGATCTTCCCAGGCTAGGGATTGAGCCCTGGTCTCCTGCCTTGACAAATGGATTCTTTACCACTGAGTCACCAGGGAAGCCCCCTGGACGTCTCTTGTTGGGAGGTTTTCAATTACTGATTCAATTTCTTTACTAATAATTGATCTGTTCAGATTGTTTCTTCATAACTCAGTCTTGACAGGTTGTATGTATTTCTTATTGGTTCCATTTTTTTCTAGGTTATTCAGTTTGTGGTCCAAAAAGATGCTTGATGTGGTTTCAGCCTTCTTAAATTTATTAAGATTTGTTTTATGGCCTAATATATGATCTATCCTGGAGAGTATTCTATGTGTGCTTGAGATGAATGTGTGTTCTACTGCTGTTCTACAGGCATTCCATATAGGTCTGTTAGATCCGTCTATCTAATGTGTAGTTGAAGTCCAATCTTAGAGCACTTTGAAGAAGTTATTATTCTGTCTTCTGGCTTTCATAGTTTCTGTCGGTCAGCTACTAGTCTTATTGATGCTGCTTAAAAATAACCTTTTTACTCTCTGACAGCAATTTGTTTTTTTATTTTGAACTTTGATTTTTAGCAGTTTTCTGTGTTACCCCAGGTTTGGTTTTTTTTTTTTTTTTCCTTTGCTGGGATTCATGGGGTTTTTTGAATCTATTGTTTGATGCATTTTGTTGGTTTGGGGAATCTGTCAGTCATCATATCTTAGGTATTGATTCTGTCACATTCACAATCTTTCCTGGATTTATAGTTACACATACATGGGGCTTAATAACTTATCCTGTGTTCTTGATCTGACTTCTGATTCTTGCCATCCCCCCCACCCCCGCCATATTTTTGTCTCTGCTTCATTCTGGATATATTCTTCTGGTACCACTTCATTTCTCAAACTTTTACTTCATCTCTGTCTAATTTGCTATTAAAACTATCCATTTTATTCTTTCTTAATAATCTTGTTATTGACTATTTTTGTTTCTAGAATTATTTGGTCTTTTGTTCAGATTTCCCTGGACTTCCTTATCTCCCACCCCAGTTTCCAGTTCTCTGCCACCATTCTCAGTCTTACAATCATTATGTACATAGTACTCAGTTATTTTGAAGTATTTTTTCTGATAACTAACAACTGGAGGTCCTGTGGGTCTCTCTTTTGGCCAGTTCTTTCACCTTTTAATTAATTCATCCAAGTCTATGAATTGCACTTTAAGTATTAGTTGCATCCTATAAATCTTTGTATCCTTTAGGTTTTTGTATGTTAATGTTTTCTTAGTCACTTAAACATTTTGTCACTTCTGTTTTTTAATATCCCATGGACTATTCAAATATATGTGTTTAAGTTTCTGAATAGATAGGAAGTTTGAAGCTGCCTTTGCAGCTGATTTCTAAATTTATTGCATTGTGAAAACATAATCTGTTATGTTTATTCTTTTGCATGCATTGTGTTTTGTTTTTGCTGTGGTGACTTAAGATTTTCTCTTTTATTCTTATTCAGAAATGTCCTTACAATGTGTCTAGACGTAATTTTTCTTATTTATCTTGAATTTCATGGAATCTTACAATTTGTGGATGTTTGTGTTTGTTTGGGGAATGTTCTTAGCTATTATTCAACTGTTGCCATCCCTCTGTTCTTTTTTGTTTTAAAATTTTTCTAGGTTTCTTAAAGAATAGATATTGGGATGTATGCATCTGTTCTTCTTATCTCAACTTTTTATTCTATACTTCCTTTGTGATATTCGATGGTACCCTCCACTTGGTCTTTTTATTCCAAGGAATGTTCCCTCCTGAAGCTTTCAGGCCTGTGGTGATAGTGGTAGTGGTGAATGCTCAGGGTTCTCTAGCCTATGCTGTTCCCGTTATGGTTCCTTATTAATCTCCCTGTTGGTTGCTGACCTCCAATACTTACTTCTTACCTCCATAATTGCATTACTACAGGCTAAATTTTCATTCTCTGTGATGGCCTGGGGAGAATGAGAAAGAGAGTGAAGCCAGGTAGAAAATAGGGACACTCCTTCTTGGGAAGTGGGAAAGCAAACTGTGGGTCCCTGCATTTCCAGTATTTTACAGGCAAAATGGTAAAACAACTGCCCACTATTTAGAGATCTTGGAATCATTGCTGGTATTCTGGAATTCCCAGAAAGCCACAGACCTAGAATCACCCATTTAGTATTTAAGCTACAATAGACAAAACTAGATGGGGCAAGACCACAGTAGGCCCTGGATAGACTTGTATGGAGCGTCTGGACACTAGCTACTTATTTGCAAAGACTGGTAATTTCTTGGTAATTTCACTTTCCTCACAACAGCCCAAACCTACCTTTCACTGATCCCTAGTTTTGGACCCTACCTACCTACATTTTAGTGTGAATTTACTTTTAAAAGGTTAAATAAATATAAATTGCAAATAAAACTGAAGTTTCCCTTCAACAAATAGCTGATCACAGTTTTGTGCAACTCTCTATTCTTTTTCCTCAATAAGCTGACAAATAGTCAAACTGTCCTAAGTGGTGTAAGTGAATGTCTCTATATACACACAGGTGGATGCACGCAATTGTGTGTATACTTAAATTGTACCTAGAGATAATTGTAAATAATATAAAATTTCTTTTTTCATGTAAGTGGCATTACGCTGTATTTATCATCGGGCAGCATGTTTTTTAATCACTAAAACTGTTTGCAGATATCTAAAATTCGGGTTTATTGTGTTCACAAAATTGATTATTATATGCCACATTATATTTATTCATTCCTTGCCCCCTCTCCCATTCCCAGCATTGGTCTAGGTGCTTTTGAGTTTTCCCACTCAGAATGATGCCAGAGAATATTCAAACTATCGCACAATTGCACTCATCTCACATGCTAGCAAAGTAATGCTCAAAATTCTCCAAGCCAGGCTTCAACAGTACATGGACCATGAACTTCCAGATGTTCAAGCTTATTTAGAATAGGAGAGTAACCAGAGATCAAGTTGCCAACATCCGCTGGCTCATCGGAAAAGTAAGAGAGTTCCAGAAAACATCTAACTCTGCTTTATCGACTATGCCAAAGCCTTTGACTGTGTGAATCACAACAAATTGGACAATTCTTAAAGAGATGGGAATACCAGGCCACCTGTACCTGCCTCCTGAGAAATCTGTATGCAGGTCAAGAAGCAACAGTTAGAACCTGGATCAACAGACTGGTTCCAAATTGGGAAAGGAGTACATCAAGGCTGTATATTGTCACCCAGCTATATGCAAAGTACATCATGCAGAATGCCGGGATGGATGAAGCATAAGCTGGAATCAAGATTTCCGGGAAAAATATCAATAACTTCAGATATGCAGATGATACCACCCTTATGCAGAAAGCGAAGAGGAACTAAAGAGCCTTTTGATGAAAGTGAAAGAGAAGAGTGAAAAAGTTGGCTTAAAACTAAATATTCAGAAAACTAAGATCACAGCATCCGGTCGCATCACTTCATGGCAAATAGATGGGGAAACAATGGAAAGAGTGAGAGACTTTATTTTTGGGGGGCTCCAAAATCACTGCAGATGGAGACTGCAGCCATGAAATTAAAAGACCCTTGCTCCTTGGAAGAAAATCAATGACAAACCTAGACAGCATATTAAAAAGTAGAGACATTACTTTGCCAACAAGGATCTGTCTAGTCAAAGCTGTGGTTTTTTCCAGTAGTCATGTATGGATGTGAGAGTTGGACTATAAAGAAAGCAAGCACCAAAGAATTGATGCTTTTGAAGTGTGGTATTGAGAAGACTCTTGAGAGTCCCTTGGACTGTAAGGAGATTAAACCAGTCAATCTTTTAGGAAATCAGTCCTGAATATTGCTTGGAAGCACTGATGCTGAAGCTTCAACTCCAATACTTTGGCCCCTGGATTTGAAGAACAGACTCATTGGAAAAGACCCTAATGCTGGGAAAGATTGAAGGCAGGAGGAGAAGGGGATGACAGAGGATGAGATGGTTGGATGGCATCACTGTCTCAATGAACATGAGTTTGAGTAAGCTCCGGGAGTTGGTGATGGACAGGGAAGCCTGGTGTGCTGCAGTCCATGGAATCGCAAAGCATCAGACACAACTGAGTGAAGTGAACTCAAAACAATGCTGCAAAAACGTGTTTAAACTTGTCTCCTTATGCACGTGAAATAAATGTTTTTCTGGGGATCAGGTGTTTTTCCCCTCTAGAGTTAATCTTTGGAAATGCAGGAGATATTTTTATTATTTTTTTTTTTTACACATCCCTTTTTGTATGCCTATTATGTATGTTCTCATTGGCACTTAAATTTCTTTCCTGGCATGTCTGCTAGAAAGTAGGCTGACTAGTGTCTTTTGTGGTTTAAAGATAGACAGTCCTATATTCCTCTTGGTTTACTTAATTAACTGCCCTCTACATTGGATTTCTTGTGATTCTATTATAAACCTGTTCATGGTACTGATTAAAGTTGTTCTATTCATGATGTCTAGAAAAGATCTTTTCTAGATTGTTTTTATTTCTTTTCCTTTATAGGACTAACCTCCAAACCTCCAAGTTGCATTTGGAAATGTTAGATGCTTTTGTTAAGATGATGCTTAATGTAAGCATGTTGCTTCCTATAAGGGTGTTTGTTGCTTACTGTTTCCATTTTCCTTTGAAGGGAAAATGTGCTTAGATTATCTTTTCCTTCTTTCATTGCAGATTTGTATATTCTTGTATATACTATTCTTTGGCAATATACTTGCATATACTTCCCTTCTAAAATATTGTATTACTAGCTTAAATTTCTTTTTTGGGTGTTAGTTCTAAAAGGTCTTGTAGGTCTTCATAGAACCGTTCAACTTCAGCTTCTTTAGCGTTGCTGGTTGGGGCATAGACTTGGATTACTGTGATATTGAATGGTTTGCCTTGGAAACGAACAGAGATCATTCTGTCACTTTTGAGATTGCATCCAAGTACTGCATTTCAGACTCTTTTTGTTGACCATGATGGCTACTCCATTTCTTCTAAGGGATTCCTGCCCACAGTAGTAGATATAATGGTCATCTGAGTTAAATTCACCCATTCCAGTCCATTTTAGTTCACTGATTCCTAGAATGTCAATGTTCACTCTTGCCATCTCCTGTTTGACTACTTCCAATTTGCCTTGATTCATGGACCTGACATTCCAGGTTCCTATGCAGTATTGCTCTTTACAGCATCGGACCTTGCTTCTATCACCAGTCACATCCACAGCTGGGTATTCTTTTTGCTTTGGCTCCATCCCTTCATTCTTTCTGGAGTTATTTCTCCACTGATCTCCAGTAGCATATTGGGCACCTACTGACCTGGGGAGTTTCTCTTTCAGTATCCTATCATTTTGCCTTTTCATAGTGTTCATGGGGTTCTCAAGGCAAGAATCCTGAAGTGGTTTGCCATTCCCTTCTCCAGTGGACCACATTCTGTCAGATCTCTCCACCATGACCTGCCTGTCTTGGGTGGCCCCACAGGGCATGGCTTAGTTTCATTGAGTTAGACAAGGCTGTGGTCCTAGTGTGATTAGATTGACTAGTTTTCTGCGATTATGGTTTCAGTGTGTCTGCCCTCTGATGCCCTCTTGCAACACCTACCATCTTACTTGGGTTTCTCTTACCTTGGACATGGGGTATCTCTTCAAGGCTGCTCCAGCAAAGCGCAGCCACTGCTTCTTACCTTGGACGAGGGGTATCTCCTCACCGCCGCCCCTCCTGACCTTGAACTTGGAGTAGCTCCTCTAGGCCCTCCTGCGCCCACGCAGTCACCGCTCCTTGGACGTGGGGTTGCTCCTCTCGGCCACCACCTCTAATCTCCGGCATCGGGTAGCTCCTCCTGGCCGCCGCCCCTGGCCTTGGGCATGGGGTATCCTTTCGGCCATTCCTGCACCTTCACAGCCTGGCACTCTTGGCCACTGCCCCTGACCTCAGACGTGGGGTAGCTCCTCTTGGCCGCTGCTCCTGGGGCATGGGGTCCTCCCAGCTTCTGCCCCTGACCTCGGACGTGGGGTAGCTTCTCTCGGCCGCCTTGTGCGCCATCACAGCCTACCACGCCCATCACTTCATGGGAAATAGATGGGGAAACAGGGGAAACAGTGTCAGACTTTATTTTTGGGGGCTCCAAAATCACTACAGATGGTGACTGCAACCATGAAATTAAAAGACGCTTACTCCTTGGCAGGAAAGTTATGACCAACCTAGATAGCATATTCAAAAGCAGAGACATTACTTTGCCAACAAAGGTCCGTCTAGTCAAGGCTATGGTTTTTCCTGTGGTCATGTATGGATGTGAGAGTTGGACTGTGAAGAAGGCTGAGCGCCAAAGAATTGATGCTTTTGAACTGTGGTGTTGGAGAAGACTCTTGAGAGTCCCTTGGACTGCAAGGAGATCCAACCAGTCCATTCTGAAGGAGATCAGCCCTGGGATTTCTTTGGAAGGAATGATGCTAAAGCTGAAACTCCAGTACTTTGGCCACCTCATGCGAAGAGTTGACTCATTGGAAAAGACTCTGTTGCTGGGAGGGATTGGGGGCAGGAGAAAAGGGGACGACAGAGAATGAGATGGCTGGATGGCATCACCAACTCGATGGACGTGAGTTTGAGTGAACTCCAGGAGCTGGTGATGGACAGGGAGGCCTGGCGTGCTGCGATTCATGGGGTCTTAAAGAGTTGGACACGACTGAGCGACTGACCTGAACTGAGCTTAAATTTCATTTAGACATTAATTCAAGATTATTTTTCTTCCTGTTCCCAAAGTTGGAATCTTTGAGGGAGGTCCACATTTATATTCTTTCACTGACTAGTTTTGTTACCTTTTGGCAGGACTTTGACAGTTAAGTCATCTATCAAAAGACAAGGCTTAAATAAATGATCTTGAGGCTTCCTCCAGAAACTTCTTTGACAGAGTCAAATGAGTAATTTCATAAACAGTGAGGAACTTAAAGAGACAACATTTATTGCCTTTGGTATAAGCAGCAGTGCTTATTTATGTGTTTTAAGATTTTTAAACTGTAAACATATAGATTGCAAGACTCAGAAAGTATATGTTTTCTTTTATAGGTGTTTTGTTCAAGTTTTAAAGTTAAGTCAAAATGCCAATAAGACCAGATCTCCAGGTAGGTGGTCCTAGGCCAAAAGGAAGTATTTTAATTCCTAAAATCACTTTTTGTTTATTTATAGATATTAAATGCTATAGTTTTAGGAAAGATAAAACTTATTTGTTTCTATGAAACGGTCAAGAGTTAAATAATTTAAATAAAAATATTACCCTTTTATTTTTCAATAGATTTGTTTCCAGAAGCTTTAAGAATACAAAGTATTAAAGATTATTTATATATACCTTTTACATAGAAGTGAATTATGCATTGATTTATATATAACTTATGCCTGGATACTTTAGTGTTAAGGTTTAAAATTGTAAGATACTTAACATTTAGGTCAGTCATATTACTGTATGAAAATTCCTTGTTAATGAGGTGTACTTTAATAGCAGGAATGGCAGACTTTGTAAAGCTTATAAATATAGAATATAATAATAAATTATGTGTGCATGTAATGCTTAAGTTAGTTTGGTTGGTATAGCTGCTAAAGAAGTGCTTTTACCTTCTTTATGCCTTTTTTTTTTTTACTATTAATATTTAAACCTCATGAAGAAGTTGACAGATATGTTAGGGTTTTATCCATGGTATTAAGGGTTAGTTACTATAAAGCTGATTTTTATTTCTTTCATTAACAGGTTTTTGTTTTTAACTTAATGATGACTTTTCAATAAGAGATATGAAGTGGAAATTATTAAAATACATTTTTCCTATATAGATATTGTTGTCAAAGAAACTTAATCTCTAATTTTGTTACTCCAAATTTAATAGTGGACAGTTAAATAAATTGTTTTATAAGCTCTTGAGAATTTTCAAATGTGAAAGCAATTCTTAAATTACTTGATTCCATAAGGTGACTAATGTTGGTTTTGATTCAGTATATGTGGTATTTTCTATATTTCTTCAGCAGTTGGAAAAATGCATTGATGATGCTTTAAGGAAAAATGATTTTAAACCTTTGAAAACACTTCTACAAATTGATATTTGTGAAGATGTGAAGATTAAATGCAGCAAACAGTTTTTCCACAAGTTAGATGACCTTATGTGCCGGGTAAATACTCATTTTCGTTGAATGATTGTTACGGTTATTAGATAGCACTCTACTTTTTATGAGGAGATTCTCCATTGGAAGAAATGAATAAAGAGGCTTCAGCAGGCTCACTTGTATAAATAAATGCTTGTTTCACCACTTGCTTTTTTGTATTTGTTTGAGGAGTACCAAATAACATGTTGGACTGTTGTTTTGTAAGCAGTATATACAAAAATCATGTTTACATAGTGTTACCATTATTAACTTTATTTAAACCGGAGGAGAATAGGGTACTTACTTGAGGTTTAAACAATGTGTTCTACCTTTTGAAAACCTATTAGCATATTAATCATGTAGTGTGGACAGTGCTTGTTGCTCGCAAAAATAAAACAAGTAAAAACAAAAATCATCTAAAATCTTGACTTGATTTATCGTATATAAAGTATTTTTATACTTTTATGCAAGTGATTATTGACAGTCTCCACCAGAATTTGATAATTGTTACAAATCTAAGATTAAAATTTCTTATATCCCTTAGTTAAATACATAGAACTTTTTAGAATGGAAGGTAACTGATTCATTTCCTCATAAGTATAAAGTTTCTTAAATTATATAATTCTGCATTTTTGTGCTGAGTTTGTTGTTCAGTGGCTGAGGGGCTGTAAGGAAGTCACCTTTTAAAGCCACACTTTTGTCCTTTGCGATATGGAGATTATGATAATGACTAACACTCAGGATTTATGAGGATTATATTAATAACATTCCTAGCATAATGCCAGTTCCATTTTATTTTGTATTTGCAGATGTTTAAATCTATGATTTGCATTTTAGGAGCTTAATAAAAGAAATATCCAAACTGTTTCAACCATTTTGGTTTCTTTTGGAAGATGTGGCAAAAATATCACTATACTGGGGCAAGCTGGACTTCTAACTATGATAAAACAAGGACTAGTCCAAAAGATAAGTATAGAATATGTAACATATTCATGTGAGGGAAATATGTTTCAAGCTGTGTTTTCTAATTAAGCGGTTCATAGTCTTGAAAAATAAATTTGGGAAATGTATATAAAACTTTGAGATAAGATATTTTTATAACCTGTGGTATATGTTAGAAAATTAAAGATCACAAGGAAACTATACAGGGTCCTTGATGATCATGTGAATGTAAGGTCCCAAAACTCCAAAAAGCCTTAACTTGCTTTATTTTCTCTCGCTCATCTTAGTCCTAGTCTAACTTTTATTTTTCTTTTTATATTGTTTATTATATTTCCCATTTTAAAATGTATTGATTTTTGTCCTTTTCATTCTTTGTTATATTCCCAGCAACAAGAACAGTCCCTAAAGCATAGCATGTACTCAGACATCTGAGTTCAATAATAAAAAAGTAATGCCAAAACTTTTCAAATAGTAACAATGACAAAATGATCTAATGTGTAATGATAATTTACTTTTTATCTATTGTATGAATGTTCATGAACTAAGAATTTGAAGAGAGTAATAAAGACTTTCGACTTGGAATTGGAACTTCATTCATCCCCATCTAAAAAATGGGGAACATATAGTGAGTTACCAAAAAGCAAAAACAGTGAAGATGTTTAAGAGCATAAACTTATTTTGATTCAATACTGGAATTTTTATTTGTAATGTTTGTTTTTAGGTTTACTGTTTCTATAAATACATTTTTAAAGTTATTAAGTGAATTCAAAGTGACTAATGTATACATTTCTTTTTTTTACATGGTTGCCTGGTTTGAAAAATCCAAGGAGATTATTCTGAGTCGGGGAAATTCAAAAGATGAAGCTGTTATAAATATGATAGAAGACATATTTGATCTTTTGATGGTAACAACCATATTGATTCACTGATGTTATGAAGCATGTATGTGTTCATTTAAAAACATTTGTGTTCTATGTGGCCTGAGATCAAAAGTCATTAACAGATTGGTTAGTGCATTTATCTGATTAATTAATTGGTTAATACATAAAAGTTAAATAATTTGCATGTGTTCATTTGAAAACAAATTGTGTTCTATATTATAAATATGATAGAAGACATATTTGATCTTTTGATGGTAACAACTGTATTGATTCACTGATGTTATGAAGCATGTATATGTTCATTTAAAAACATTTGTGTTCTATGTGATCTGAGATCAAAAGTCACTAACAGATTGGTTAGTGCATTTATCCTGATTAATTAGTTAATAATAAAATTTAAATAATTTTATGGTGAATTCAGAAGTAACCTATTTTAGTACTATTTTTAATGGTTTTTATTATAAGTAAGTTTTAAATATTATTCATTTTCTTCTCAGGTCATACATGACATCGATGATGAAGGTATAATAAACACTTTATTTTTATTGGAACAATAATTTGCTGTTAAAGTTCTGGTATAATTTTTCAACTCTTGTTGTGTTATCCTAACATTAGTAATTCATTACCTAATTCAGGGATCTACAAATATTTTCTGTAAAGAATTAGAAAATATTTT
Source organism: Bubalus kerabau (assembly GCF_029407905.1). Classification (NCBI taxonomy): domain Eukaryota; kingdom Metazoa; phylum Chordata; class Mammalia; order Artiodactyla; family Bovidae; genus Bubalus; species Bubalus kerabau. The sequence continues at coordinate 57,207,466 of NC_073636.1, forward strand.
AGGCTTTGTGGGCCTAGAAAGAAATTGAGACTGTTACACAGGTACTTTATTTAACAAGAAAGAAAACACATTTCCACAGATGTTTTATTAATGCAACTCAAAGTATAATGGTGATTGAGTACAATGATTTTATAATACTAATAAGGAGAATAGCATTCTTTTTTGAGATGGTAACAGTGTCTCTTAATTAAGGTTCAGAGTTAGTATTTGCTGTTGTAAAAACTGATTGCAAGTCTTACTTATTCATGCTCATCTATAATGAGATTTTGTGTATATTACATTAGAAAATGTCTTTTCACACTCATGCAGATAATGCCAAATACTGATATCAATTCATGAACATGTATTTTAATTGAGCATAGTCATCACTTGGCAACATCTGTAGAATTAGGTTTTTTCCTTAATATTTGCATTGTATATTTATGTTATTATGTTATATATGTGTATATATGTATACAGTGTGTGTATATATATAGAGAGAGAGTATATATATATATGGAAAAAGTCTAATATTCTTTAATATTATTCTAATAATAATATTCTAATAATCTAATATTCTAAAGCATTCTAATAAATGCTTTCCAAGGGATGACTGTGCTTAATTAAAAGTCATGCTCAAGGTGGTTCAGATATCTGGTAAAGAATCTGCCTGCAATATGAGAGACCCAGGTTCAAGCCCTAGGTTGGGAAGATCTACCCTGGAGAAGGAAATGGCAACCCATTCCAGTATTCTTGCCTAGAGAATTCCATGAACAGAGGAATCTGGTGGGCTACAGTCCATGGGGTCACAAAGAGTCAGACACAATTGTGCAACTAAGACTTACTTTTTTCTTAATGTTTACTTTTTAGAATGACATTGCACTGCAGATTAATCACTTTCAGTTGAAGGTTAGGTGGAAGCTCCTCAGTTGTACAGTTAAAATCAGTTTTGAAATATGGAAATTTCCTTTACACTTACATCAGCGTCCCAAAACGCTGCTGGGTCTGTAGTTGGAGTTTGGAAAAAGTTCATTACCTATGTTTCTGTTGGAAATGGAGATGTCATTTCTTGTCTTAGTTTTTGAAAGCCTCTTGTGATTCAGATGACCTTTGTTTCATTGAAATGACTTTACTGAAGTATAAGTATCTCATATAAGCACTATTTTTCCTTGGATTTGGGGGCTGAATTCATTAAGAAATCTTATCAACTCTGCAGCCCAAGCTAATTACCAAAGCCATTCATTCAGAGGTGGCTAATGATTGCTGAATTCCTAAGAATGAATGAGATTCACCTGAGACTACTAATTCAGTAAAACATCATACATTCGCATATTTCCACGGAGCACCTGCTGATGAATACAGCCATACAAAAAGGGACAGTGAGTTGGATTTGGTTTGTGGGCCATAGTTTGTCCTTGATCTAGTGAAATTTTTAGTAGGACAGGGAGAACGTAGAACATGTTACAACTCATCATCTCAACTTGTGTTTGGCAGTGCCTTGTACCTAACAATAAACTCAAGTTATTTTATCTCTGTGTTGGTTGGGGAAGAATTACCTAGGATTGGTAATTGAGGCTGGTGCATCTTTTATATTAATGAATGAAGGAACAGCTGTTTGCTGCCTTCAAAGCCAAAACGTTTTAAAAGATTGATTGCTCTTTATTTCAGTAGTAGTTAATGCTACGTTTTCATTTGTTTTTTGCACTTAACATAACAATCTAGTCTAAATTCTTCACTTTTTAGGGGAGAAAACAATCCTAAAGCACCAATGATTATGAAGTGATTCAACTAGTTTTTTTAAATAAATCATTTTATCTTTTCAGATAATTCAGTGATTTTTTTCTTCTTTTAATGTAGTCACTGTGAAATTGTGCATTTTCTGTTCCTATGTTGCCATTATTTAAAATTATTTCTTAAAAATTATGTCGTGAATTAGCATGGGGCAAATTCCTCTTAATTGGTATTAATAAAGCCTTGTCTTTTAAGAGACTAGGGTCAAATTTAGAAACAGGTAATGTTATTTAGATCTTCATGAGGAGGTATTAATGACCATTATGAAATTTTGGAGGTATGACTATAAATTATTGAGGCCAGTTTTTATAAAAACCTTAAAATAGAAGTTTCCAGTTTTGAACTATATTTATCCAAAACACTAATACTGCTTTAAGTGCCTAAAGGAGAAACTGGATCTGGGGTTATTCCCTTGCCAGAGTTCAGATCAGTCACATCTGTTGAATGATGTTTTTTCTTTTTTTTTTTTTTTTATTTATTTTAATTGGAGGCTAATTACTTTACAGTATTGTAGTGGTTTTTGCCATACATTGACATGAATCAGCCATGGGTGTGTACATGTGTTTTTTCAAAGTTACACAGCTGATTAGTGGCAGAACCAGGATTGAATTTCATGCTTCCTGGTGACCAGGGCAGTCCGCAGGCCTTCTTCTGAACTGAACTAGTATGTCCTTTCCATTCACTCATATAAGAAAAGGTTGTCCTTTAAAATACATATTTGTCAATAATTAACTTTTATTTAGGTAAAAGGCAAATAGTGGAAAGTTTCGTGCCTCAAATTTGTGCCCTGGTTATTGACTCAAGAGTGAATATTTGTATTCAGCAGGAGGTAAGCCATTATTTAGTTTTTCTTTTAAAAATTAAAGAGAAAGTAGAAACAATTTGGTAGCAATTTGTCACATTGAATAATTATTTTATCTTGGCACTGAATTATCATGTAGTGTATTTCTGTGGTCTTCATTCATTGCTTTGGAGAAGGAAATGGCAACCCACTCTGAAAAATCCCACAAACGGAATTCTTAACAGGCTATAGACCATGGGGCACAAGAGTCAGACACAACTTATGGTTTCAGGAGGAGAAATTCATTGCCTGACATGATGAATATATTATGTAAATATATATTGAACATTTATAACCATGTGGATTTATGTATATGAAAATAGCTCATATGAAAATAAACTATACCATCTAGATATTAGTTCCTCAGTATTTACATGCTAAAAATAAAAATAATTTATAGTATATATTGATAATGCATATGTACATGTGTATAGTCATAAGAATAAATATTAATAAGATATTTTTTGCTTCCTTAGTTCTTATGATAGAGTAATAATGAACATGTCATACTGCAGAGTATGAGTGCTTTAAGCATAGGAATCATGGTATATTCTATTTTTGATATCCTTTGTTTTATATTTTCTTGTATTCACTATTTTATGCTTTATATTCTTTCCTCCACCCTTCATTCCTTGCATAAAATGCTGTGATTAAGAAAAAGAGGCTTCTAAATTTATGTACCTATCTCTGAAAACATATTAATATTCCACTGAATATATAAAGTTAATGGATTCTCTTTTTTTCTTTTCTAGACTCTAAAAAAAATGAATGTGATGCTTGACAGAATGCCTCAAGATGCCAGGAAAATACTCTGTAACCAACAAATGTTAATTCTCATGTAATAATCTGTACTATATAGCTTTAATTAGTAGTTCAAGTCAAGAATTTAAAGGATGTTTTTTAAGGCAAATAAGGCAACCATAAGTTGCATTAGTAATTAAAATTGGTCAACTGTTATAGGTTTCTAATATTGTATATGGGTATGTTTTCTGCCATAGTCTAATACTAATGAAATATAAGTTTTAGTGAAGTTTTTTACCCTAAACATATGAACTTTCTATTTAAGTGATATTTGTCCACTATATAACCTGCTGTTTTGATTCACAGGAGTAGTATGGGAGAAAGGATTTTAGATGCTGGAGGTAAGTATGTTTTTTCAAAATGCTCATATTTGAAGTTATTCCAAATTTATTAATAGAATATAATATTTGTCAAAATAATATAATGTGAAATTATATGAAAAATTATAAACTGTGCATAATCAAGCAGTTTTTATTTACCTTAATAAATAAAGGATAAATATCTGTGGAACTAAGAAAAAAAGTATGATAACAGGAGTTGTCAAATATAATTTGTTCCTAATAGTAGGTTTATGAATAATAACTTAATTTTCCAGGAGATTTTAATTCCTTTTGCTAAGAAATTTCTCAAATATATTTTATGAAATTAGGTTTAATATTCTTGGGATTGATTTGTTTGTAAATGATGTCTTTATTAAAATAACTGAAATTTTCTTTCCTAAGTTTCATATGAGAAAATTTTCATGTAGTGATTTACATATAGAACAAACCAGTGGCTTCAAGTACTTTAAAATAACTGTAAACATCGTGATATACAAAAGGAAAACAAAGATTACCTATGATTTATAGACTTGTCAGTTATTTTTACAATTCACAACTCTAATAATAATGGAATGATGGTATCTTTGCATATTTAGGAGTTTCTTTTAAATGTCCTTAAAATTTTTTGTTTTATTCCTTTTTTCTGTTGACAAACTTGACTTGTTGTTTGGGCTGTGTTCATGCCATGTAATGGTGGGATATTTTTAATCTATATGAAGAAAATGGTAAAAGATGAGTAAATTGCACTATGTTCCTTGTTTCTCTTGCTTGTTCTAACACCTTATGAAATATAGTTTCATAAAGTTTAATTTTCATAATTTCAAATAATTAACTTTTTTTTAAGATTATGACTTGCAAGCGGGTATCGTCGAAGCTTTATGTAGAATGACCACAGAAAAGCAAAGACGAGAACTGGCTTGTCAGTGGTTCTCAATGGATTTTATTGCTAATGCATTTAAAGGAATTAAAGACTCTGAATTTGAAACAGTAAGTAGTATAAAATAACAAATTAACAAGTTTTTTTTAATTACTGTGTTTTTTAAAAGCTCTCTCTTTTTTAAAAATTAGGATTGCAGGATATTTCTCAACCTTGTAAATGGCATGCTTGGAGACAAGAGAAGGTAAATTTAATGCAAAATACAACCATTTAATGATAAAAATAGAGCTCAAGAGGGGAGCACACAATGTTAGTCTGAAATAATCCTCCACTGGTCTTATTTTGCTTTGTACTTTTTGGAGGAAAAATACATTTTTAATTAACGTGAATAAATAAATTTTTCTAAGATTGGTTTACTGTATTTCAGAACTGTATATGCATTATAAATTTGGTGTTTAAGGAATAATAAAAGCCTAAATATAAATATTACTTGAGCTACCTCTATCCATATACTGCAATAAAAATGTATAGCAAATATAAATCATTTTCTTTTGTAGTTAACACTGTAAGGATGTTCTTTCTGAGGTTATTAAATCTCAAGAATGGTCTAGGTAATACAAATTTTTATCACTTTTGACAATGACATAGGAAGTATTTTTGTTGTGCAGTGCCTGGCACCTTATAAATGCTCAGGACACATTGGATGAATCAATTCACAATGAGTTTACCGACTACAGAGAAAAGATAGGGGGAAGGTTAAGTGCAAGGAGTCATACTATTTGAATTTGAATAATAGGTTCCCCTCTTCCTGTTCTAATGTTGGACAAGTTGTTTAATCTCACTTTCCTCAGTTTCCATAGCTATAAAATAAGAATACTAATAATATCTTCCCAACCCAGGGATAAAACCCACGTCTCCTGCATTGCAGGCAGATTCTTTACCATCTGAGCCATCAAGGAAGCCCACAATAATATCTACCCCATGTTTGTTGTGAAGATTAAGTGAGATAGCTATGTAAGTCCTTACAATAGTAATTGACCAAGAAAGTATTCATTGAATTCTGCCATTCTTATTAGCAGTATTATTCACTTCTACTCTTCCTGTCTAATCCTGTAGGAACTTCCATTATATTACTATAAGCTATATTGGGAATCTCTGCTCATAGTCAATAACATGAAAAGTAATTTGGTACAGTTAACTTTAGTCAAAATGGTAGGTTGAGTAGTAGCCTCAAAATAATATGCTTTCTTTCATAAACAGGTTTCCATTAAATTCTCACTTTAAAGAGTAATAAAGAAGGAAATCATGATTTTGTTTAAATTGTCACTACCACCTGATTTCCTTTTGATCCTAGATATGATTTGTATGGAAAGTCAAAATTATGCTGTGGAGGCTTATTAGTTTTTTTTAACTCAAACTACTTTTTCTTTCAGGGTCTTTACATTTCCTTGTTTGTCAGCATTTCTTGATAAATATGAGGTAAATTTTAAAATGTAATACATTTTTTTAGTTATTAGGTGATTTTTGATGTAGAGGTCAACTGAATTGTAGGTTATAATTTGACAAGAACATTAATATTAGTCATAATTAAATCACAAATAACAGCTGGTCTGATATTCTAGATCTAAGTGATATTTTATGAAATGATGTATTTGTAGCCAAGGATAAGTAAAATATAAAGCTGTACTTCAAATTATCTTATGTTTCCTTATTCAAGCCCATTATTGTTTATTATTCATGAATATATTCAAATGTGAAATTATCTTCAGCCTTTATTTGTACTTGAGTATTTGTGATTTTCTGGAGCTGGCTAATTTCTGTGTAAAATAGTAAGCAGCTTTTTTTTTATTGTTTCTAAATTGATTTAAATACTATACTTGCCTTCTCTTTATCTTCCTATACCTTCCAGCTATACTTTTTTCTTTTTTTAAAAAAAACTCAACCATGAATGAATGTCATAATTTTATATTTATATATAGCATAATTATAATGTGTCATAATTTTCTCTTGTCACTTTTAAAAGCATAGTATGTTCTAGTTTTGTATGTTTATTTTATTAGCTGCAAATACCATCAGATGAAAAACTTGAGGAGTTTTGGATAGATTTTAATCTTGGGAGCCAGACTCTATCATTCTACATTGCTGGAGACAATGATGTAAGTGTTATTCCCTCTGTATCATTTTGAGTTGTGTGTATATGTATGTATATAATAATTCAGTTTAAGAATATGGATTTCTTTGTATATTTTCTCGCTTTTAATAGATTTCAGTGTTAGCTCTAATAATTTTGATGAGCATGGTAACCTAGCAAGCTAATTAGAAATGAAAATTATTTCTGATGTTTTATAGCAACAGAAAAAAGCTAAAATTTAATACTAGTTTTTAAATATAAACCTTTCAGAAATTACACATTAATGATAAAATTTAACATTCAGATGAACAAAGTGAGTTGAATCTAGAAAAGACAACAGTTACTCAAGTACAGAAACACTCAGTTAAAAATAGCGTTAACAATGACAAATGGTCTTATTTTATTCTTTCATAGCATCTTCTATTTGAAAATATTGAGGAATTGATTTTTATGGTCATATTTAGAAGTGAATTTTAGTTCTTTTCTGTACTAAATTGTAGCTATGCTTAAACTTTCCAACCAGGTGGTGTGTTTTCTACTGACCCCTTTTTAACCTGAGGAAAATTTTTGAGCCATTGTTTCCAAATAGCCACCACTTACTATTTGCTACATTGGTGTACTTCTAGCTCAAGCTGTAGAGCGGAGATCTGAGTAAGAGTTGGTTTGAAGTTTACTGATCTGATTGTGATTGCTGATAATAATGATGCTTTTTGTCCAGGTAAACTTATAGACAAAGATGCCTCTTAGGAATTTCACATATTTTTCTTTCTTTTTAGAGTACCTTCTTAGAATGCTTAATAATGAGTTCCAAAACCAAACATTACTTTTCAGAGGCAGTGACAGTTTTCATTAGTATATTTATTCTTGCAGGCTTCATAGGAGTTTTTTTAACTGGATTTTCTTTAGGAAGTAGACTTTCATTTTCAGAGAAGAGGATAGAATAGGATTGGAGTGGTTCCTGACTTCACTCGCTTGGTCTAATGGATAATTCAGGGAAGAAAACAAGTAATTTTAGTACTACACATGATAGGGATAGTATAAAATGCATTTATAAGTATTAAATGCCTCATGTGTTCCAGACACTGATCTAGAGAGGCTGGGAGAAAGTTCTTCCCATTGATACATTTAGACTCTCCTTTCCTCTCTGGATTTCTGTGGCAGCAGTGCCTTCTCCCTGTGTTCTCTCTCACTGTCCTCAAAGCTTCTCCCCTATTGTGGCTGCTTAAAACCCTCCTTGTGTCTATTTAACATGGTATTCGAGGGCCTTTATGACCTAGGCCCTCTCTGTTTCTCTGATAATTTCAGACTCTTCTCTATGCTTACTGTGTTCAACCCCCATTCATTTTTTTCTTTGCCTCTGGATAATGCTCTCTTTAGGTCTATATACTTGCTGCCTAGGAACCTCAGGATCTTTGCATCCCATTTAGATAGTCTGAAGTAGCTATCCAGCCATATTATATCACATTGTCCTCTTTTTTCTTTTGTAGTAGTTATTGCTACTTAAAATCCTTTTATCTGTTGTTTTTTGTCTACACCACCCCCCCCCCATAGAATGTAAGATTTATTGAATCAGGGACCCATCTTCTCTCATTTATAGCCATTCAAGGGCTCATATTTAAGAATGAGTAAATACACACTCAACTGAAAAATGCTCTGTGTTAGTGATAGAATTCAGAGGAGATTGGAAAGAAGGCAGGCAGTGTAGAGCCAAAGAAAGATTATAAGTAGGAGACAACATCAGTTCAATAAACATTTAATAAGAACTTACCATGTGCCAGATATATACTAGGCGTTGAGCATCACATTCATGTAAAAGATTCTCCTGGTTGGGGAGAAGAGATTAAAAAGGGACAAGACCAGAAGCAGTTAGATTTATGCAGTAATCCAGGTGAGAGGAATCATGGTGGCACAGTTTTGGAAAGTGATGGTGGGGTGGATGGAAATGGATAGGCTTCAGAAAAACTTGAGGTAGAATTGAGCAGATTTGGTAGTTTGTAGTAAAAAGAGGAAGGATTAATAAAACTTTGGTAACTGAATGGATGGGGATGCTGTTTTAGGAAGATCAATTTTGTAGGGGAAAGATGATGATTCAGCTTTGAATGTTTTGATTTGGAGGTGCTTGTGGGGCATTCAGCTGAAGATAACTTGTAGGCAGTTGAATATATTGGTGTGAAGTTCAGATGGGGAGAACGGAGCTGTAAGTGGAAATTCAGAAGCTCTCTATACTGAAGATAAATAAAACCATGGGATTCTGTGTCTAGATGACAAAACCATAAGAAATGTATACATGGATAGGCAGAGGGATACGTGGATAGGCAGATGGATATAGGATAGGCAGATGGATGTGTCGATAGGCAGATGGATACAGGATAGGCAGAAGAGACTAGCCTGAAGGATGCTTGGCAAGTCTGCCAGAAAAGATCAAATTAAAAGGGTATCATGTTACAGAAGGCAAAGGAAGGGTGTTTTATGAGAGGAAATGATCAAGTCTGTCAAAACACAGTTAAATAAAATAAAAACTGGTCATCCAAGAAAGAGCAATTTTGTTTAAGCTATAGGATTTAGGCATTCCTGAAAAGTTGAAATATTTGTAGAGGAAGTAAAGACAAGAAGAAGAGAACACAGTAGAAGCTAAAGTGAGATGTAGATTCAAGGGAGGGGTTTTTGTTAGGTACTTTATTTTAAGGATGAGTGTTATAAAACTGATGGCTAGAGTAACAATGAATAAAAAAGTTGAGATCAAGAGGAAGAGAGCATAATGGAGGGAAAGTAGGGGGTGAAGATGAAATTGGTGGGCACATTATATTGGTAAACTGTTGAACCTGGGTAAAGGGCCTGTTTTGGACTCATTATAATGATTTCTATTTTTTTTTAATCTTTTTGAAAATTTATATAATGTAGACTTTTTTTTCCAAAAGGAAAGCTTTGAACCAAGTACCTATGTATATGAGGAAGAGTCACTTTAAAGTTAGCAGATGATGATGAGTAGGTGTTATACCGGAGAGGGCAGTGGCACCCCACTCCAGTACTCTTGCCTGGAAAATCCCATGGATGGAGGAGCCTGGTGGGCTGCAGTCCATGGGGTCGCTAAGAGTCGGACATGACTGAGCGACTTCACTTTCACTTTTCACTTTCATGCATTGGAGAAGGAAATGGCAACCCACTCCAGTGTTCTTGCCTGAAGAATCCCAGGGACCGGGGAGCCTGTTGGGCTGCCGTCTATGGGGTCGCACAGGGTCGGACATGACTGAAGCGACTTAGCAGCAGCAGCAGGTGTTATACACAGAGAAATAGGAAGATGCTCAAAGGAGAAAGGAGGATACCAACCTTTTCCTCCTGACCCTGAGGTTTTAAGGTCTGGGAGAATTAACACCTTGACTGGAGAATGCTGTAGTTAAATGGTACTGGTTCTCTCAGAATATACACTGGTTTCAATTAAGGCAACTAAGTGGAGGGAGTTAGTGAAGAGACTGAGGATTTAGTGGAATTTTAATAGTCCTTAAATAGCAAATGAATTGGATCTATTTTCATCATAAGATTACTGGAAGGTTTTAGGATATCATTTTTTTGGAATGGTTCTAATTTTTACTATAACTTTTTTGTGTGAATTCACATTATTTATTCATTTATACAAATTTTCAGTGAAAATACTTGGAAGGGGAAAACATTTTAGATTATTATTAACATGCATTCAGTGTTTGAATCTAAGAAATGGCAATTAATGAGTGGGAACTGGGGGATGAATATGGTTTCACAAAACATTTCAAAGGAAGAGATGACAGGATTTGGTAATATTTTTTAAAAAGGTTATAGTCTAATGTGAATGGATAGTCATTCTTTTTTTGATTAAAAGTAGAAAACCATTAAAGTAATCAATACTATCACTTTTAAGAATGAACAAATAGATTAAATGTGACAAGTATAATATATTATGTAGTCAATTGATGGAACAAGAAATGTGATATATCAACCAGTTACTTAGTGATAGTAAAAAAAAAACCAAACCCTTAGTTTGTATAACTTGAAGATAGTGTTTAAAGGAGCTTTAAAGCAAGATTAAATTATTTATGATCAAAACGTGTTTTTAAATTTAAGGATCATCAGTGGGAAGCAGTCACTGTGCCTGAAGAAAAAGTGCAGATATACAGTATTGAAGGTATTAAACTTGTTTTCTATCATTTCTGTTGGAGTAGAAGTTGCATACTCTATGGAAAAACTCAGTAGACTGATGAAAGCAGATCAACATTTTCATATGTACACATTCATAAATGTGATGGTTCACTATCATCAAATTCCCTGACCCTGTGTTACCCCCAATATCTTGTATTTATTTCCTTCCTTATCTAATCTAAAACCTGTAATTAGTCACTTTCTTCTCAATATGTACTGGACAGAAATCATTTACCTTGGCAGACTGGCACCACTGCAAATTCAGATATCAAGACATTTTTTATTTCAGTAGACAGGTAGTGCTATCTCATGATAGTTTTTATTTGTATTTTCCTAAAACCACTTTTAGGAAAGTTGAACACTTTTTCATGTGCTTAATGGCCATTCACATATTTTCTTTTTGAATTATCTGTTTAAATATTTTGTGCATTTCTCTACTGGACTACATTTCTTTACTGGACTATCTTTTTATTATTAAGTTTTTGAGTTCTTATGTATCTTGAATAGGAATCCTTTGACAAATATATGTTGTATGAGTATTTTCTCCCCATCTATATCTTTCTTATTCATTTTCTCAGTGGTCTCTTTTAATGAGCTGCTGCTGCTACAAAGTCGCTTCAGTCATGTCCAACTCTGTGCGACCCCATAGACGGCAGCCAGCCAGGCTCCCCCGTCCCTGGGATTCTCCAGGCAAGAACACTGGAGTGGGTTGCCATTTCCTTCTCCAATGCAGGAAAGTGAAAAGTGAAAGTGAAGTCACTCAGTCGTGTCCAACTGGTCGCAACCCCATGGACCTATGCCTACCAGGCTCCTCCGCCCATGGGATTTTCCAGGCAACTTCTGCTTTTAATGAGCAGAAGTTGTTAAATTTGAAGTCCACATGATCAGTATTTTTTGTTACATGGTTATTGCTTTGTGTGACCTAAGAAGTTTTTCAGTTCAGTTCAGTCGCTCAGTCGTGTCCGACTCTTTGCGACCCCATGAATTGCAGCACGCCAGGCCTCCCTGTCCTTCACCAACTCCCAGAGTTCACCCAGACTCAAGTCCATCGAGTCAGTGATGCCATCCAGCCATCTCATCCTCTGTCGTCCCCTTCTCCTCCTGCCCCCAATCCTCCCAGCATCAGAGTCTTTTCCAATGAGTCAACTTTTCCCACGAGGTGGCCAAAGTACTGGAGTTTCAGCTTGAGCATCATTCCTTCCAAAGAAATCCCAGGGCTGATCCCCTTCAGAATGGACTGGTTGGATCTCCTTGCAGTCCAAGGGACTCTCAAGAGTCTTCTCCAACACCACAGTTCAAAAGCATCAATTCTTTGGCGCTCAGCCTTCTTCACAGTCCAACTCTCACATCCATACATGACCACAGGAAAAACCATTGCCTTGACTAGACGGACCTTTGTTGGCAAAGTAGTGTCTCTGCTTTTGAATATGCTATCTAGGTTGGTCATAACTTTCCTTCCAAGGAGTAAGCGTCTTTTAATTTCATGGCTGCAGTCACCATCTGCAGTGATTTTGGAGCCCAGAAAAATAAAGTCTGACACTGTTTCCACTGTTTCCCCATCTATTTCCCATGAAGTGATGGGACTGGATGCCATGATCTTCATTTTCTGAATGTTGAGCTTTAAGCCAACTTTTTCACTCTCCACTTTCACTCATCAAGAGGCTTTTTAGTTCCTCTTCACTTTCTGCCATAAAGGTGGTGTCATCTGCATATCTGAGGTTATTGATATTTCTCCCGGCAATCTTGATTCCAGCTTGTGTTTCTTCCAGTCCAGCGTTTCTCATGATGTACTCTGCATATAAGTTAAATAAACAGGGTGACAATATACAGCCTTGACGTACTCCTTTTCCTATTTGGAACCAGTCTGTTGTTCCATGTCCAGTTCTAACTGTTGCTTCCTGACCTGCATACAAATTTCTCAAGAGGCAGATGACGTGGTCTGGTATTCCCATCTCTTTCAGAATTTTCCACAGTTGATTGTGATCCACACAGTCAAAGGCTTTGGCATAGTTAGTAAAGCAGAAATAGATGTTTTTCTGGAACTTTCTTGCATTTTCCATGATCCAGCGGATATTGGCAATTTGATCTCTGGTTCCTCTGCCTTTTCTAAAACCAGCTTGAGCATCAGGAAGTTCACGGTTCACATATGGCTGAAGCCTGGCTTGGAGAATTTTGATCATTACTTTACTAGCATGTGAGATGAGTGCAATTATGCAGTAGTTTGAGCATTCTTTGGCATTGCCTTTCTTTGGGATTGGAATGAAAACTGACCTTTTCCAGTCCTGTGGCCACTGCTGAGTTTTCCAAAATTGCTGGCATATTGAATGCAGCACTTTCACAGCATCATCTTTCAGGATTTGAAATAGCTCAACTGGAATTCCATCACCTCCACTAGCTTTGTTCGTAGTGATGCTTTCTAAGGCCCACTTGACTTCACATTCCAGGATGTCTGGCTCTAGGTCAGTGATCACACCATCGTGATTATCTGGGTCATGAAGATCTTTTTTGTACAGTTCTTCTGTGTATTCTTGCCATCTCTTCCTAATATCTTCTGCTTCTGTTAGGTCCATACCATTTCTGTCCTTTATTGAGCCCATCTTTGCATGAAATGTTCCCTTGGTATCTCTAATTTTCTTGAAGAGATCTCTAGTCTTTCCCATTCTGTTGTTTTCCTCTATTTCTTTGCATTGATCGCTGAAGAAGGCTTTCTTATCTCTTCTTGCTATTCTTTGGAACTCTGCATTCAGATGCTTATATCTTTCCTTTGCTCCTTTGCTTTTTGCTTCACTTCTTTTCACAGCTATTTGTAAGGCCTCCCCAGACAGCCATTTTGCTTTTTTGCATTTCTTTTCTATGGGAATGGTCTTGATCCCTGTCTCCTGCACAATATCACGAACCTCATTCCATAGTTCATCAGGCACTCTATCTATCAGATCTAGGCCCTTAAATCCATTTCTTACTTCCACTGTATAATCATAAGGGATTTGATTTAGGTCATACCTGTATGGTCTAGTGGTTTTCCCTACTTTATTCAATTTAAGTCTGAATTTGGCAACAAGGAGTTCATGATCTGAGCCACAGTCGGCTCCTGGTCTTGTTTTTGCTGACTGTACAGAGCTTCTCCATCTTTGGCTGCAAAGAATATAATCAAATCTGATTTCGGTGTTGACCATCTGGTGATGTCCATGTGTAGAGTCTCTCTTTTGTTTTTGCCTACTACCAAGTGACATAGATTTCTTTCTGTTTTTCTATAAGAACTTTATGGTTTTAAGTTTTATGTTTAGAATTCTGATCCATCTCGTTAATATTCGATTATGGTTTGATACAGGGGTTTAGGTCCATATGGGTATACAGTTATTCCAGGACTAAGGGATGAAAAGATTTTCCTTTCCTCACTGGATTTCATTGGTTCCCTTGTTGAACATCAAATGACTGATTTAAGTGTAGGTCTTACTGTTGTAGTTCATTCCATTGATCTGTTCCCTATGCCAGTACCACATTGTTTTAGCTACTGTAGATTTATAGTGAGTCTTAAAATCAGTAGTGTGTAAGTCTTCTAATATTGTGGGGTTTTTTTGATGACAGTTTTGGTAATTCTAGACCTTTTGAATTTCCATGTAAATTCTAAAATTGGCCTATCAATTGCTACAGAAAACTTGCTAGAATTATGACTGGGTTTGTAGTGTGATATCAGGAGAAATAACATTGTAACAGTAGTTACACTTTTGTGATATAGTTATTCTTTTAGATACTTTGGAATTGATATGCCGAATTTAGTTAGAAATTTGGTATTTCATGTCCTAGAAGGTCTGTAGTTTTAAGTTTCAAAATCAGGGCATTGTTGAACTTCATAGGATGAATTTGCAAGTGTAGTCTTCAGTTTCCTCTAAGAGTATGTGAAGAATTGGTATTGTAAGTTCTTGGTAGTATTCACCAATGAAGCAATCTGGACTTGTCTTTTACTTTTCTTTGGTTAAGGCTCTTAACTACAATGTATTTAATACATAAAGGGTTTTTCAGGTTATCTATTTTTTTTTTCTTGAATAAACTTTGGTATTTCTGTCTTTCAAATTGTTTTCATCCATGTTGTCAATTTTTGGGGCATAAAGTGGTTTATAATGGTCCCTTTTTATCATTTTACTGTCTGTAGATTCTGTGTGATGGTCCCCCATCACTGCTTATACTGATAAGTTGTCGCTTATCTTTTTTCCTAATCAGTCTTATGAGAGGTGTATCAATTTTTTTGATGTTCTCAAATAACTAGCCTTTGGTTTAATTGATTTTTCTCACTTTAGTGTTTTGATCTTCAGTTTAATTGATCTCTGCTCTTATATCTATTGTTTCTTCCTTCTGCTTACTTTGTTTAATTTGGTTTCCTGTTTTTAGTGTCTTGGGGAAAGCTGAAGTCATTGATCTGAGACCATTTTTTCTTTTCTAATAACAGCCTTTTAGTGCTTTAAATTCTTCTAAGTACGTCCTTAGCAGCATCCTACAAATTGCAATATGCCGTGCTTCCATTTTCATTCATGTGATTCTTTTAAATTTCTCTTTTGATTTCTTCCTTGACCCACGGATTATTTAAAAGCACTTTATTTAGTTTCTGTATACTTGAGATTTCAGGAATACATTACTGATTTCTAACGTGATTTCATTGTTATCAGAATATACTTTGTGTAATTTGAAAACCCTTTCCAATATGTTGACTATTAGGTTATGACCCAGATATGGTCTGTCTTAGTAAATGGTCTGAATGCACTTGAGAGGAATGTGTTTTCTGTTGTTCTTGGGTGGAGGGCAGGGTTAATCTGTTGTTCAAGTCATACACCCTCCCTCATTGTCTACCTACCTGTTCTATCAATTATTGAGAGAGAGGTGTTGAAGTCACCACTATGGTTGTGATTTTTTTTCTATTCATTCAGTTCTGTTATTTTTTACTTCCGGTATTTTGAATTTCTGTTATTAGTTTTATAAACATTGAGTGATATATCTTTTCATAAATTTATCATTATAAAATGACTATTTTTCCTGTGGTAATATTCTTTGCTCTGTCATCTACTTTATGTAATACTAATATACTCTCTCCAAGTTTCTGTTGGCTAATTATAGTACGGCATATCTTTATTTTTAAGTAATTTATGTCCTGTATATTTAAAGAGGGTTTCTTATAGGTGTCATATACTGGGCATTTTTCTTTTAAATGTAATTTGACAGTTTCTGCGTTTTGTGGTTTTTAATGTGACTGTTGATCTGCTTTAAATTTATTATCTAGCTTTTGTTCTTTCTATGTACCATCCTGTCTGCCATGTTTCTTTTTTTTTTCTTCGTGTTACTTCATTTTCAGGGGTTCCTTGTACTTCTTTTGTTGGCTTTATATTCAGTTTTTAAATGGCTGATTTAGGTTTTATTTTATACATATTTAACTTAATAGTGTGTGTGTTCAAGTAATATTATACCCCCTAGGAACCTGGTAGGTTCTTGTAAAAACAGTCAACTTCTGTTTTTGCTTCCCTGGCCTTTGTGCCACTACTGTCAATAGGACTAAAAATCTTTTTGCTTTTGAATGTGTCAAAGCCCTCATACTATGGTATAATAATCTTTTTCTTTGTGGAACCAATTAACTTTTAAAAAGATTTTTAAAATAGTTTAAATAGTGCATTATATTTACCATTTCCAGTGTTCAGTTTTCATTTATAATATATGCAGATTTCCATCTGGTATTATTTTCCTTCTGCCTGAGTGACTTCTCTAGTATTTCTTGTACTGCAATAAGTTTTTTTTAATGTCAGAAAATTGTTGTTTATATTTTGAAAAAGTATTTTTTGTTTTATTTTTACAATTTATCATGGTTAAACTTTTATTTGTAATTGATTTTTTAATTATTTTTGGCTGCACTGGGTCTTCAAAGCTGCATACAGGCTTTCTCTAGTTGCAGTGTGTGGGCTTCTCATTGCGGTGGCTTCTTCTCTTGCATAGCAGGGACTCTAGACCATGAGGGCTTCAGTAGTTGCAGCACCCAGGCTTAGTTGCCCAATAGCATGTGGAATCTTCCCAGACCAGGAATCAAACCTATGTCCCCTATTTGAAAGGCAGGTCCTTTTTTGTTTCCTAGGATTTTTTTTTTTTAATTGAAGGATAATTACAATGTTGTGTTGGTTTCTAACAAACAAAACAATGTGAATCAGTCATAATTACGTATATTTCCTCATTCTTGACCCTCCCTCCCCTCCCCCCATCCTACCCCTCTAGGTAATCACAGAGCACAAGGCTTGGCTCCCTGTGTTACATAGCAACTTCCCACTAACTATTTTACACATAATAGTGTATATATGTCACTGGTACTTTCTCAGTTCATCCTACTCTCACCTTCCCCTGCTATGTCCATAAGTCCATTCTCTCCATCTTTGTCTCCATTCCTTCCCTAAAGATAGGTTCATCAGTACCTTTTATTCTCGATTCCATGCTGCTGCTAAGTCGCTTCAGTCGTGTCCGACTCTGCGACCCCATAGACGGCAGCCCACTAGGCTCCCCCGTCCCTGGGATTCTCCAGGCAAGAACACTGGAGTGGGTTGCCATTTCCTTCTCCAATGCATGAAAGTGAAAAGTGAAAGTGAAGCCGCTCAGTCGTGTCCAACCCTCAGCGACCCCATGGACTGCAGCCTTCCAGGCTCCTCCGTCCATGGGATTTTCCAGGCAAGAGTACTGGAGTGGGGTGCCATTGGCTTCTCCATCTAGATTCCATAGGTCTATATTAATATACAATATATGTTTGGCTCTCTCTGACTTACTGAAACTTTACACATGAAAAGATGTTCAATATTGGTCATTATTAGAGAAATGCAAATCAAAACTACAATGAGGTATCACCTCACACCAGTCAGGATGGCCATCATCAAAAAATTTATAAACAATAAATGCTGGACTGTTGGTGGTGGGAATGGAAACTAATATAGCCATTGCAGAGAACATTATGAGGATTCCTTAAATAACTAGAAATAAATATACCATGAAAAAGTGAAAGTGTTAGTTGCTTACCCACGTCCAACTCTTTTCAACCCCATAGACTATAGCCTGCCAGGCTGCCTTGTCGACAGAATTTTTTCATCTTTTCACTCTGTATAACAGACTCTAGGTTCATTCACCTCAGTATAACTGACTCAAATTCATTCCTTTTTATGACTGAGTATATTCCATTATATATATATATGTACCACAGCTTCTTTATCCATCATCTGTCAGTGGACATCTAGGTTGCTTCCATGTCCTTGCTGCAGTAAACATTGAGGTACATGTGTCTTAGAATTCTGATTTTTCTGAGTATAAGCAATCCAGTGGGATTACTGGATCATACAGGCTTCCCAGGTGGCTCAAATGGTAAAGAATTTGCCTGCAGTGCTGGAGACCTGGGTTTGATCCCTAGGTCAAGAAGATCCCCTGGAGAAGGGAATGGCTACCCACTCCAGTATTCTTACCTGGAGAATTCCGTGGACTAGGCAGCCTGGCAGGCTATAGTCTATGGGGTTGAAAAGAGTTGGACGTGGGTGAGCAACTAACACTTTCACTTTTTCATGGTATATTTATTTCTAGTTATTTAAGGAATCCTCAAAATGTTCTCTGTAATGGCTATATCAGTTTACATTCCCACCACCAACAGTCCAGCATTTATTGTTTGTAAATTTTTTGATGATGGCCATCCTGACTGGTGTGAAGTGATACCTCATTGTAGTTTTGATTTGCATTTCTCTAATAATGACCAATATTGAACATCTTTTCATGTGTTTATTGGTTATCTCTATGTATTCTTTGGAGAAATATCTGTTTTCTTTGTTTTTTTTTTTTTTTATTGGGTTGTTTGCTTTTCTGATATTGAGCTGTATGTGCTGCTTATATATTTTGGAGATTAATCCTTTGTCAGTTGCTGCTTTTGTAATTATTATCTCCATTTGAGAGTTGTCTTTTCATTTTGTTTATAGTGTCCTTTGCTGTGCAAAAGCTCTTTAAATTTTATTAGGTCCCATTTGTTTATTTTTGGCTTTATTTCCATTAATCTAGGAGGGATGTCAGAGAATCTTGCTGTGATTTATGTCAGTTATTGTACGGCCTGTGTTTTCCTCTAAAAGTTTAATAGTTTCTGGGTTTGCATTTAAGTCTTTAATCCATTTTACTTGTGAAATCCCATGGACAGAGGAGCCTGGTGGGCTGCAGTCCCATGGAATCACTAGTCAGACATGACTTAGCAACTAAACAAGAACAACGATGTTAGAAAGTGTTCTAATTTCATCCTTTTACATGTAACTGTCCAGTTTTCCCATCACCACTTATTGAAGAAACTGTCTTTCTCCATTGTATATTCTTGCTTCTTTTGTCAAAATGAGGTGCCCATATATGTGTGAGTTTACTTCTGGGCTTTGTCTTGTTCCATTTGTCTGTATTTCTGTTTTTGTGCCAATACCATATTGTCTTGATGACTGTATCTTTGTAGTATAGTCTGAAGTCAGGGAGGTTGATTTTGATTAATCTAGCTCCGTCTCTTTGGGGTCTTTTATATTTCAATACAAATTGTGAAATTTTTGGTTTTAGTTCTGTGAAAAATGCCATAGGTAATTTGATAGGGATTGCAGTGAATCTGTAGATTGCTTTGGATAGTATATTCATTTTGACAGTATTGATTCTTCCAATCCAAGGACATAGTATATCTCTCCATCTGTGTTATCTTTGATTTCTTTCATCAGTGTCTTATAGTTTTCTATATACAGGCCTTTTGTCTCTTTAAGTAGATTTATTCCTAGGTATTTTATTATTTGTTGCAATGGTGAATGGGTCTGTGTCCTTCATTTCTCTCTCTGATTTTCACTGTTAGTGTATAGGGATGCAAGGGATTTCTATGTATTTATTTTATATCTTGCAACTTTACTAAATTCATTGATTAGCTCTAGTAATTTTTGGTGGCATTTTTAGGGTTTTCTGTGTATAGTATGTCATCTGTAAACAGACTTTTACTTCTTTTCCAATCTAGATTCCTTCTGTTTATTTTTCTTCTCTGATTGCTGTGGCTGGGACTTCCAAAGCTACATTGAATAGTAGTGGTGAGACTGGGCACCCTTGTCTTATTCCTGATCTTAGAGGAAATGCTTTCAGTTTTTCACCATTGAGAATAATGTTTGCTGTGGGTTGTAAATGGCCTTTATTATATTGAGGTAGGTTCCTTCTATGCTGATTTTCTGGAGAGTTGTGTTTTTTGTTTTTTTTTTTTAATCACAAATGGGTGTCAGAAGCTTTCTTTGCTTCTACTGAGATGATCATGTGATTTTTATCTTTCCATTTATTAATATGGTATATCACATTAATTGATTTGTTCATTGAAGAATCCTTATATCGCTGGGATAAACTCCACTTGATCACAGTGTATTGTTGGATTTAATGTGTTGTTGGGTTCTGTTTGGTAGAAATTTCAGGATTTTTGCATCTGTGTTGATTAGTGATATTGGCCTATAATTTGCATTTTTTGTGGTAATTTTATCTAATTTTGGTATCAGGGTGATGGTAGCTTCACAGAATGAATTTGGGAGTTTTCCTCCCTCTGAAATTTTTTCAGACAGTTTGAGCAGGATAGATGTTAGCTCTTCTCTAAATGTTGGATAGAGTTCGCCTATGAAGATGCAGGTGGATTCTTAACCATTGGGCCACCAGGAAAGTGCTGAGAAGTATTTTTGATACTTGTACAGAATCTAGATTGCCTATTGTTTTTGTTTCAGTTTACTTTAAAGATGTTATTCTCCTGTCTCTTGGCTTGCATTGTGTCTGGTGAGAAGTCTGTCATTTTCATGTTTGTTCTTTTTTGTTAAAAGTCTTTTTTCCCCTGGCTGCTTTTAAGATTTTCTCTTTATTAGTAGTTATAAACATTTGATTATAGTGCTTTAGTGTAATTTTCTTCACATTGTTCATTCTGTGAGTTCATTGAGCTTCCTTGCTTCTGAAGTTTTTATCCATTGCTCTTCACATTATTTTTTTCTGCTCCTTTTTCTCCTCTCCTTTGAAGGTTCTGACTACACACAGACTAAACTACATGAAGTTCTCCCATAGCTCACTGATTCTTTGGGCTCTCCCTCCAAACCCCAGGCTTTTATTTCCACTCTTTTTTCCATTCAGGAAAAATTTGCTGTGTTTTATTGTGCTAATTAATATTTTTCTGCAGTGTCTAACTGTCTAATTCTACTCTGTATAATGTTTATAAAAAGGCATTATGGTTTTCATCTCTGAAAGTTTGATTTAGGTCTTTTTTAAAGATAAATTCTTAGTTTTAGAATAGTTTTAGATTATAAAAAACTTTCCAAACTAGTTTAGAAAGTTTCCATATACATCCTCAGCCAATTTCTCTTATTTTTTTAATTGTAGTAAAAATCACACAACATAAAATTTACCATCTTAAGCATTTTTAAGTGTGTAGTTCAGTAGTGTTAAGTACATTCACATTATCGTGAAACAAATCTTTAGAACTCTTCTTATCTTGAGCAGTTGAAACTCTATAGCCATTAAACAGTTCTCCTTTCCCATTTCAGTCCCTGTAACCACCATTCTACTTTTTGTTTTTATGAAATTGACTATTTTAAGTGGAATCATACAGTATGTCTTTTTGTGACTGGCTTATTTCACTTAACATAATGTCTTCTGTAGTTTTAACATCATATTTTTTTATGGTACATTTGTCACTGTATCTTAAAAAAGTCTACATGAAAACCAATACAATATTGTAAAGTAATTAACCTCCAATTAAAATAAATAAATTTATATTTTAAAAAAAGAGTCTACTTGAATCCTGTGTTGTCTTCTGTCTCATTACTTTTCCATTCATAGACAATTTTGAGAAAATAGTTTTTACTAAATCTTTCCTTCTCTTGCTTTTCATTTCTGTTTTTTTCTACATCCTGTGTTACATCCCACTCTACCAACATTTCCACTGAAATTTAAGATGTCAAGATGACAATTAACTCTTACTATTAATATCATTATATACACTTCCATGGGCTTCCCTGGTAGCTCAGACAGTAAAGAATCTATCTGCAATCCAGGAGACCTGGGTTCAATCCCTGGGTCAGCAAGATCCCCTGGAGAAGGGAATGGTTACCCGTTCCAATATTCTGGCCTAGAGAATTCCATGGACAGAGGAGCCTGGTAAGCTACAGTCCATGGGGTCACAAAGAGCGGGACACGACTCAGTGACTTAATACTTCTGCTTTTGTCCATGTTTTCTGCTTCCCTGGTGGCTCAGTGAAGAATCTACCTGCCATTGCAGGAGACACAGGTTCGATCCCTATTCAGGAAGATCCCCTGGAGAAGGAAATGGCAACTCATGCTAGTCCTCTTGCCTAAGAAATCCCATGGACAGAGGAGCCTGGCAGGCTACCATCCATAGGGTTGCAAGAGAGTCGGACATGACTCTATTGCATGAAAACACCAACATACATACATACATGCTTCAGTCCTTAAACTAACCCTTTATGGCACACACACAAGGAAAGTATGGCTTGTGCTCAGGACTCTTCAAGACCTTGCACTCTCTCTGTTCATCTGATTATTCATTTGTATCTTTTACTGTCGTTTATATTAAAGTGGTGATGTTGTCTACCTGTATGAAACAAGCACGATCTGAGTTTCTACATAACTGGCACAGATGGATTCTGGATATCAAGCAGTCAGTTCAATTCATTTTAGTGGCTCAGTCACATCTGACTCTTTGCAACCCCATGGACTGCAGCACACCAGGCTTCCCTGTACTTCACCATCTCCCACAGCTTGCTCAAAGTCATGTCCATTGAGTAGGTGATGCTATCCAACCATCTCATCTTCTGTCACCCCCTTCTCCTGCCTTCAATCTTTTCCAGCATCAGGGTCTTTGCCAGTGAGTTAGCTCTTCACATCAGGTGGCCAAGGTATTGGAGCTTCAGCATCGGTCCTTCCAAAGAATATTCAGGGTTGATTTCTTTTAGGATTGACTGGTTGGATCTCCTTGCAGTCCAAGGGACTCTCAAGAGTCTTCTCCAACATCGCAGTTCTAAATTATCAATTCTTAAGTACTCAGCCTTCTTTATGGTCCAACTCTTAACATCTGTACATGACTACTGGAAAAACCATAGCTTTGACTGTACAAACCTTTGTCGGCAAACTGATGTCTCTACTTTTTAATATGCTGTCTAGGTTGGTCATAGTTTTTTTTTTTTTCCAAGGAGGAAGCATCTTTTAATTTCATGGCTGCAGTCACTGTCAGCAGTGATTTTGGAGCCCAAGAAAATAGTCTGTCACTGTTTCCATTGTTTCCCCATTTGTTTATCATGAAGTGATGGGATTGGATGCCATGATCTTAGTTTTTTTTTAATGAGTTTTAAGCCAGCTTTTTCACTCTGCTTTCACCTTCATCAAGATGCTCTTTCTTTAGTTCCTCTTCACTTTCTGCCAGAAGGGTGGTGTCATCTGCATATCTGAGGTTATTGGTATTTCTCCCAGCAATCTTGATTCCAGCTTGTGCTTCATCCAGCCCAGCATTTTGCATAATGTACTCTGCATGTAAGTTAAATAAGCAGAGTGACAATATATAGCCTTGACACACTCCTTTTCCTATTTGGAACCAGTCAGTTCCATATCTGGTTCTAACTGTTGCTTCTTGACCTGCATACAGATTTCTCAGGAAGCAGATAAAGGTGGTCTGGTATTCCCATTTCTTTAAGAATTTTCGACAGTTTGTTGTGATCCGCACAGTCAAAGGTTATACCATAGTCAATGAAGCAGAAGTAAATGTTTTTCTGGAATTCTCTTGCTTTTCCTATGATCCAGAGGATGTTGGCAATTCGATCTCTGGTTCCTCTGCCTTTTCTAAATCCAGCTGGACATCTGAAAGTTCTCAGTTCATGTACTGTTGAAGCCTAGTTTGCAGGATTTTGAGCATTACCTTTCTAGCGTGTGAAATGAGTGCAATTGTGAGGTAGTTTGAACATTCTTTGGCGTTGCCCTTTGGGATTGGACTGAAAGCAATGGTTCTAGAGAAAAAGAATATCTACAGTTGAAGACTAGGGGAATGGTGAAGTAGCAGCTCCACAGGGTGTTGTTAAACCCTTTATTCAATTTACAGGAATATATAAAAGACTCCATGGACAATTTTTGTTTCTGTAAGTAGTTAGTACCAGAATTGACTCAATACTGTTAAATCCTAAAAGTTAATTTTGTTTCAGTTCATTTTAATTGGTATGCTGCATGCTTTTCTTATTTATAATATACCTATAGAGTGGTATCATAGAAATGAATATAAACTAATCAGTGTGATTTATTTGTGTACAGTGAGAGAATCGAAGAAGCTACTGACTGTAATTCTGAAAAATATAGTAAAAATTAGTAAAAGAGAAGGGAAAGAATTGCTTTTGTATTTTGATGCATCATTAGAAATCACTAATGTGGCACAAAAAATTTTTGGTGTAAGTAAATATAAGGTAAGTTAAACTTTTAAATATTTTCATAATTCTGGGAACTTTCAGTTACTTAGGACTGTAAGTTTCAGTGATTTTTTTTTTCCTCTACAATTCTTAAATTGTAAAAATATAGATTTTTAGTTCTTTAAATTTGTGTTGTGGAATAACCATCATATTATCAGCCGTACCCTTTCAGATATCTATTAGAATGAATCTCAGATGACAAAATTAGCAGCAGCTACTCAAAACATTTAATGATGAATTCCTTCCAGGCATTTAAAAACTGAAATGAGACAAAGCCTTGTTTTTAAGGTACTAAACATTGTGAGAATTATAGAATATGTCTCAGAAGAAGTAAGTGGCATATAGAAAATGATGTATAGAAGTTGAAGAAAAAGAATGCTCATTAAGAGTCAGATCTGAAGGAAAGGCTATGGAGTTGGACCTTGAAATGGCCTTTGAAATTAATGAAATTTAGATAAGATGTTTTCCAGGATTGTGGAAAACATAATGAGTCGGATTTGTTTAGGAATCAAGATAACAATTCATGTTATATTTAGGGAGATGTTCAGTTGACATGTTTGGGTGTTGCCTGTCTTAGTTTGTTCAGGCTACTGTAACAAAAATACTGTGGTTTGGTGTCTTAAATAAGAAACATTTATTTCTCATAGTTCTGGAGGCCAGAAGTCAGATCAGGGTGCCAGCAGATTCAGTGTATGGGGAGGGTCCATTTTCTGGTTTATCAGTGGCAGTCTTTTCACTGTGTCCATACATGGTGAGGGAGTTCTCTGAGGTCTTTTTTATAAGGGTAGTAATCCCCTTCATAAAGGTTCTGCCCTTATGACCTAAGCATGACCCAAAGGCCTGCCCTCCTAATACCATTCTTGGGGACAAGGTTTCAACGTGTGAATTGTGAGGAGACACATTCAGTCTAGAACATGGAAAAGATTTATGGTGAAAAATAGCAGATAATATGCTTGTGAGGAACCTTTACCAAAATTGTAGGCTAAGACTGTAGTTAGGGAGTCGTTGAAGTGCCCTGAGAAGAGTATTTATATGTATTTAAAATTGATTTAAGATAATTTGGTGATTTGGAAAGAAGCAAGTATAGGAAATATTGGCATTAAAAATGGAAAGAACTGGGAGAAAATGACACCCCATTGAATTAATTTAATTTTAGGAATTTACCAGAAAACAAGGTATATCTGTTGCCAAAACATCTGTGCATATTCTTTTTGATGCAAGTGGATCACAGGTATGTGTCTCACTTACTTGATTTCTATCACTGGTCTAAGTTTAACCCTAAATAATAATAGCACAGTTATAAGTTTGTCTTGGAGAATAAATAAATTCTCTCAGTGCCCCAACAAGGTATATGTGACTTTGTAAAGAAAGTGAAAGTGGAGAAGGAAATGGCAATCCACTCCAGCACTCTTGCCTGGAAAATCCCATGGATGGAGGAGCCTGATAGGCTATAGTCCATGGGGTCACAAAGAGTCGGACACGACTGAGCGACTTCACCTTTGTAAACATGTTATTAATAATAATTTATTTCAGTACAGAAGGTAGATTGTTATTCATTAATACCAGTCTTGGTAACTTTAAAAATCAGAAATATACGTTCTGCCACTAATGCCAAAGCCTCTTTTATGTCTATTAACATTTGAAAAAGTGGATGCTTTTTGTTGGGTCACTTTGTAGGACTGAAAATTGTAATAGTACATAGATATAAGACAAAAAGAACTAACCTTTATGAGTGTGAGATGAATGAGTGCTTTATGAAGACATCCAGTCATTTTTGAGGACTTCCTATGGTTTGCACTTTTAAACAGTTTTTCCTTATTCTCCAACAGATTCTAGTCCCAGAAAGTCAACTCTCACCAGTTGAAGAAGAACATATTAGTTTGAAAGACACAGCTAACCTCCAAGAGGAATTTACTAAACCTCCAAAATATATCAAAAATAGTAATCAAGGGGATAGAAAAAATAGCCAGCCTGAGGTATATATGGTGTCAAAACCATCATTTATAAAGC